>NC_057805.1:143475742-143775742 GCF_018294505.1 Triticum aestivum
TTAGGAGCTAGACGCCTCGTGAGGAACGACTTCTGCAGCATGCGCCTTCAGCTACTCCAACACTTCTCCAGCGACGGTGCCAAGTGACATTTTTTGGGTTGTTCAGTTGGGGGCGCCCCTCAGGCTGCATTATCCCCAAGCAGTGTGGGTCCGTACCTGCGGCATGTATCGTTTTTCGCATATATCAGAACTGTCCTTAACCTTTCATTACTTCCTTTATTATTATCACCTGTCTGTCCGGTGCTTCGCCGCCATGAACATCGCGCGCCCTTACAAACCTGCCGACGACCGCCACATGATTAAGGACTGGCACGGCGTCTGTGCTCGGGTCCGTCCCTGCAGCGTCGCTAAACCCAAGTGGCTTAGCTCTGGCTCGGAGGCCACCTCCCGTGCACATCACCTCCCATGGTCCTTGGTGCCTTGTTCTCGCATGAGCTAATCAGGAGCGGATAAGTTAGGGCGCGCGACCCGGTGCCTCGCTGTCGCGGGAGCCGCGCGCCTGTTGTCTTTCTTCAAGACCTTTGCATGAGAAGACTGGGCACAGTGTCTATGCTCCGTGTCCGTCCCTGCAGCATCGACAAACCCAATAGCTGAGCTCTGTCTGGCGGGCCGGCCCCGTTCACGTAACCTCCTGGGGTCGTTGGTGTTTGTCCTTCTCATGCCAGTCCTCCGGAGATTCACTCGGCGTAGGCTACCTAACCATCTCGCAGGACCCTTGCAAATGTTTTGAACCACATTCAGGCGCCAGCCGCCTTGAGGTAGGGCCTCGTGAGTCCGGCGCTGGCTCACGAGTGCCCATATACACCTCCTCCAGTCCTGCCGTGTAAGCCATGCGCCAGGACGGGGTTGTACACGCCTCGGAGTCTCCCCTCAAAGGGAGCTCCCACCCACGCACTAGTGGAAGCCCCATGCTCCATGCTGGCGGACGACACGGTCAAGGAGTGGCTATGCCCGTGCAAGAGCGGAAGCACTCCGCGCTGGTGAATAAACAACTAAGGGCAACCTAGCGGCTGTAGTAACCTCAGGAGAGCCACCAGGCTCGCTGATCAGCCTCACCGCACCGCTTTCCCCTCGGGAAGGTCGCGCGAGGTGGCTGGGCACGGGGGCTACGCTCAGATCATGCCTGGCATACGCCACCTCACCAGGTCCCTTGGACCTGGTCTTCTCGCATCCCTCCAAACGAGGAAAGGTATGGAGAGTTGTTCATACGTCAAGGGGGACCCCTGAGCATCGCGACTCAGGGGCCTCACTGGTCACGTAGCCCCTCACCCCTTGGTCTCGTCCTGGTGATCCAGACGCCCCAACAGCGGCTGAGGTATGCGCGGGGCCGGGCCCTGCCGACGCAGAACACTAAAGCAAACAGAAAGGAAATCGCGAAATCCTAGCAAATTATTATAAAACATATTGTCTCTTAAAAACTCATAGAAGAAGTTCTCACGCCTCCACGAGGCACGGTAAATGTTGCAGGGTTAAAATAGGAGGAAGCACCGCCTTCGGACCTCTCCTTCAGCCTTGGATACCCACAACAAGAACGGTAGGGGGCTTCGTAGCACTCGAACCCCCAACGGGTGCGCTGGAGACGGGCGCCCCCGGAGTCTGCTACGCCACGGAGGCGGTCTCCTCCTGAGGATGGGCCACCGAGCCTCGAGAGGCTCGCTCCATCGTGGGTGGACGCGAGGAGGCCTCTTCCTCCCGCGCCAGGGTCGCCACGGCCACAGCAGCTCGCAGGGCCTCGGAGGCCCTGGCCTCGTCCTTCTTCCTCTTCCTCATCGGCTGGAGCACGGCCACCAGGAGGAGGATATCATGAGCACGACATCAAGGATGGGAAGCAGAAACAAGGTAAAATACTTACTCGTCATCAGTCACGTATGCCCTCCTGTTGGCCAGGAGCACGGCGCCTCCGGGCTTCTTAAGCACGGGCTTCGCCGCGCCCTCAGGATCGGCCGGGCGCATGACGGCTGGCTCTGCGACGGCAGCAATAGGTGACAAGGCAGGGGCGGCACCCCGGGGAAGCGGCGCCGCCTCGCCCTTCTTCGGGGTCCCCTGCTTTAGCCTCCTCATAGGGGTCCCCTCGGACCCCGTGACGACCTCGGTGGAGCGCGGGGAACCCTCGGCCAGGTACTCGCCGGCATCGTCATCATAGGAGAGACCATGGAGGAGCTCGCTCTACAGTGGAGGAGAGGTATCCCCGCCCTCCTCCATGGTTGCCTCCGAGACCTCTTTGACCTCCTCCCCGAAGCTCTCGCCGGAGGACACTGGCACCAAGGACTTCGAGAACTTGGGGAGCTTGGGCGGCACGAGCCCCCGCTCGTTGAAGACAGGCATGGCGGCGGCCACCTGCGCCCCGTCGTCGGGCAGTATAGCGGGAGGTAGGCCTCTGGGAGGCCGCCTGGGTCCTTCTCAATCAATGTGCACAAGGCCTTGTTCAGCTCCTCGTCCGTCAAGTCCCCCGGCGCAGCCGGAGGTCGTCTTCCACTCCCTTGAGACCCCACAAGGGGCGCGAGTGATCCTGGAGTGGGGCCAGATGCTGCGTCAAGAATTCCTTGACAAGCATGGCCACTGTCAGCTTCTCTGCCTCCAGGTCTGCTGTCATCTTCTCTAGCACTGGTGCCACCCGGGGGTCGGTGAGCTTCTCGTGAGTCCACCGGTCCAGCTTCGCCGGCATCGCGGTCGGTAGCTCCAGCCGAGCATGAGGGCGCTTTGCGTCCAAGAAGATCCACTTGAGCCAGAAGTTGTCCACCTTCTTCCCGGCCATTGATGGCATGTTGCTGTCGTGGGACACAACGAAGCAGACGCACCCGGAGCACTGGGTTGTGATGCGCATCCGGAGATAGAAGAAGTGGTGGAGCAGCGCAACGGAGGGCGCCACCCCCACAAATGCCTCGCAGTTGAAGGCGAAGATCGACAGGAGGAGCATGGAGTTCGGATGGAGATGAAGGGCGTGGATCTGGTAGTGGTCCAGGACGGCGAAGAAGAAAATTGAGAAAGGAGGGACAAGCCCTGCGAAGATGTTGTGCATGAATAAGGGGTAGAAGGTTCTCCCCAAGGTTTCCTGCTTGGTGGAGCCGACCCGAAGCGCCGTCTCCCTCCCCACATTGTCATTGCTTGCCATCAGCGAGAGCACGATGGTGAGGTGCTTCTCCTCGGTGATGGTGGACACACTGAGGGCCGGCTTGAGCGAGGGGGCTGAACACGCAGAAGAAGTGGTGGGCTTTGCCTTCTCAGTTGCCATCGATGGCGAGCTCGGGGAAAGGTTTGGCAGATCTGGAGGGGCTCTGAGCAGGGAGAGAATGGGATCTGGAGCAAGACGAAGAAAGGCAATAAAGGCTCAGCGGTAGGCGCTAGCCTTTTTGTCAGCCCAGGACACTTGCCGAGGCAGCATGGGGAAGCGGAGATGCCCACGTCCCATCAAGACCCACGCGTCGACCGGGTCCGCAGGCGGTTCGGGCCTGCCGCGCTTGGCCCTTGCCCTTTGGCTTCGCCTCAAAGCCAAGTCTGAGCGCGCCTTGGGCCCGGGGGCTACTGTCGGCGTTCTGGGAACCAGGGTACCCAGACTTGCCTACCTGCGGCCCATGGCGTGGCTCCATCAACGGCCTGATGCGGCCCATATTCAGCATCAACAACACAAGACACTCGCAAGGGGCCAAGCCTCACGAGGCGGATGCCGCCAAGACCTCCAGAGGGAGTGGCCTCCCTAGTCTGGCTCCCGAGGAGCGGAGATTCCTATGGAGGCGCTCACCTCATGAGGCTAAGGTGACGCAAGCCATGACGACCAAGGCTAGGTGGGCGCCAGCGGGCATAGTGCATCAAGTTTCCTCTCTGGTGCTAAAGAGGCAACCGCAGGCAAAGAGTCCCAAGGAATCAGCAATAGGTTTCCATTTCCATGCTACAAGACTAAGACCGCCAGGACGGCGGGACGGAGGTCATCCCTCCATGCTACAAGACCAAGACCGCCAGGACGGCAGGACGGAGGTCATCCCGAGCACACAACGGCGTCACGGCCAGAAGCTTTGCAGGCGAAGACCACCTTTCGTGAGGATAAGATGTACTATTTGTCTCCCTTCAAACTTGGCCATTGTGGGATCCCTTCCCGCCTCCATTTTGGGGGAGGAGGACCAAGGCCACTATAAATATAGCTTAGCCACCACCATAGAGTGGGACGACGGAGGGATCAGTCCATCCGAACACCCACACCAGCTCACACCAAGAACACACCTCCTGAGGCTGTTCTTCCTCTGTACTAGTTCATCCTCCACCCACTTCGAGGCTAATCCACCACAAAGCAGGAGTAGGGTATTACACCGCAAGGTGGCCCGAACCTGGATAAACTGTCGTGTCCCATTCCTTTCCAGTTCATCGAGCTAGGCCATGAGATCGACGAGTGGGCATACTCGGGAGATTGAGTTCTTCGCACGCAGCCCAGAGTTTGAATCTTTCTTGGGTCTGCGGAGCCCCGAATCCGACAGTGCCAGAGCTGAAAGCAAAAACGATAGAGAGAAAACATTTTGGGTGGCATGCTTTTCCTTTCAACAATTTCCAAGTAATTTATTATTTGACAACATAAAGTAAATTCGTTTTTCATTTCCAGACTGGGCATCCCTAATACCTTTGTCGTACTCTCGTGCAATGACGAGTGAATAAACACTCATCTTGAGAATAACACATCTAGTATGGCCACCCCCTACCGTTTCACGAGCGGTACGAGCACACAAAAGAGATAATATTTTGAAAATTATAGATGGCACATACAAACTTGCTTAGAATGGCAAGAGAATACCGCATATAGGTAGGTATGGTGGACTCATATGGCAAAATTGGGTTTAAGGATTTTGGATGCACAAGTAGTAATCCCACTTAGTACAGGGAAGGCTATCAAATAGATTGAGAAGCATCCAACCAAGAAACGAAAAATCTCATAAGCGAGCATTAAGTATACATAACACTGAATTATGCACCGCAAGTAGGAGGTAATTTCATTCCATAACTATTGACTTTGCTGCTTGCATAGGGAATCACAAACCTTAACACAAGCATAATTACTCATCAACTTGACTCACATATTATATCATCATATCGCAAAACTATTACAAGGAATCAAGTTTATTTTGTCCAATGACCTTCATGGAAGTTTTTATTAATCCCTCTTGAATATCTATCACTTTGGGACTAGTTTCATATGTTGCTTTTGAAAGCTCAAACAAATCTAAGTGAAGAACATGAGCATAAAATTTTTTCTTCTCTGAAAATAATATAAGTGAAGCATGAGAGAACTTCTCCAAAATTTTACTAACTCTCAAATAGATCTAAGTGAAGCATGAGATCATTTATTCAAAAATACTAAAGCCACTACTGCAGGATACTGCTAACGCGACACTACGATCAGAAACCCTTTGCCGAAACTGTGTGCGATGAAATAATCGCAAACTGTGGTGTAAAAAAACCGTCAAAAAAGGTGCAAACGTTTGCGATGGCGGAGCCATCAAACACGGTTTAGATTTTAGCTGCGTGTGCGATGTAGGACACACGGTTAATCCATTCAAACTGTCTGTCATGAGGTAGAACAACATAAACAGGCAGACATAACAATGTGTGTGCGATGTAGAACACATGGTTAATCCATTCAAACTGTTTGCGATGAGGTAGAACAACAGAAACGGGCAGCCATGTCAATGTGTGTGCGATATACAGCATACAGTTAACTCGAACGAACTATTTTCGATTAGGGAACACAATAGAAACGGTTCAACTTAACAAGATGTGTGTGATATGCGACATATAGTTCACATGGATCAACTATTTGTGATGAGCCAAAAGAACACAAACGAGTGGTGTAAACAAGATGTGTGTGATATGTGGCAAACAGCCGACTCGGATGAACTGTTTGCAATGAGAAATGACAACACAGACGGTCAATATAGTTACTTCGTGTGCGATTCTATGTGTACAAAAAACTTTGAAAGATGCAATCTAGTTGCTTGCGGTGGCGGAGTAACGGACACGATGCGTCTGCGAGTACTCGTCTGCGATGATTAGTATGTTACACATATGTTTCCTTATGTTAACATGTGTGTGAATTTGCAATAAGGGCAGTTAACATGCAAATGCCTTCTGGACATCGGGCACATGCTTAAACTCAATGAACTGTGTATGATACTAATACTTTCCATGAAAATTTATGAACTTGGGTAACAACATTTGAGTAGCATATATATAGTGGTTACGGGGGTCCCCAGACTTGCCTGCCTGCGGCCCATGGCGTGGCTCCACTAGCGGCCCTGTACGGCCCATCTTCATCAGCAAACACTCAAGACCCTCGCGAGGGGCCAAGCCTCGCGAGGAGGACGACGCAAGACCTCCTCGGGGGTGGCCTCACCAGGCTGGCTCGCGAGGGGCCGAGAGATCAAGGCGAGGGGCACCTCACGAGGTCCCTGGGACGCAAGCCATGACGACCAAGGCTAGGCGGGCGCCAAAGCGCGCAGCATACTCGTTTCCTCTTTGGTGCTAAAGAGGCAAGCGCAGGTGAGGTGTCCCGAGGCATCAGGCAAAGGTTGCTATATCGGTGCAACAAGACAAAGACCAGCAGGACGGTAGGACGGAGGTCACCGTGCAGCCCAGGGCGGCATCACCACCAGAGCCTTTGGCAGGCGAAGACCACCTTTAGTCAGGATAACTTGTACTGGTTGTCTCCTTTCAAATTTGGCCGTTGTTGGATCCCTTCCGGCCTACATTTGGGAAGAGTACCATGGTCTCTATAAATAGGACTAGCCACCACAGTTGGGGAAAAAACTGATCTGGGACCATTCAGATTATCCTCAACCACACAAGGTCACCGAGCTCAAGGACACCTCTCCTCAGGAGGCTATTCTTCCCTTATATTTGTTCATCCTCAGCCCAAGAGGCAGTTCACCACACCACACTGGAGTAGGGTATTACAACACATAGGTGGCCCAAACTAGTATAAACCCTGTGTCCGTTGTTCTGCGAGTTCGATGTGCTGAGCTTTGAGATTGTGGTGAGAGCGTGAGCTAGGGGAGGAGAGATCTTCGTGCGCACTCAGTGTTCGAACCTTAAGGGTTTTGCCGGAACCCGAAATTCGACATTCGACGTGCCAGGTAGGTGTGACGCCCCAAGACCGGCGCTCCCGATGCCTTCCATGGATTCCGAGATTTGTTGTGTGATTTGTTTTGCTTGTTGCTCTCGTCATTGCATCATGTGCATTGCATCATGTCATCTTGCACCCCTTTTTAAAATCCAGCTAAATAAATTGCATAGATCTTTCGATCTATTCAAATCGAGGGAATTCACATGATGATTTCTCTTTATAACATATCATCCCAATATATTAGGGGGCTATAATAAATATTCCATTAATTTGGAATTGACCATCACACACTTCCAAAAATAAATCCCAATGCCTTTGTTATCACAATTCTTGGTCTCTAACTTTGCCATATATCCTTTCATCAGTTTTCCAAGCACCACCTAAATTCTCAACATTTTTTGGACCTTTCAAACGCCCACTACTTATTCAAACTCATTTGAATTAAATTCAAATGAGTTCGAATCCAATCTTCGCCCATGCTCACTTTCTAGTTTTCTTGGTTCAAGCTCATTTTTATGAGTCCAAGAAAATTGTACTCGTGCTCAAATTACTTTCCCTAACCCCTCTTCATTTTGCCTTCTCTATAATGCTTTTCTTTTAAAGAAAATAAAAGAGAGAGGAGAGAGCCCAGCCCAGCTGCACCTCCCAATAGTGCAGCTGGCCACTTGGAACTCCACCCAGACCGGCCCAACCTCCCCTAGGCCCAGCAGCTCCCTATCTAACCCTACAACCCCCTCGTTCGATCTCTCCCTCCAGCGCCGCCAGAGAGAGAGAACGGCAGCGCCTCGCCCGATCCCCATCTCCCTCCGTCGAGCGCCGCGCCACCTTCCTCTCCGTGACCCCCACTGCAGCTCCTTCTCCATCTCGTCGTCGACCTCGCCTCGCCTACACCCAGACCAGACCAGCGCCACCCATGCCCCGCGCTACACCTCCTCCTCCGCGCCGCAGCCTCATCAACTCCGGATCCATCTCCCACAACCGCGCCGCCGGCCTCCCAACACCACCTCGAGCGCGCTACCCCGCGTCCCCGCCGGCTCCCGTCGCCCATGCTTGGACGCCTACTTCGACTACCCGTGCTCCAGTCGCGCTCATGTCCGGAGTTCCAAGTCCACCCCTCTGTTGTTCGTCCCAATATCCGGTGAGATCACGACCGGATCTGACTCCGGTGCCCCGTCCCCATCGAAGTTGACCTCCACCGCATGCCACCCACCAAGCCGCAGGAGTAGTGCTGTTGCTGCCTTGCTTCTGCATCGTTCGCCAAGTCTCGCTGCAGGCCACGCACGAGCCCGTGTTGACCCCGTCGGCGTGGATCCCATTCGCCAGCAGCCGTACGCCACTCATCGCTCGAGTCCCAGCGGCCTCGTTTGCCTCCTCGCTGCTTCCTTCGAGCGCCATCGATGCATCTTCATGTGGAACCTGTCTAGTACCCCTGGTTGCCCCAAGCAACACATCGGAAGTGCCAAGTACCACAACGGCCCTCAAAGAGTTTGGATTCGACAAGTCCGACAACGCTCTTGTACAACTACGTTGCCGAGACCGAGACTGGCAAGTCCACATAGACGCTCGAACGACTACCCCTCTGAAACCTTCAAGACCATCACGTGAACGACTACCGTCGACCCTCAAGACCACAAGTACACCTTCGGATACGCTAAGGTCGACTACGTCCAGCGATGCGACAAGTACCTCTACTGACTATGTCCGGCGATGCGACAAGTACCTCTACCGACGACCCCGAACGTCTACAAAATGTGTATCACTATGCCGGAGACCTCGGACCCCTCAAGTTCCGGTACGACCCATGTACAGCTACCATCGTTGTGTACCACTACTTCCACTACGACCGTCCCGAAAACGTCTACTTCCTCTACTTTGTACTGACTCATTCCGCTCCAAAATGCACGCTTCAAAGGTATAACCGCCGAGATGACCGTCCGTGAACGAAAGCATGTGTTTTATGAGATGCATGTTTAGATGTTGTATCCGCCCATGAATGTTAGTTGTTCCCTCGTTTGGCACCGTCTTCGACTCGTGGGACACCCAGAATCCGGGATCACCCCACCATCTCTAGCATGTTCCGCACATCCGCACACTTGCTTCTTTTGCACCGATATCTCAATGAATTGTCGGAACCGGAACGTTCTCGTGGCACCGTTTTCGTTATCGTCGCCGTGGCACTCTTTCTTTCCACCACGATGACAAATGTTTCATATCAAGATCATGTCAACTTTTTCATAAAATTGCTTAAAACTTGTATATTGTCAGCGTTCTGGGAACGGGGGTCCCCAGACTTGCCTGCCTACGGCCCACGGCATGGCTCTCATCGCTGCCCAGTGTGGCCCGTCTTCACCAGCAATCACTCAAGACCCTTGTCGGTGTCAAAACCGGCGGATCTCGGGTAGGGGGTCCCAAACTGTGCATCTAGGATCGATGGTAACAGGAGACGGGGGACACAATGTTTACCCAGGTTCGGGCCCTCTCAATCGAGGTAATACCTTACTTCCTGCTTGATTAATCTTGATGAAATATGAGTGTTACAAGAGTTGATCTACCACGAGATCGTAATGGCTTAACCCTAGAAGTCTAGCCTATGTGAATATGGTAATGAGTATATCTATCCGGACTACGCTCTCCGGTTTATATAGACACCGGAGATATCTAGGGTTACATGGAGTCGGTTACATCAGAGGGAATCTACATAGTCGGTTGCCAAGCTTGCCTTCCACGCCAAGTAGAGTCCAATCTGGACACGGGTACAATCTTCGGTCTTCATTTCTTCACAGCCCATCAGTCCGGCCCACGGATAACAGGTCGGACGCCCGAGGACCCCTTAGTCCAGGACTCCCTCAGTAGCCCCCAAACCAGGCTTCAACGACGAGGTGTTCAGCGCGAAATTTTCTTCGGCGTTGCAAGGCGGGTTCCTTCTCCAAGTAATATATTCAACCGTTGATCCAATATCGCTCCCCTCGGCTTCTGTGCGCTAATAACTTCGTCTTCCACGTGTCGAGTGAATGCGAAAAGTCAGGGTATTTTTGCGAATAACACCTCGTCCACGCAAGGCAGAGCGCCTATTTAAAGACAACGGATCTTAGATCCAGGCGACACTGCGCCGAGAAAATCCCCGGAGACTGCCAGCTGAAACCATTCCATCATGGCTAGCATTCCCAGCTCCTCCTCCCGCTCCAGCCCAAAGAGAAGCGAGTGGGAGAAGTGCTCTATGACTCATAGTCAACTAGCAAAGTTGCAAACGCAGGGATTTCTTCCTCCGCGGATCTGGTCCCTATCCGAGCAGGGTCGGCCTCCTTCAATGGCGTGACTCAGGCGGAGGACTTCCCTAATCCATCCGGGGGGAGCGAGTGTGCTTCGTCCCCTACCTGCTAAGAGGCATTGGATTTCCCATCCATCCGTTCCTCTGGGGGCTTCTAGAATATTATGGCCTCCAGCTGCACAACTTCACTCCCGCCTCTATCCTGCACATCGCAGGTTACGTTGCTCTATGCGAGTTATTTCTGGGTGTTGAAGCCCATTTCGAACTGTGGAGAAAATTGTTCTGTCTGTCCCCGTGCAACCACGAGGGGTCAATATTTGAAGTGCACGGAGCCAAAGTGTGGCGCATCGCCGCTACCGGATACCTGTCCAACACACCAAGGAGGCCAGCAAAGGAATGGCCTTCCGAATGGTTCCACATTGAGGACGTTGCGCTTCCCGACCTAGTTCGAAAGTGTCTCCATGAATTTGCAAGCGTCCCGCTAAAGAAACGCCATAGTTGGCGTCCCCGGAGCCTTGAAGAGGATGACAGCGCGGAGGTTCATCAGCTCCTGGGCAAGATAAAGATGCTCACCCAATCCGGATTAAAAATGGTTGAGGTAGTGGCGATCTCCCTAGTGCGAGGGGTTCAGCCGCTTCAATATAGAGGGCTCCCGATGTGGCACTACAACTGGGAGGGCGACGCCTCCCGCTGTGGTCGGAAAGGTCCGGACACCCCTGCCGCTCTAGCCAAGATACTAGCCGAGCTGTTCAAATGGGAGGAAGAGGAATTTCTTCGCGTCAATCACAGAGATGGATATTCTATGTATAATCCTCCCAGTTGGGTAAGCCCCAATCCTTCTGCTCTACTCATTCTACCTCCCGGATTACCTTTGATAAATCACCGAGGGGTTTCACAGCCCCGCCCCACAGCCTAAGAACCACAACCGGGAGCTGGATCCTGGGTTCGAAGAAGATCCGAATATATTCGTGGTACTCGCGGAAGGGGTGTTTTACCAGGCGAGCTACGATGGCATGGAGGTGGACATTATCGCCGATTACCCTGGTCTTCTTCCTGCTTCCCACGTAAGTGTAACGCCCCGGACACACCCGCCGGTGGTCGTTACTCCTGGCGGGATCTAGACTGGCCTCACAGATCAATACTAGTCTTTTCTGCACACTTTGTCCTCACTCATGCACACCCAGGAGCAACCTCCCGGTCGGTCACCCATCCTGAAACTACTCCAAGCTGAGCACGCTTAACTTTGGAGTTCTTTCCGAATGGGCTCCCGGAAAAGAAGGAATTCCTTATTGATATGAGTAGTCTATCATCCCTAATAAGCCAGGATATCACATACACCCCCACTCAGAGGAACCGACGTCCTCGTCGGGCCACAGGAACGTTCCCTCTTGGCACATGCGTCTGTGCTTCCAGTCCGGCATGTGTGCCATGCCGTGTGCCACGACGGGTCACAAACTTCATGCACAACATGACCGCACACCTGTCCGCAAACATCCGTGTAACCGAGAGGGTCGGCTCTGATACCAACTTGTAACGCCCCGGACACACCCGCCGGTGGTCGTTACTCCTGGCGGGATCTAGACTGGCCTCACAGATCAATACTAGTCTTTTCTGCGCACTTTGTCCTCACTCGTGCACACCCAGGAGAAACCTCCCGGTCGGTCACCCATCCTGAAACTACTCCAAGCTGAGCACGCTTAACTTTGGAGTTCTTTCCGAATGGGCTCCCGGAAAAGAAGGAATTCCTTATTGATATGAGTAGTCTATCATCCCTAATAAGCCAGGATATCACAGTAAGTCATCAAGAGAAAATCTCACTCGTGCTCCACAGGGGAGGCGAGTAATAGCTTCCTCGCACTGCCTTACCCATCGCACTATCCAACACTAAAGTAAGAACTTCCTCGCACTGCCTTACCAATCGCACTATCTTGTGCTCCATAAAGAGAGCGGCTCCGGCGTCGAGCAAGGCTTCCAAAAGGAAGGTCGGTGAAGACACGACCGGTCCCTCGTCAAAGAGGTAAGGATTTGAAGGTATACTTTAGTAGTGACATCCAACTATAACTTATACGTCTGTTTGGTACCAGGAAAAAGGTTCACCGGACTAAGTCCGAGGGTCTAGCCGACCGTACTCCCAGCGCCCGGGATTTAGCCCCCGTTCGAGAGGCGGAAGCTGATATAGGAACGGTGCTGGACTGTCCTTCGGCCGAGGGTTCAGAGAATATGTCCGTTACCAACTCGGAAGTGGAGAGCGCCATGAATCATCGGCGCTGTAGGGCTATTTTACGAGACCCTGAGTTCTCGGAAGAGGCATTCAATGCCTTCAGCTCGGCTGATGCGTACATCCGAGCTGCTCGAAACGGGCTTAGTAGAGCCACAAAGCAGCATTTAACAGATGTGCGGGTAAGTTTTCTTTATCCGAGTAGGATAGCCATATGTCAGTAGCCCCCGGGACTGAAAGCAGTTGGTACAACTGATTTAAGGACCATTGTATGACCAGGTTCTTACTGAGAAGAACAACCTGCTAACCCAAGAGCTGGAACAGTGTCGGGTGCAGCTAAATGCTGCTACTGCCGAACTGGAATACTTCAAGAAGCTATCCATTGGTAATGTTCCCCTCCATCGAGGAACAATAATTGTATACCAACTGTGCTAATACTGCCACTAATCACATAATAGGGTCGCGTGATCAACTTGAGAAGAAGTTGAAGATCGCCCAAGAGGGAGAAAGAGAGGCAAAGAGGCAACACGCCGCAGGCGAGCGTGTGCTGACCCGCGCCAGGGACGAGAAAAACAAGCTATAGGATTCCAACACTATGTTGTGTGAAGAGTTGAAAGATGTGCGGGCCCAGCTAGCAGACTCCGTGAAGGAGAACAAGAAGCTGCGGGCGGCATATTCAGTATGTTTCCCAAAAAATTTCTTTTTTGTTTTTGTTAAGTAGTTCGGAGATAAATGGAACTGATATAGCTATGTTTGCAGGTATATTGAAGGGCCATCCTAAAGAGGAGGTGTCCGGATCAGCAAGTGATCTGCTGCAAAGACTGTCGCAAGGGCACGAGCATGCTCGGCTGGCCATGCAGAGTGTTGCCAAGGCCTTATGGCCATCCGCCTCCCCTCCAGGAAGTATGGAGGAGCTTGTAGAGCTGTTCAAGGGAGCGCGGCGGCGTATCCGATTATGGAAGATATCGGCCTGCCGAGAGGGTGCGTGAGAGGCCTGGATCATGGTGAAAACGCGATACACCAAACTGAATCCTAATCACATGGCCCGGGTTGGACCATTAGGGCCAAATGGGGACGAAATTCCCGTTAGTTTAGTATATGACCAAGTAGAGGTGGCCGCCAAATATTCCCAACAGGATTGTAAGTTAGACTGCCTGCTAGATGGTATAGAGGAGGAAGTGTTTGAGTCCAAGTGACTATGTACTTTCCTCACCATGTGGAATGCTAGCTTAATTGTATATCATTTTTCATGGCAGACCTTTTCGCTTCAACCTCCGGACCCGAAGGTGCGGAGTGTTTCCGAATACCGTCACGGCCGAATAGGCCGGGGCATGCGTGGAAAACTAAGCGTAGGGGTCATAGTTGCTTGAACAGACAAGTTGTATCTAGCTAGTTATGTTATATTACATTGAGATTTTAAGAAACATTTTCCAGGGAGAATAGTTCCGTTAAGGGTTCCATTCCCTGGGTGTGCATGCATTAGTAGACATGTCTGAATTGTGATGTGAAAATCACAGTGTGTATAGCTTCTGGGGGTTCAAAATAGAGTGAGTGCAAAGAATATTTTTCATCCACCGACCGAATATTCCCTTAAGAACGCTAGCTTTCGGCTTCACCCAGTCTGAGGTACACATCCGGATGACCCGGTAGTAACAATCGCAGTGGTGCTCCCTTTACCACCTAGCCGAACAATCGGGAATGTAGGGGTAAGCACAAGAGCCAGGCAACCCAGCTTGGCCAAAACTTAAGTCATATCGATGCATATAATGGTGAAGAAAAGACATACGGGAAAAACGCGTATGTATGATGAGCTTGACGCTCGGAAAATAATATTAACAAGCTTCTGTTCAAGAAGCCCCCAGGTATAATAGACGTACATATGTAAAGATGTGTATGTCAGCGGTGTTCGGTCGAGCCGTATGAGAGCTTTAAAGCGAAAAAAATAAAGGTGGAAAAGAGAGGAAAAGTAATGGAAACTACATGGGAGTAGGGGACGAACAAAGAATTCGCACTAGGCATAAAACCTTCGGAGTCTGGCCGCGTTCCAGGGGTTCGGCTCTAGGCGATTGTCTGATGCATCACGAAGACGGTACGCTCCGCCGGTAAGAACTTCGTCAATTATGAAGGGACCCTTCCATTTGGGCTTGAGTTTGTCCTTTTTCTTCTCCGGCAAGCGTAGAACAAGTTCGCCAACGTTGTAAGTCTTGGCCCGTACTTCTCTGCTTTGATATCTTCGAGCCTGCTGTTGATAAAATGCTGAACGGGCTTTGGCGGCGTCGTGCTCCTCCTCCAGGGCATCTAGGCTGTCCTGCCGATCCAACTCGGCCTCTTTCTCTTCGTACATACGCACTCGAGGTGAGTCATGTATAATATCGCAGGGCAATACAGCCTCTGCACCGTACACCATGAAGAAAGGTGTGTATCCAGTAGTACGGTTGGGCGTGGTCCGCAGCCCCCAGAGTACGGAGTCGAGCTCCTCGACATAGTGCTTGTCTGATTCTTTCAAAGACCGCACTAGCCTGGGTTTGATGCCGCTCATAATAAGACCATTGGCTCGCTCGACCTGACCGTTTGTTTGCGGGTGGTAGACAGAGGCGTAATCGAGCTTAATGCCCAGATTAGCACACCAGGTTTTCACCTCATCGGTTGTGAAATTGGAACCGTTATCAGTGATGATGCTGTGCGGGACACCATAACGGTGCACCACATCGGATATAAATGCAATCACCGGTCCGGACTCGGCCGTTTTAACTGGTCTGGCCTCTATTCACTTGGTGAATTTGTCCACCATCACCAGCAGATATTTTTTTATGGCATCCCGCTTTAAGGGGTCCAACCATGTCCAAGCCCCAGACCGCAAAGGGCCATGTAATGGGGATTGTTTGTAGGGCGGTTGGGGGCATATGGCTTTGGTTGGCGAAGAGTTGGCATCCAACGTAGCGCTGGACGAGGTCATGTGCGTCTGCTCGAGCCATAGGCCAATAAAATCCTGTCCGGAAGGCCTTGCTGACAAGTGCCCGAGCTGCGGCGAGGTGCCCACCGAGACCGGCGTGAATTTCTGCCAAGAGTTGCCGCCCCTCCTCCTCGGAGATACACCTTTGAAGGACTCCGGTAGTGCTTTTCTTGTAGAGCTCTCCTTCATGAACTTTATAGGCCTTCGAACGTCGGACAATGCGGCAAGCCTCGTTCTGATCTTCTGGGAGGTACTTCCTATTAAAGTAGGGCAAGAATGGTTCGGTCCACGGGGCAATTACTGCCATGATGAGGTGGGCCGATGGTGTTATTTCGGTGGCTGAGCCTCCGATGATATCGGCGTGTTCGCTATCGATGTTTGTGTTCGGAATGGGACTGTCGTTGCTGTCTCCCCCTTGCCACACCACGGATGGCTTAAAGAGGCTTTCGAGGCAGATGTTAGGTGGGATGGGGTCGTGCTTAGCACCGATGCGAGCAAGGACGTCTGCCGCCTGATTACTTTCGCGGACGACATGATGAAATTCGAGACCTTCGAACCGAGCCGACATCTTTAAGACGGCATTGCGATAAGCTGCCATCTTTGCATCTTTGGCATCAAAGTCTCCATTCATTTGGGATATTGCGAGGTTTGAGTCCCTGCGCACCTCCAGGCGTTGTATGCCCATTGATATGTCCATCCGAAGGCCATGTAGCGAGGCCTCGTATTTGGCTGCGTTGTTGGAGTCTGTGTATAATATTTGGAGTACGTATTGGACGATATCTCCCGTGGGGGACGTTAATACGATGCCCGCCCCTAGCCCTGCCAACATTTTGGAGCCGTCAAAGTGCATAACCCAGTTGGAATACGCGCCGTACTCTTTAGGGAGTTCGGCCTCTGTCCATTCGGCGACGAAGTCTGCTAGTACCTGGGATTTGATGGCTCGACGTGGTTTGTACGTGATGTCGAATGGCAGGAGCTCAATGGCCCATTTGGCAATCCGGCCCATTGCATCCCGGTTGTTGATTATATCATTGAGGGGCACTTCGGAAGCCACCGTGACCGAGCACTCCTGAAGTAGTGTCGCAATTTTCGAGATGCCATGAAGACTGCATATGCTATCCTTTGGTAGTGAGGGTACCGGGATTTGCATGGTGTGAGGATGGTGGATACGTAATATACCAGCTTTTGGAGCGGAAATTTGTGTCCGTCCTATTCTCGCTTGACGACGAGTACGGCGCTCACCTCCTGGAGTGTTGCCGATATATATAGGAGCATTGGTTCGCCGATGTTTGGCGCGGCCAGGATTGGGTTGCTTGCCAAAAGGGCTTTTATTTCTTCCAGTCCGGCTGTCGCCGCGTCTGTCCACTCGAAGTTATTGGCGCGCCGTAGAAGGCGATAAAAGGGCAGCGCCTTTTCCCCCAACCTGGAGATGAAGCGGCTTAAAGCTGCCACGCACCCGGCGAGTTTTTGGACCTGTTTGAGTTCGGTTGGCGTGGCCAATTGTGACAGAGCTCGGATTTTGGTTGTATTTGCTTCAATTCCTCTATTGGAAATGATGAAGCCCAGTAGTTTACCGGCGGGGACGCCGAAGACGCACATTTCCGGGTTAAGCTTGACGTCGTATGCGCGGAGGTTATCGAATGTGAGACGCATGTCGTCTATTAGTATTTCGACGTGTCTAGTTTTGATGACGACGTCGTCCACGTAGGCCTCCACTGTCTTGCCGATCTGTTTCTCGAGGCATGTTTGGATCATGCGCTGGTAGGTGGCGCCGGCGTTCTTGAGCCCGAAAGGCATGGTGTTGAAGCAAAACGGCCCGTATGGTGTAATGAATGCTGTTGCGGCTTGATCGGGCTCCTTCATTTTGATTTGATGGTATCCGGAATATGCATCAAGGAAGCACAGTGAGTCGTGTCCTACGATAGCATCAATGATTTGATCAATGCGAGGAAGGGGGGAGGGATCCTTAGGGCAAGCCTTGTTAAAGTCTTTGAAATCGACGCATAGGCGCCAGGATTTATCCTTCTTTGGTACCATTACCAAGTTTGCCAGCCAGTCCGGATGTTTAATATCTTTGATGAATCCGGCCTCGATGAGTTTGTCTAGCTCCTGCCCCATAGCTTGTCGTCTGGGTTCGGAAAAGCGCCGCGGTGTTTGTTTGACCGGCTTATCTCCCTTTAGTATGTTGAGGTTGTGTGCGGCCAACTCGCGCGGGATTCCTGGCATATCTGAGGGGTGCCAGGTGAATATATCCCAGTTTCTCGCAGTGTTGCATCGACTGTGGGGCTGAGTTGCACTCGGATAGAGGTTGTCTTCTTCGGGTCTGTTGGATGGACCTGAAATTTGACCGTTTCTTCTGCTGGCTTGAAGGAAGTAGATTTAGGTCGTTTGTCCAGGATAACATCGTCTCTATCCACAGTGGAGCATAGTACGGTTAGTTCTTCAGCCGCAAGGGCCTCAGATAATGCCTCGAGGGCCACGGATGCGGTTTTGTTCTCGGTGCGGAGTGCTATATCCGGATCGCTGACGAGGGTGATTATTCCATTAGGCCCTGGCATTTTTAGCTTCATATACCCATAATGAGGTATGGCTTGAAAGTGCATGAAGGCCTCTCGCCCTAACAGGGCGTGGTATCCACTGTTGAAAGCGGCCACCTGGAAAGTTATTTCTTCGGACCGATAATTCTCCGGCGTGCCGAATACCACATCAAGTGTAATTTTTCCCGCACAGCGCGCTTCCCGACCAGGAATCATACCTTGAAAGGTCATGCTGCT
The DNA here is from genome assembly GCF_018294505.1 of Triticum aestivum. Lineage (NCBI taxonomy): Eukaryota > Viridiplantae > Streptophyta > Magnoliopsida > Poales > Poaceae > Triticum > Triticum aestivum. The sequence goes on from NC_057805.1 coordinate 143,494,058, forward strand.
TTTCTCGATGCGGCTCCTGTCTATTTCCATCTTGTGGAGCGTGTCCTCGTAAATGTGGTTTAGTCCGCTGCCGCCGTCCATGAGGACTTTTGTAAGCTGGAAACCGTCCACGATGGGACTGAGGACTAATGCAGCTGGCGCTCGGACTGTTCTGTATTTGGGTTCGTCGCTGGCGTTAAAGGTTATGGCCGTGTCATTCCAGGGTTCAATTGCAGCGACCTGGCAAACTTCGGCGAGACCGCGCAGTGCCCTTTTACGCTTATTGTTTGAAGCGAATGTCTCGAACACTGACAATACTCTAGTGTTGTTGTTTGCTGGAGGGTGCTGTTCTGGGGTGTCCTTGATAAGGATGTCCTCGCCGCTCTTGGCTACCTGCCAAAGTATCCAACATGCTCTAAGGCTTTGGGTTGCCACGGTATCCGGCGTCATGTGTATTTTGCATGGGCCATTGAGCCATCCCTCCAGAACGGTGCCGTGCAGCGTGATGGGTTTATGTTTTTTGACTGTTCGGCTGGGCGTGCCACGGGGGTGTGTCCTCTTCGCCTGTAGGATGAGTTGGGTTGGGACCGACAGTTCCCAGCGAGTTGCCTGAGTTTTCCAGGAGCTTTCCATCGCGTTTTACTTTTGTACGATAGTTGCTAAGTCAGCGAACTTTAGTATGCGGCGGTGATTGATGGCGTTGAGGATACCTTCGTCCGCGCAGTTGTTGCTGAATGCTGCTATCGCGTCTTCGTCGCGGCAATCTTTTACCTTATCTTTGACAAGGAGGAATCTGGCCCAGAAGTGGTGGACCGTTTCCTCAGGCTGTTGTTTGATGCTCATGAGAGCGTCTATGTCCGGGTGAGTGGGTGGAACGAAATCCGAACCCTGACCCGATTTTGGATCCGGAGTTTGAAGATCTACCGGACCTGGCAGTTCGGGCTCCGGGATATCGACTGATTTTTTTAGGCTCATCGTCCGACTCCATGTTCGGGGGACGGGACATGCCTTTCTGCCGGAGAATATCCGGCCCTTCAAGATCGGAGATCCAAACATAGTTCATCTTCAATATAGTAGAAGAGTTGCTCCGCTCCTCGACTACCGCTATCTGGTGGGTGGTCGGCGGAGTTTTAATTTCTCTCTGGTCGGGTTTAAGCCCAACCCGATCGTAGTCTGTAGCGACGCCCAAGGCGGCCATGCGATCCAGGTGTTCGTTCAACAATGATAACTCTGTTGGATCCATCCGGGCGGAGTATTCGGGATCAACACGGAGGCGATTTTCGATGACTTGAGAGGTCATCGTCGGCTTAAGGGCCGACCCGGCGGTCATGACGAAGCCGCCCAGCCTGATGGTTTGGCCTGGGGCCAGGGTTCCTCCGGAGATGATATTATCCTTGAGAACAAAGCGAGCCATCAACCCTCTTGGTGACGGCACAGTGGAACTCTCAATGAAAGAACCAATGTCGGTGTCAAAACCGGCGGATCTCGGGTAGGGGGTCCCGAACTGTGTGCCTAGGATCGATGGTAACAGGAGACGGGGGACACAACGTTTACCCAGGTTCAGGCCCTCTGTATGGAGGTAATACCCTAATTCCTGCTTGATTGATCTTGACGAAATATGAGTGTTACAAGAGTTGATCTACCACGAGATCGTAATGGCTAAACCCTAGAAGTCTAGCCTATGTGAATATGGTAATGAGTATATCTATCCGGACTACGCTCTCCGGTTTATATAGACACCGGAGAGATCTAGGGTTACATGGAGTCAGTTACATCAGAGGGAATCTACATAGTCGGTTGCCAAGCTTACCTTCCACGCCAAGTAGAGTCAAATACGGACACGGGTACAATCTTCGATCTTCATGTCTTCACGGCCCATCAGTCCGGCCCACGCATAACAGGCTGGACGCCTCGAGGACCCCTTAGTCCAGGACTCCCTCAACCCTCGCGAGGGGCCAAGCCTCGCGAGGCGGACGGCACAAGACCTCTTCGGGGGCGGCCTCACCAGGCTGGCTCGCGAGGGGCGGAGAGATCAAGGCAAGGCGAACCTCGCGAGGTTCCAATGACGTAAGCCATGACGACCAAGACTAGGCGGGCGCCAGCGTGCACAGTGTCCTTGTTTCCTCTTTGGTGCTAAGGAGGCAAGCGCAGGCGAGGAGCACCGAGGCATCAATTAAAGGTTTCCATATCGGTGCAACGACACCAAGACCAGCAGGACGGTAGGACGGAGGTCACCGTGGAGCCCAAGACGGCGTCACCGCCAGAGCCTTTGGCAGGCGAAGACCACCTTTAGTCAGGATAGCTTGTACTAGCTTCCCCCCTTCAAATTGGCCGTTGTGGCATCCCTTCCTGCTCAATATTTGGGAAGAGGACCAGGGCCTCTATAAATAGGACTAGCCACCCCAGTAGGAGGCATCTCATCTGGAACTCATTCAGTTCATCCTCACACCCACCAAGCACAAGAACACCTCTCCTCAGGAGGTTGTTCTTCCCTTGTATTGTTCATCCCCAGCCCGAGAGGCAATCCACCACACCACACTGGAGTAGGGTATTACACCACAACGGTGGCCCGGACCAGTATAAATCTCGTGTCTCTTGTGTTGCGAGTTCGTCGAGCTAAGCTTTGAGATCGCGGTGAGGCTGAGGGTGTTATTAGGTAGGGGGAAATCTTCGTGCGCGCCCAAGTGTTCGAACCTCAAGGGTTTTGCCGGAACCCGAAATCCGACATTTGGCGTGCCAGGTTGGGGGCACGGAGTTTCCTTCCGTCGATTTGCGCCCCGCCATCACCGCGCTTCGCCGCCATGGCAGGCGTCGCGCTTCCTGCTCCGACGACTAGTGCGAGTGATGGGGCCAAGGGCTCCGAGCCTTGGTCCCCACCTTACGGCAGGTACAGTGGCCGCCCAAGTTCAAGCCGAAGATGCCACCGCGCTACGATGGCGCGGCGGACCCGGTGGTTTTCCTGCTGCATACGAGGAGGCCGTCCTTAAGGCCGGGGGTGACGACAAGGTCATGGCCAACTGGCTTCCCATGTCCCTCCCCGGATCCACGGTGGCATCCTGGGAGGATTTGGGCGGTCTCTTCGCCTCGCGCTTCGCGGCACCGGCGCGCCATGCAGTCGCGACCCTCCTCGGCGGCTCGCAGGCGCCGCCCTCGGGCCGTCACACAAAGTCGTTCTTTCGCCAGATCGGCGCCACTTCCGCGCGGGAGGGGGCTCCCCCGAGATGGGTAGCACCCAAGGCTGACCTGACCTTCAGTTCGGAAGATCACCCCGTCACCACCGTCGACTCAGGCGTGCGCCCGTTGCTTTGCACGACCACCATCTGCCATGTAGCCATCACCAAGACCCTCATCGACGGCGGCGCCGGCCTCAACGTGCTCTCGGTGGAGGCCTTCAGCCTCCTTCACGTACCACTCGAGCGGCTCCGCCCCAGCAAGCCATTCTCCGGCGTCGGAGGTGGCTCCTCCAGCCCCCTGTGGCAGATCCGTCTTCCCGTGACCTTCGACACCCGCGACAACTACCGCACCGAGCTGATCGACTTCGACGTCGCCCACATCGGCCTCCCGTACAACGCTATCCTTGGGTACCCGGCTCTGGCTCAGTTAATGGCGGTGACCCATCCGTCCTACAACCTCATGAAGATGCCTGGGAGCAAGGACGTCCTCACCATAGTGGGGGATACCAAGGAGGCTCTGGCAGCACTCAAGCTTGCCCTCAAGACTCGTGGCAGCGCAACCGGCCGATGCGGGTACCTCCGGGGCTAAGGCGGCTGCACCGACCAAGAAGAAGCAGTTGTTCACTCAAGACCAGGCAGAAACCAAGCAGGTGCCGGTCGAGGAAGACGGGTCCTCAAGGGCCACCATCGCCATAGGCGCCAACCTCGACCCCGACCAAGAGGGGGCACTGGTGAAGTTATTCGCCTGGGATCCCGATCAGCTGGTAGGGGTCCCAAGAGGAGTGATTGAGCATCATTTGAAGGTGTGCCCCAACGTACGCCCTGTGAAGCAGAGGGCGCGGCGGCAGTCCACGGAGAAGCAGACCTTCATCGTCCAAGAAACCCGCAAGCTGGAGGCGGCAGGCGTCATTCGCGAGGTCCGGTACCCTGAATGGTTGGAAAACCCCGTTGTTGTGCTCAAGATAGGCGGAAAGGAGTGCATGTGTGTTGACTTCACCAACCTCACCAAGGCCTGCCCCCAAGATCCATTCCCGCTTCCACGCATTGACCAGATCGTCGACTCCACCGCCGAGTGTGACCTGTTGTGCTTCCTAGATGCATTCTCAGGCTACCACCAGATCAAGATGGCAGTTGAAGACGTCGAGAAGACGGCCTTCCTGACCCCATGCGGAGTATACTGCTACATTTGCATGTCGTTCGGGCTGCGCAACACGGGCAGGACCTTTCAACGGTGGATGCACATCGCCCTGGGCCGGCAGCTCGGGAGGAATGCTGAAGCTTACATCGACGACATTGTGGTGAAGTCTCGGGAGGCGAGAACCTTGATTCAAAACCTGGAGGAGACCTTCGAAAGCCTGCGCCAGGTGGACTTGCGGCTTAACCCGGAGAAATGCGTGTTTGGCGTCCCCTCCGGCAAGCTGCTGGGTTTCCTCATGTCCGACAAGGGGATCGAGGCGAACCCGGAGAAGGTCAAGGCAATCGAAGACATGAGTCCACCACAAACCCTCAAGGAAATGCAGAAGCTCGCCGGTCGCGTGACCGCGTTGGGACGTTTCATCTCCAAGTTGGGAGAGCGCGCCCTGCCTTTCTTCAGGCTGATGAAGAAGAAGGGCCCATCCAAGTAGACTCCAGAGGCCGACCAAGCGTTTCAAGACCTCAAGAGATACCTGACCAGCCCTCTGGTTATGGTGGTGCCCCGACCTCTCGAGCCTCTGGTGTTGTACCTTGCCGCCACCCCTTACTCTGCTAGCGCAGCCCTGGTGGCGGTCCGGGAGGAGCGCCGAGCCAAGGATGTGTCGCGCCAAGCCGCTCCCTCGGCCGAAGTGGTGCAAGAACCAGAGGGCTCTGCTGGAGCTGCGGCGACGCCAACGAAGGACCAAGCTCAACAAGACGGCGCACTTGGGCCTGCAGAAGCCCCAACGAGCGACCAGGCTCTGGGGGCTTCGTCGCCTCAGGAGGCGCCCCAACCTCCAGAAGCCGCGAGCCTCGCCACTACACCCGCCCTCGTCGAGCACCCTGTGTATTTTGTCAGCATGGTGTTCCGGGATGTGAGGGCCCGGTACCCCATGCCACAGAAGCTCCTGCTCGCGCTCATGGTGGCCTCGCGCAAGCTGCGACACTACTTCCAAGGTCACCCCATCAAGGTCGTCTCGGCCTACCTGTTGGAGATGGTACTCAGGAGCCCCAACTCCGCCGAGAGAGTCGCCGAGTGGAACATCGAGCTACAGGCAATCCAGTTGGAGTTCAGCATGACCAGGGTCATCAAGGGGGCTGCGCTTGCTGACTTCATGGCGGAATGGACAGACGCCCCGCAGCTCGAAGAAGGCGAGGATAGATCCCTCTTGCCAGGGAATGAAGCGCCAGACGGATGGGTTATGTATTTCGATGGCGCCTTTGCGTGCCAGGGTGAGGGGGCTGGAGCTGTGCTTAGCTCACCTACTCAGGACAAGCTTTACTACGCCGTGCAGCTCTGCTTCCAGCAGGGCGAGAAGGTCTCCAACAACATAGCAAAGTACGAAGGCCTCATAGCTGGCCTCAAGGCTGCAGTGGCCCTGGGGGTGCAGCGCCTCGCCATTAAGGGCGATTCGCAGCTCCTCGTCAACTTCTCCAACAAGGTGTACGAGCCAAAGGACGAGCACATGGAGGCGTACCTCGCAGAGGTGCGCAAGATGGAGAAGCAATTCTTGGGCCTGGAATTACAGCATGTGCCCTGTGGCACCAACAATGAAGCCGACGGCATCGCCAGGAGAGCATCCAAGTGGCTACCCCAAGAGCCTGGCGTCTTCGAGGAGCGGCTCTTCAAGCCATCGACAACCCCACCGCTTTCAAGAATAGCGCTACCTCGGGAGGAACTCCCTCAACCACCTGCCTTGGGAGCCCCGGCTTATGGCCCGACCTCAGGAGCGCGCTTCCTCTTGGCGCTCGAGCCTCAGGAGGGGTGCTGGACCAAGGAATTCAAGGAATACCTGACGCAAGGGATGCTACCGGAGAAGGAGGAGGACGCGGAGCGTGTGGCCCGACAAGCCACGGCATACTGCATCCGGGACGATGAGTTGTACAGGAAGCAGCCGAATGACGTTTCCCTGTGTTGCATCTCAAGGGAGCAGGGGAAAGAGTTGCTGGCCAACATACATGGCGGGGACTGCGGGCACCACTCGTCGTCATGGACCCTCGTCGGCTAGGTGTTTCGTAGCGGATTCTACTGGCCTACGGCAGTCAACGACGCGACTGAACTGGTGAAGTCCTGCGAGGCCTGCCAGTTCCACGCCAAGCAGATCCACCTGCCGGCTCAGGGCCTCCAGACCATCCCACTCTCGTGGCCATTCGCGGTTTGGGGGCTGGACATCTTGGGCCCGTTCCCTTGGGCGCCTGGGGCTACCGCAACCTCTATGTCGACATCGACAAGTTCACCAAATGGGCGGAGGTAGAAGCCATCAGCACCATCCCGGCGGGTTCCGTGGTCAAGTTCCTCAAAGGTCTCGTGAGCCGGTTTGGGGTCCCCAACCACATCATCACCGACAACGGCTCACAGTTCACTAGTAACCTCTTCAAGACATATTGTGCTAACCTTGGAACGCAGATCTGCTACGCTTCGGTGGTGCACCCCCGGAGCAATGGCCAGGCCGAACGCGCCAACGCGGAGGTCCTGAGAGGCCTCAAGACCAGGACCTTCAAGAAGAAGCTCGAGGCCTGCGGCAGGGGCTGGCACGATGAGCTCCAGTCCATGTTGTGGTCCATCCGCACCACCGCCACCAAGACAACGGGCGAGACCCCATTCTTCCTCGTCTACGGAGCTGAAGCGGTTCTCCCTCATGAGGTCAAGCATCGCTTCGCACGGGTCCTGGCATTTGACAAGATGCAGCAGGACGCCATGCGGGGGATGGGCCTCGTGCTGGGGGAGGAACACCACCGTGAAGCCACGCTACAGGCGGCAAGATATCAGCAGGCGCTGCGACGGTACCACTGTCGCAGCGTCCGCTCCAAGACGCTCGAGGTGGTGACCTCGTCCTATGGCGGGTGCTCTCCAGGGAAGGGCTGCATAAGCTCTCACCCATGTGGGAGGGCCCATTTAGGGTCGCCCACGTCTCCAGGCCTGGCGCCGCAAGCCTGGAGACGCAGGAGGGGGTACCCATCCAGAACGCCTGGAACATCGAGCACCTCCGGAAGTTCTACCCATGAAGAAAGGCCCAGCGTCTGTGAAGAAGGCCCCGTGGCTGTGAAGGTCTCCGCTCGTGACACTCTCACATAATAATGAGTGGGGCTGTACATGCCCCGAAGTCTCAGGAGTGCCGCCCTCGGGCCTCTGGGGCTCCCTCCCATGTCCTAGTGGCAGCACTTAGCTCCGTGCTGGTGAGAAGACAAGAAGACTATACTAGGTGCCGGACGCGGCTTTTCATTTGCTTTCCGTAGTCGGCTTGCCCCTCTTTAAATCAAAATTTGCTTTCTGGTGTTGCTCAGTGATGTTGTTTCATCGACTTCTGCTTATGTTTCTACCTTCGGTTCTTTCTCTGACCTGCACCCCCTCTCGCGTCCCTCGCGAGGGGGCTGGACAGGTGCCCTCGTGCCCTCGTGAACGTCTTGTCTGTTTTTCACGAGGAACCCTCGTTCGAGCCACAAGTTGGCGCACCTCTCTCAATCCGTGCCCCTCGGGTACCGTGAAACGAGGCGCTGGATCGTGGCCAGAGGCGCCTGCGACCAAGGCTCGGATCTCCTAACAAATTTTCGCAGTTCCCCCTCACCAGGTACTGAGGAGCGCGCGCCTCATGAGGCGGAAACTACTTCAAGCGCGTCAAGCTAAGTTTTTCCTATGTGCTTATATAAAACATTGATATCGCGACGCGGCACGGGAATGATAAACACAACATAACAACTTGGAAATCATAGTTTGTTGCACGCCCCCACAGGGCCCCATACTTGACTCTCTCAATGCAGGAAGGAAAAGAAGAACGAAACAAAAGCAGCGCATGCCCCGCAGCAGCTCGCGAGAATGGGCCCATGGCGCTCTCCCGAGCTCAGTCGGACCCTTCCTCGTGCTTCACTGGGGCACGGCGGCGAGACGACCCGCTGCCACCTTCGAAGTGGGCACGGCGGCATGGCGGTTGGTCGTAGCCGCCGCTGCTGAAGCTGTCGCCGGAGGAAGAACCGCCGTAGCTGGGCGCGAGATCGTCCTCACCCTCATCACAACCGTCGCCAAGGCCAAGCACCTCGTCCCCGTCGTTGTCCTCGGGGCAGCACCCGGTGCGGCGGCCGTCTTCTCCGAACAGCCTCACATAGAGGGTCGCGTTGCCGTCGTACTTGAAATGGAGAGTGCACCGCCTGCCCAGGACGTGCGCGGGCAAACGTCTGCCAGCCGTGAGCCAGAGCCAAATTGCCAGCAACGGAGGTCTCGACCGCGACCCACGAAGCTTTGTTGCAACAGTCGTCCACCTGCAGCCAGAGCCCACTTGGACCCGTGGCCGGCAGTTCGCCGGCGAAGAAGCACGGGAGCTGAAGCCAAGAGCCGGCAGGGTTCTCCGACCACACCACGAACTCCGGCAGCACCTTCGCCGAGTGGAAGCACGGCCGGGGAGGCCACGCGACCATGGCACGCCTCCCTTCATTAATGGGGCCGCCTCGACATGGGCGGCTCCCAACACGCGAAGGAGCACCACCGCGGCCGCGAGGGGCCGCGGCGGGGTCGCGGAGTGCTTGCGAGGACGACCGCGTCCATGCTTGGGTGGCGGAGAGCCGGGCTCCTCCCGGCGAGCCTTCCCCTTCTCCGTGGCCGAAAACCTCTTCGCAGGCGCCATGAGAGCCGCTACTAGCAATGGAGCAAGGGAGGAGAAGCGAGCGGAATGGGAAGAGATGGGCGACGAGGGCTCCACCCCCTCCCTATTTATAGCAGGAGAAGGCCAACCAGTGCCCCCCATGATCACAGGTAATGATGGTTTTTCCTTGCATGCAGCAGGGACTCGTCAAATCGGGCAGTTGCCAAGGCAGCGTGGGGAAGCGGAGACGCCCACGTCCAATCAATCGCCACGCGTCAACCAAGGCCGTAGGCTGTTGGGGCCCGCGGTGCTCCGCACTATCCCCCTTGGCTTCACCTCAAAGCCAAGTCCAAGCGTGCCTTGGGCCCGGGGGCTATTGTCGGTGTTCTGGGAACGGGGGTCCCCAGACTTTCCTGCCTGCAGCCCACGGCGTGGCTCTACTTTTTCACCAGGAATCACTCAAGACCCTCGTGAGGAGGACGACACCAGACCTCCTCGGGGGCGGCCTCACCAGGCTGGCTCGCGAGGGGCGGAGAGATCAAGGCAAGGCGAACCCCGCGAGGTTCCAATGACGAAAGCCATGATGACCAAGACCACGCGGGCGCCAGGCGGTCGCCAGCGCGCACAGTGTCCTCGTTTCCTCTTTGTTACTAAGGAGGCAAGCGCAGGAGAGGAGTACCGAGGCATCAGTTAAAGGTTTCCATATCGGTGCAACGACACCAAGACCAGCAGGACGGTAGGACGGAGGTCACCATGGAGCCCAAGACGGCGTCACCGCCAGAGCCTTTGGCAGGCGAAGACCACCTTTAGTCAGGATAGCTTGTACTAGCTTTCCCCCTTCAAATTGGCCGTTGTGGCATCCCTTCCCGCTCAATATTTGGGAAGAGGACCAGGGCCTCATAAATAGGACTAGGCACCCCAGTAGGAGGCATCTCATCTGGAACTCATTCAGTTCATCCTCACACCCACCAAGCACAAGAACACCTCTCCTCAGGAGGCTATTCTTCCCTTGTACTGTTCATCCCTAGCCCGAGAGGCAATCCACCACACCACACTGGAGTAGGCTATTACACCACAACGGTGGCCCGAACCAGTATAAATCTCGTGTCTCTTGTGTTGCGAGTTCGTCGAGCTAAGCTTAGAGATCGCGGTGAGGTTGAGGGCGTGATTAGGTAGGGGGAAATCTTCGTGCGCACCCCAGTGTTCGAACCTGAAGGGTTTTTTCGGAACCCGAAATCTGACATATATGTCATCTGCATCATGATAACAACAGTTAAATGTTTAAAATTGTTGTTTGAATTAATTGCTAAATGCACGTGGGATTTTCCGGAATTGTTATTTGTTGTTCCAGCCTCATTTAAACTTGCCTAGATAGTTAGTTTACCTATGCTTCACCTCTTGCCATGTCTAACAACATTTAATATTGTTGGGTACATAAACGAGAGCGAACTAAATAATTAGATGTGGAGTTTCTTCAATATGTAACTCGTTGCATATTGAGCTCCACTTAATTTGTAGTGTTGTTTGTGCACTTTGCCATGCCATGCCTCATTAAATCGGACATGCATCATACTTGATTGTGCATCATGCCATGTTTATGTGGTGGTTGGCTACCATGTTGCTTGCTTCTTTCCGGTTTGCTTCTCTCGTTAGCTTCGGCTTCATTCCGGAGTTGTGAGGATTCATTCGACTATGTTTGTTCATTTACTTCATGGACTCGTTCCTCTTCCTTGCGGGATTTCAGGCAAGATGACAATTACCCTCGATATCACTTCTATCTTTGCTTTGCTAGGTGTTCGCTCTATCGCTATGTTGCGCTACCTACAACTTGTTTGTCATGCCTCCCATTTTGCCATGTTAAGCCTCTAACCCACGTTCCTAGCAAACCGTTCTTTGGCTATGTTACCGTTTTGCTCAGCCCCTCTTATAGCGTTGTTAGTTGTAGGTGAAGTTGAAGATTGCTCCATGTTGGAACATGATGATTTTGGGATATCACAATATCTCTTATTTAAATTAATGCATCTATATACTTGGTAAAGGTGAAGGCTCGGCCTTATGCCTGGTGTTTTGTTCCACTCTTACCACCCTAGTTTCCGTCATACCGGTGTTATGTTCCTTGATTTTGCGTTCCTAACGCGGTTGGGGTTACGGGACCCCCTTGACATTTTGCTTTGAATAAAACTCCTCCGGCAAGGCCTAACCTTGGTTTTACATTTTCCTAACAACCTATACCTTTCCCTTGGGTTGGCCAACCCGAGGGTCATCTTTATTTTAACCCCCCCGAGCCAGTGCTCCTCTAAGTGTTGGTCCGAACCGAGCATCCTGCAGGGCCACCTCGGGGAAACTTGAGGGCTGGTATTACTCGTAGCTTGTCTCATCTGGTGTGCCCTGAGAATGAGATATGTGCAACTCCTATCGGGATTGGTCGGCACAGTCGGGTGGTCTTGCTGGTCTTGTTTTACCATTGTCGAAATGTCTAGTAACCGGGATTCCGAGACTGATCATGTCTTTCCGGGAGAAGGAATATCCTTCGTTGATCGTGAGAGCTTGTGATGGGCTAAGTTGGGACACCCCTGCAGGGTATAAACTTTCAAAAGCCGTGCCCACGGTTATGTGGCAGATGGGAATTTGTCAATGTCCACTTGTAGAGAACTTGGCACTTGACTTAATTAAACTGCATCAACCGCATGTGTAACCGTGATGGTCTCTTTTCAGCGAAGTCCGGGAAGTGAACACGGTTTGGGTTATCTCTGAACGTAAGTAGTTTCAGGATCACTTCTTGATCAATTCTAGCTTCTCGACCGTTGCGTTGCTTCTCTTCTCGCTCTTATTTGCGTATGTTAGCCACCATATTTTCTTAGTGCTTGCTGCAACTCCACCTCATTACCCCATCCTACCCATAAGCTTAAATAGTCTTGATCTCGCGGGTTTTGAGATTGCGGAGTCCTCGTGACTCACCAGATACTACCAAAACAGTTGCAGGTGCCGATGATACCAGTGCAGGTGACGCAACCGAGCTCAAGTGGGAGTTCGATGAGGACCTTGGTCGTTACTATGTTTCGTTTCCTGATGATCAGTAGTGGAGCCCAGTTGGGACGATCAGGGAGCTAGCATTTGGGGTTATCTTCTTTTTATTCGGATTTGTCCTTAGTCGGACTACGTGTGTACCCTAAATGATGTATGATTTATTTAAGTATTGTGTGAAGTGGCGATTGTAAGCCAACTCTTTATCCCATTCTTGTTCATTACATGGGATTGTGTGAAGATGACCCTTCTCGCGACAAAACCACCATGCGGTTATGCCTCTAAGGCGTGCCTCGACACGTGGGAGATATAGCCACATCGTGGGTGTAACAAGTTGGTAATCAGAGCCATCCCCGACTTAGGATCCCCCTGCTTGATCGAATCGCTGATGTTGTTGAGACTAGAACAAAAATGTTTTGAGTCTTAGGATTATATATATCAGAGAGTAGGATTTCTTTTTACTCCTCAGTCCCTTCGTCGCTCTGGTGAGGCCTCCTGACGTAGATGTTTTTTCTTTCCTCTCCTCAAATTTCACTAAAAAAATAGGATCACGCGGGTATCTTGGGATCGTTCTGATATTCTTGTGACGAGAACATTGTTCTTGGTGCCTCCTGACATTTAGTGGTTGTGGAAGTGTCCCGGGGAGTTGAGCTCCGAGGTGTTTTCGTCACAATTTTATCATTGCAGTTCTGGAATACCTGAGTTTCGCCGACATCGAAAATCTCTTTTATGGAGCCAGTGGTGAGATAACCTCGACGCCACCCAGTACTGGGGCGGGAGTTCGGGAGTATTTCCATAGCTCGTATAACAGATGCTTTTCGAAGGTTGAGGTACACGATTTCTGGAGTTTTCTTGGTTATGTGTTGACGGATGGATACAGCTGCATTTAGGGATTGTTAGTTTGGGTGAGATATTGTGCTTCCCCTGTATCCCCAACACCAGATTGCATAACCAGAAAGTTTCGGGAGTTTATAGGTGGGAATTCAAGTAGCTCCTAGAATATCTTTTCAACAGATGCATGATATGGGATTGGGTAAATATCTGTCATATGTATTTGTTCCGGCTTATTCTGCAAGCCAAATCCTTTGTTTTGTTTTGAGTTGTGGTATTTGAGTTGCTTCAATGTCAAGTGTTGATTCCATCCCTTTTCTAAACGGTGTTCTCATATTTCTATGTGTGCTAATCCTTTCGATCATCAAGGTTGTCATGTTACTTCTTTTCCAACCGGTGTGCTTCTCTTCAAGTGGATCCGATCATTTCAACATTCGCGAGATCAATTCTAAGTTTTCTCAGTGGTGTTTATTCCATCTGCCCCAAGTTGCCTTTGTTTTCCCGCCCTCCCACCCTTTTCTTCAAGGACTCAGATTCCTCAATGATGTATCCTTTTATTTGTGAGAAGTCTCTTCATTCTTTTCTTTCAGTGTTCTTATCCGGTGATTTCCCATGAAGATACTAACGGAGCTTCAAGTTCATCATTCTCTTTTCTTCTCCGGTGGATCCAATTCAAGCTTTCGGTGTTGATCATATTCCTTTTCTCGTTTCAAGTGCTTCCTTATGTCAGTGCATCTCTTAATCATCCACCTCTTTCTATTCATGTTATGCTGAAGATATCCCAGAAGATTCAAGTGTCCATTCTTATTCCTTCCAAGCTATTTCGAGGTTGCTACCTCGTTCAAGACGTTCAAATCAACCGGTGCATTATCTCTTCCTAAGCAATCATTCAACGGTGTACCTTTTGAGTGGGCCCTAACCCACAGGTCTTTTCCCAGGTTCTTACCTGACTCTTCTAATTTTCCCGGAGCTATTCCTAAATTCTTGTCGGGACCCCAATTCTAAGTCACACCAATCTAGCATGTAACACCTCATATCACTTTGCGGCCTCACGCACGGTATTCCCACGGGTGTCGCCTTACCATGGCCCGGGACCGTTTGCGCCTTTTGGCTCACGTATATGACAATGTCGCTAGCATCCATATGACAGAGAACCCGGGCCGACATGGCTAGTCGTGAACCCAAAGCGGCACTAACGTATGGGGACAGGCGTACATGAATCAACATCGAACGTGTCGGTCAGCAGCGTGTGAATCCGGGCTGTAGCACTGGGCTAACAGGACTCCGGGAACCCGGGCTGTAGCAGGCTATAAGTGAGGCAAGGAATACAAGTCTGTCAACAAGGATTTCATTACCATGGCTTATTCTGGTAGTTTGCCATCTAGACCCTGGAGTTTGGATTTCAAGTGGAGTTGGCATATCACAAAATGACATGTCGTGCAAACGGGCATAGCCTTACAGAGATGAACGATTGAGATGCTCCAGTATCGAATAGAACCGAAGCTGGGTGGCAATTGACAAGGAGTGTACCAAGAACGACATCCGGATCATCATGAGCGTCTTTAGCTGAGGCGTGATGCACACGTCCACGCTCAGTGGGAGCTGACTTGACACTGATCATCTTGCGTGATGGCTTACCACTGCCAACAGACTTCTCAGGCAGGGGTGGGGCATAGTTAGTTTGAGAGCAGTCACGTGCATAGTGTCCTGGCTTCCTGCATGTGAAGCAAGTCCTTGAAGTTGGATGTGGACCCGCATTGACAAGCGGTCTACCAATAGGCCTGGGTGGAGCATACTGCTGAACTGGGTGAGGCGGCACATAAGATGGCCTCGGTGCATATCCAGGTGGAAGAGCGGAGTTCGGAACCCAAATCCGGCGCTTATGAGAACTAGAACCAGAGGAAGAAACCAAATCACGGGTGTGCTTACGAGACTCCTCGTATGTAAGCTGAGCTGTCTCCGCATTAATGGCCTTGTTCACAAGAGCCTGGAATGTACTACAATGGTGCAAGTGGAGATCACGACGCAACTTGGGGTTGAGACCCTTCCGGAACCTAGCCTGCTTCTTAGCGTCCGTGGACACTTCTTCTGTAGCATAGCGGGCGAGGTTCTCAAACTCTCTACTGTAAGCATCAACAGCCATCTTACCCTGGGTGAAACTACAGAACTCTTCTATCTTGCGGTCAATGAGAGCCTGAGGAATGTGATGCTCGCGAAAAGCCTCAGTGAAATCTCTCCAGGTCGGTATCTGGCTAGCTGGAATCATAGCCTCATAGTTCTGCTACCAAAGACTAGCAGGACCTTCCAGGTGATATGCAGCATAAGTGACCTTGTCACCTTCAGCTACGTTCGCAGAACGCAGCTTGTGTGTGATACTATGGAGCCAGTCATCTGCATCGAGTGGCTCAATAGAGTGATGGAAGGTAGGTGGTTTCAGACCAATGAAATCATAGATGGTCGCTGACTCTTTGCAGTGGGGTGCGGTGTTCTCCTCGATACGTGCTAACAGGCGGTTAGACTCGTGCTTGTTCCTCTCCATCTCTAACATAAATTCTGCCAACGAAGGCTGGTCGGGAGGATCCTCCTCATCCCTACCACCTCCGTGGTTCAGGCAACGAGCAACAGAACTTCGGTTAACTGACGACATCCTGAGAAGCGGAACCAAGGACGAGGTCAACATCAACTATAGGATGCAACATGTAGCATAAGAAGATTTAGTATCTCTCAAACTCCTAGGACAAATCCGGCAGCATAACGGCAGTAAAATGCTCAAAATGGGACATTCTGCAAAGGACGGGGTAGCACCATACTCAACATCGTCACTCAAGGTTCTGAGATATTACTAAACAGGCTACACTGGAGGTACTCAAACTGGGATATGACTCTGATCAACCAATCCTAAGAGACTACGGAGTAGTAACACGTGATCCTGATAGACAGAAGAGAAAGCCTAGTTCCTTAACCCGTAGGAAAGATAGGATGACTCAGATCAGAAGGCATGAGGTAAAAGGAGTAAAAGAGCCTTACGTTCCCTTCCACAATCAATTCCCTTATATAACTAAAGAATTTCTAGACTCAACTTCGACCAGGTTGGCTTGGAAATCCTACAGGCAGTCAGGCTCTGATACCAAAGCTGTCGGGACCCCGATTCTAAGTCACACCAATCTAGCATGTAACACCTCATATCACTTTGCGGCCTCACGCACGGTATTCCCACGGGTGTCGCCTTACCATGGCCCGGGACCGTTTGCGCCTTTTGGCTCACATATATGACAATGTCGCTAGCATCCATATGACAGAGAACCCGGGCCGACATGGCTAGTCGTGAACCCAAAGCGGCACTAACGTATGGGGATAGGCATACATGAATCAACATCGAACGTGTCGGTCAGCAGCGTGTGAATCCGGGTGTAGCACTGGGCTAACAGGACTCCGGGAACCCGGGCTGTAGCAGGCTAGGCAGGACTCCGGATGTCATCGCGTGACATTTCCCCGAAGGGACAGACACAGGAACGATGTGAAACACATGCCGGCCAGTCAAGTGTCCAGAGCAGTAGTGCTGGGCTAGCAGGACTCCGGTGAACCGGGCTGTAGCGGACTACTATGGCTCAAGGAGGCACTAGACTACATTTCCCCATAAGAGAGGCTGCCAAGGATAAACAACTAGATTGTCGGATCCCACACATAGCAATACACGTTACACGTACGCATAACATGCAAGTATGTGCTGTACAACATGGCATCACAACATAACGCGAACTCATATAGATAAAGGCCCAGAAGAGCCACATAGCATTAAGTACAAACAGGGGTCACATGACCCATCATTCAGAGCATACAAGCAACGGAAGCATTACATGTCTGAGTACAGACAACTACAAAAGAAAAAGGCTGAGAAGCCTGACTATCTACAAGACCCTCCCAAGGGTTCAAGATCGTAGCTGAGGTACAAGCTACTCGTCGAAGTCCAAGCGGAGCTACTAGTAAGACTGAAGTCTCCGCTGCAAAAACATGAATAAAGCAACATGAGTACGAAGGTACTCAGCAAGACTTACATCAGATCCTATCATACATGCATTTGTATCAAGAAGGTAGGGTGGGGTTTAGTTGCAGCAAGCCAGCTTTGACTCAGTGGCTATCCTGTTCTACGACTGCGAGAATCTTCTTTGAGGTAAGAAGGCGCACACGAGTCCACTAATCACCACCTCAATACACCACTATGGATTCATTCCCGTCTCACTACGAGAAGCCATCCATAGCACTCACACTTATCTTGAGCATTTTAGAGTATCCACTTCAAGTTGTCTATGTACCACGTAAGCATCCAAGAAGTCCATAACCGAGGACACGGCTATTCGAATAGATCATGATAACCCTGCAGGGGTGTACTGCGTCACACACGCTCTCGCCACTTACCGCCATGTACACGTCATGTACCTCGGCAACCTTCAAGCGGAAGCCTGGCGAGGGTGTCGGCCACGACCTGACTAACCACACAAGAGTCTAGTCCAGGTTTATCGCCTATTCGGGTTCCATCCGCAAGGAGATCCGGCCGGGGTGTCGCTCACGGCCCCAAACGATGTGTACAGGGTTCCCGAGCCCACCATCCGGGTGCCACTCGGTACACCGGGCCACGTGTGCCTAGTCTGTCCCAAGCCCACCCTGCCGGGTGCCACTCGGTAGAAAAATAGCACTACCTACAAACACCAGAAACTAGTTGCAACTCCTGGACAGAGACCAAGTTGGTTAATAAGTCGAGAGGGGCACTTAAGCATTCCAATGTGTGGTAGTAACTAGTCATTGGACAACATACACAGAACTCAGTGCTTAAGGATGGTTCCAGTGAGACAACCCACCATGTACTCCTACATGGCCTCTCACCGCTACCTTTACCAAATCGTGTTCACACGCTTAACTCTCGGCACCAGAACATATCGTAACACTCCAATTCATTCCCAATGAACCAGACCTGACACAACTCTAAGCAATAGCAGGCAAGGCATGGTAGGAACACAACATGGCTCAATCAACTCCTACACATGCTAGTGGGTTTCAACTATTTACTGTGGCAATGACAGGTCATGCAGAGGAATGGGTTCGACTACCGCAGCATAAAGTAGCAGTTGAATCGCTGTTGTCCTAATGCAGTAAAAGAGAGCAGGAGCGAGAGAGTAGGTTTGTATCGGAATGAACAAAGGGGGTTTGCTTGCCTGGTAGATCAACAGGGTGGCACTGCTCCTCAGACAGGTACTCTGGAACACTCTCCGGAGCAGGACCTATCGAGAGGGAACGGTGTCGACAGTCAAAACACAATCATATGCAACAATATGATGCATGAATATGGCATGAATATGTGATGTATTTTGAGCCAATGCATTTAGCATTCAACTTGGAAGAGATCCATTTGAACCAAAGGTTCAAATGCAACTCTAATTTAAGTCCTTATATATGCCATTTATATGTTTTCACTTATACAGTAGGTATAAGTTGGTTTGTCATGCATGAAACTAGTACAGATGGATAGATTGCATTTTTCTGATAATTTTTCATATATAAATTATTTAAATCTGAGCTACGGTTGAATTTCTATGAATTTTAGAAGTTTTGAACATATTCTGGAATTTCCTGATTTAATTTAAATCCAGAAAGGGTTTGTTGCGTCAGCACTGCGTCATCATGACGTCAGCGGGTTAGCGGCGCTGACCAAGTCAAACCTGACGTGTGGGGTCCACACGTCAGTGACTCAATGTTAACCCGAGGGGTTTTCTAGTTAATCTAAATTATCTAGGGGTGCTGGGGCCCATTGTCAGTGTCAGTGGGGGTAGATTAGAGGGGTAATTAGTGCGGTTTGACCCGGGTTGACCGGCGGTTAGTCGCCGGCGAGGCCGAGCGCGGCGGAGCTCGTCGGGTTCGTCGCTCCGGCGACCATTTGGGCCGCGGAGGCCACCTACGCGAAGCCCAGGCTCGCGCGCATCCAGTGGGACACGCGGAAGACCGTGGGGTGGTCGGAGCTCGCCGGAGCGAGGCTCGCGGCGGTGGCCGGAGTTCGGCCAAGGCGGGCGCAGTGCTGCGGTGCACGGGGGCGTGAGCGGAGAGGCGCTACGGCCTCCTGGCGTCACCAGAAGCACGGTGACGCGCTCGGTTGCGGGCTGCGGTGGCCAGGGCGGCGGTGGTGACATGGACGGCGGCGAGGAGCTACGGCCATGGTGAGGGTCGGGGCTACAGCGCGGGAACGGAGAAACGGAGAGAGGGGAACGGGGCAGGAGCTCACGGTGGACTCGACGGCGTCGTCGGAGAGCTCGGGGACGCACTGGAGACGGTGGGGCCGCGAAGACGATCTCCGGCGGCCGGAGTTGAGGACGACGGCGATGGAGGCGCTCCAGGGCGTTCCGGCTTGCGTGGCTCAGCGGAGGGGTTCAGCGCGAGGAGGCGGAGCTCTGGGACACGACGGAGGTGCGAGGGGATGGCGGGGAGCGCGGGGCAGCGAACGGCGGCGACCGGCGCGTTCGGGCGTCGCGGGAGAGAGCGGGAGAGAGCGGGGGAGAGGCGCAGGAGAGAGGGAGTGAGGCCTGGAGGGGTCGTGGCGTCGTCCAGGCGACCGAGGCGTCGAGGGAGGGGAGGGCAGGCAGGCAGCTGCCGTGGCGCGCATGCGCGCGGCGTGCGGCGACCACGCGCCCTGTCCCTCTGGCGCGAGGAGGGGGACGACTGGCGCTGGCCAGTCAGCTGGGATGGCCTGCTGGGCCAGGCCAGGCCGCACAGTGCCAGGCCGCAGGTAAGCTCCCTTTTCCTATTTCTTTTTCTTTTCTAATTTTCTGACATTTGTTTGGTTTAATAAAAATACTAAACCATTTTATTTACTTATGCCAATTTTTATAGGGGCTAGTGGTATTATTCCAGAACTCCTCAACAAATGGCATAATTTTTGGACAATATTTTATATATATAACAATATATATCCAAAGCAAATAATTACTGCATTAATTCCAAATGCCAACATAAATATTTATGATCTCCTAAAAATATTGGTTTGGTTTTTATCTCTGTCCAATATTTTCTGAGAGCAACATGAACATTTTCTTGGACCCTTTTGGAGCAATTTTTATCTGGGTCATTTCTAGAAATGATTCTGAGGGTTTCACATATCCCCATTTCAAATTTAAATGAAATTTAGACATGATGCACACATGACTAGCTAGTCTAGGTCATACCAGAACTAGGGATGTGACAATTCTTTTCAAAAGTGTGACGTAAGAGTGAATTGTCATCAGTCATATGTCTTTCTCCAAGATCTTTCACATTCTTTTCATCGTTGGTTCAATCTTTCTATTCTTCATTATTCCGGAGTGTCTGAACAATTCATGGTGGTGTTTCTCGTTGTCATTCTAATCTTTTGAAGACTGAAGAAGAGTTTCTCTTAAATCTTGGTCCATTCTATTGAAGATTCATGGTTCTAGCTTCATTCCATCCTCTCATAATTGTTTTTGATTGTGAGAATTCTTTTCACCCATCCGGAGCAATTCAGGAGTCTTTTCAGTTTGATTCTCCGGAGCCCATCATCTCAGAATTATTCATTCCAGCTTTCAGCTCCCGTTCTCCAAATCTTACCGGGGCATCATTCAAGTATTCTCTAATCAGCTTGGGATCTCTTCGTTCACTTATATCTAAATCCCCTCAACTATCTTCTTTCGTTTTCCAATTCTTTTCCCGGTGAATTGTGCCTTTGCTACGTTCATTTTCAATTCTTACGGTGGTTCATTCAAGATTTCTTTTCCTTCATTAACATATCAATTCATTCGTTGTTTCCAAATTCCACCGGTGGTTCCATCAAGACCGTCCAAGTTTGCGCTAAATCAATTCTTTTTCAATGAGAATAAGTAGTTGTCACATCCTAGCTAGTTCATGCATTAGAGTGTTGCATCATGTCTACATTTCACAGAAACCTGAAATGGGGAATGCTAGAAACCCCCAGCACCCCCCCTGGAACAACTAGGGTTTACTAAAATTCTTTTCAATGAACCTGAAATGCCCTCCATAAATGTTCACCATCTTTGGTCTTGGCTAAAACCTCTGCCAAAAATGGTTTCATATTTTTGGAGGCCATTTTGGATTTTTGCACAAGCCATAAGTATTTGCATTTGGGCATTTTAAATGCTATAAATATTTTTAAATGCCCAAATAATTTTGAAAGTATTTTTAGGCTGTTGGGAATAATCTCAAAGGTGCCTCAGAATATTTTCAGGATTTTTCCAAATGAAATAGTATTTTTACTATTTCAAAACACAGTACAGAAATAATCAAAAAGGAGAAAGAAAACAGAAAGCAGAAACTTACCTGGCAGCCCACCTGGCGGCCCAGCACTGTGCTGGCCCGCGCCAGCGAGCTGCTTGCTCTCGCCAGAGCAGGCAGACAGGTGACGCGGCGAGCGCGAGCTCGCCACCGCGCCAGCTGCTTGCCGCCCTCGCCGCGGACGAGCTGGACGACCTTCCTCGACGCGCCCCGAGCCCCTGGACATCGTCACTCTCCCCCATCGCCTCTCCCTCGCCCTTTCCCCACCATGGCCGACGCCGCCGCAGACACCTCACCGGAGTAACCGTGGCCACCGTCGACCTCGCGCCATTCCATTGTGTCCTACAGCTCTGCCGTCGCCCACTCCTTCGAGCAAGCCGAGCCCCGAGCGCTCGTTTGCCCCGAAGCTCCGCCACCGACCTCGCCTTCGCCGCTCCCCGTCGGAGATCCCCTCCGCCGTCGCCACTGCTACAGCTCGTCTCCGACCCCGCCGCCTGCTCCGTCGCAACCGCCGTGAGCATGGCCACCTTCCCATCCTCCCCTCTCTCTCTCTCGAGCTCTGTAGCCACCGCACGAAGCTCACCCGAACGCGCCGCCGTACGAGCTCGTCGCCGACGAGGCTCCGGCCATCCAATGGCCGCACCACCGTAGCCATTAGCTTCACCGCAACGCCAGGAACCCATAGCGCCATCGCATATCCCTCGCCGTGCTCTCTAGCTACGGTTTCAACCACGCCCGTACTCCGGCAGCCGCACGGCTCGTCGCCGGCGTCGATTCCGGCGACCCCGAGCTCCACTACCACCACCAGTCGACGCGGTTCGCCCCCAACTACACGTAGGTGCTCTCCGCCGTCCTTTTGGTCGCCGGAGGAGCAAACCCGCACACCACCGCCGCGTCTGGACGTCGCCGGCGGCTAAACGCCGGCGAGTCAGCGTGGTTTGACCACGGTTTGACCCCCCAGGGTCACTGACAAGTGGGGCCCGCCTGCTAATTAAATCTGGGTTAAAGTTAAAACTAATCCTAATTAACTAATTACCAAACCGTGACACTGACACAGGGGACCCACCCGTCAGGTTTGACCTGGACGACCCCGCTGACCCGCTGACGTCACACTGACGTCAGGCTGACGCAATAAAACATTTACTGGAATTATTCTTATATTGGAAATTCCAGAAATTATCACAAACTTCAAAAAATCATAGAAATAATCTATAGCTCAGAATGAAAAGATTTATATATGAAAAATGATCAGAAAAATCCATTCTATCCATCTGTACTGGTTTCATGCATGATTAAGCAAGTTAACCTACTGTTTTATACAGAACAAGATAAGGCATTATTATGAGCCATTTATGAACTTGGAATTTGAATCTTTGATTCAAATTAGTCCAAACCTTTCTGGCCTTAGTTGCATTAGCCCAATACATCCATTTTGCCATGTCTCATGCATGCATCATATTGTTGCACTTGCTTGGTGTTGATTGTGCTTCGGTATGCTCATCGTGGTAGGTCCTGCCTCCGAGGATATTCACGGGTATCCAACTGAAGGGCAGTATCCCACCACCACTCTGTCAGGCAAGCAACCCATTGATCATTTCGATACAAACCCATCTTCTCGCTTCTGCTCTCGTTTACTGCATTAAGACAACGCGATTCAAACTGCTGTGTGTGTTGCGGTAGTTGAACCCACTTTCCTCTGCATGACCTGTCATTGCCACAGTAACTAGATGAAACCCACTAGCATGTGTAGGAGTTGATTGAGCCATGTTGTGTTCCTACAATGCTATGCTTTCTACGCTTAGAGTTGTGTCAGGTCTGGCTCATCAGGGTGATGAACTAGAGTGAAAGTGCGTGTGTCGGTAATGAGAGTGAAGTGTGGAATACGATTTGGTAAAGGTATCGATGGGAGGCCATGTAGGAGTACATGGTGGGTTGTTTCATTGAGACCGTCCCTAAGAACTGAGATCTGTATGCGTGATTTAAGATTCAGCTACTACCACACATTGGGCCCGAAACCAATGGACCCCCTCGGCTTCTTGTTCACCCTTGTCCTCTGTCCAGGAGTTGCACGTAGTTTCTGGTGTTTGTAGTAAGCTGGAGGCCGTGGACAGCGCTGACCAAGGGGTGGGCTGTGATGCGGTAGGCTCGTGGCACGGTGTACCGAGTCGCCCGTTTGGTGTCCGGGAACCCTGCACACATCGTTCGGGCCGTATGTGGAAACCTCGGCCGGACTCCCTGCGGATGGAACCTGAATAGGCGATAAACCTGGACTAGAGACTCGAGTGTTTAGGTAGGCTGTGGCCGACACCCACGTTGGGCTTCCGCTTGAAGGTTGCCGAGTACACGTCGTGTAGCGACGATAAGTGGTGAGAGCGTGTGTGACGAAGTACACCCCTGCAGGGTATGAAACTATTCGAATAGCCGCGTCCGCGGTAAAGGACTACTTGGTCGCTTTTGCAGTTCATAGACAAGTAAATGGATACTACTAAAAGCCTCAAGATAAGTGTGAGTACCGCGGATGGCCCTCTCGTTGGATGACGAGGGAGGATCCACGGTGGAGTATTGAGTTGGTGATTAGTGGACTCGTGTGCGAAAACTATTTCACGGTGGTGTATCGTAGGATAGCTTAGCCAAGAGTCAAAGCTGGCTTGCTGCAATAACCCCACTACCTTCTTGAGAATGAACATGTATAGTAGGATCTGTTGTAAGACTTGCTGAGTACCTTTGTACTCATGTTGCTTTAATTCCTGTTTTCAGACGACAACACCGCCCCTTCTGACGGGTTCTACGTAGAACTCGACGACGACGAGTGACTTGCCACCCAGGTGGTGATCTAGGCTTGTGAAGGGCCTATGTAGATAGACAGGCTTCGTCAAGCCTTCTTTCTTCTAGTGTCTGTACCCAGACAGTTTGCTTCCGCATGTGCTTGTATGATTGTATGACTTGAGTGTTGGGTCATGCGACCCCTATCTGTATGAACAAGTTATGTAAGGCTCTCCGGAGCCCCTCAAAAGAATCTCGTCATTAGAGTGTTGCATCATGTCTACATTTCACAGAAACCTGAAATGGGGAATGCTAGAAACCCCCAGCACCCCCCTGGAACAACTAGGGTTTACTAAAATTCTTTTCAATGAACCTGAAATGCCCTCCATAAATGTTCACCATCTTTGGTCTTGGCTAAAACCTCTGCCAAAAATGGTTTCATATTTTTGGAGGCCATTTTGGATTTTTGCACAAGCCATAAGTATTTGCATTTGGGCATTTTAAATGCTATAAATATTTTTAAATGCCCAAATAATTTTGAAAGTATTTTTAGGCTGTTGGGAATAATCTCAAAGGTGCCTCAGAATATTTTCAGGATTTTTCCAAATGAAATAGTATTTTTACTATTTCAAAACACAGTACAGAAATAATCAAAAAGGAGAAAGAAAACAGAAAGCAGAAACTTACCTGGCAGCCCACCTGGCGGCCCAGCACTGTGCTGGCCCGCGCCAGTGAGCTGCTTGCTCTCGCCAGAGCAGGCAGACAGGTGACGCGGCGAGCGCGAGCTCGCCACCGCGCCAGCTGCTTGCCGCCCTCGCCGCGGACGAGCTGGACGACCTTCCTCGACGCGCCCCGAGCCCCTGGACATCGTCACTCTCCCCCATCGCCTCTCCCTCGCCCTTTCCCCACCATGGCCGACGCCGCCGCAGACACCTCACCGGAGTAACCGTGGCCACCGTCGACCTCGCGCCATTCCACTGTGTCCTACAGCTCTGCCGTCGCCCACTCCTTCGAGCAAGCCGAGCCCCGAGCGCTCGTTTGCCCCGAAGCTCCGCCACAGACCTCGCCTTCGCCGCTCCCCGTCGGAGATCCCCTCCGCCGTCGCCACTGCTACAGCTCGTCTCCGACCCCGCCGCCTGCTCCGTCGCAACCGCCGTGAGCATGGCCTCCTTCCCATCCTCCCCTCTCTCTCTCTCGAGCTCTGTAGCCACCGCACGAAGCTCACCCGAACGCGCCGCCGTACGAGCTCGTCGCCGACGAGGCTCCGGCCATCCAACGGCCGCACCACCGTAGCCATTAGCTTCACCGCAACGCCAGGAACCCGTAGCGCCATCGCATGTCCCTCGCCGTGCTCTCTAGCTACGGTTTCAACCACGCCCGTACTCCGGCAGCCGCACGGCTCGTCGCCGGCGTCGATTCCGGCGACCCCGAGCTCCACTACCACCACCAGTCGACGCGGTTCGCCCCCAGCTACACGTAGGTGCTCTCCGCCGTCCTTTTGGTCGCCGGAGGAGCAAACCCGCACACCACCGCCGCGTCTGGACGTCGCCGGCGGCTAAACGCCGGCGAGTCAGCGTGGTTTGACCACGGTTTGACCCCCCAGGGTCGCTGACAAGTGGGGCCCGTCTGCTAATTAAATCTGGGTTAAAGTTAAAACTAATCCTAATTAACTAATTACCTAACCGTGACACTGACACAGGGGACCCACCCGTCAGGTTTCACCTGGACGACCCCGCTGACCCGCTGACGTCACACTAACGTCAGGCTGACGCAATAAAACATTTACTGGAATTATTCTTATATTGGAAATTCCAGAAATTATCACAAACTTCAAAAAATCATAGAAAATAATCTATAGCTCAGAATGAAAAGATTTATATATGAAAAATGATCAAAAAAATCCATTCTATCCATCTGTACTGGTTTCATGCATGATTAAGCAAGTTAACCTACTGTTTTATACAGAACAAGATAAGGCATTATTATGGGCCATTTATGAACTTGGAATTTGAATCTTTGATTCAAATTAGTCCAAACCTTTCTGGCCTTAGTTGCATTAGACCAATACATCCATTTTGCCATGTCTCATGCATGCATCATATTGTTGCACTTGCTTGGTGTTGATTGTGCTTCGGTATGCTCATCGTGGTAGGTCCTGCCTCCGAGGATATTCACGGGTATCCAACTGAAGGGCAGTATCCCACCACCACTCTGTCAGGCAAGCAACCCATTGATCATTTCGATACAAACCCATCTTCTCGCTTCTGCTCTCGTTTACTGCATTAAGACAACGCGATTCAAACTGCTGTGTGTGTTGCGGTAGTTGAACCCACTTTCCTCTGCATGACCTGTCATTGCCACAGTAACTAGATGAAACCCACTAGCATGTGTAGGAGTTGATTGAGCCATGTTGTGTTCCTACAATGCTATGCTTGCTACGCTTAGAGTTGTGTCAGGTCTGGCTCATCAGGGTGATGAACTAGAGTGAAAGTGCGTGTGTCGGTAATGAGAGTGAAGTGTGGAATACGATTTGGTAAAGGTATCGATGGGAGGCCATGTAAGAGTACATGGTGGGTTGTTTCATTGAGACCGTCCCTAAGAACTGAGATCTGTATGCGTGATTTAAGATTCAGCTACTACCACACATTGGGCCCGAAACCAATGGACCCCCTCGGCTTCTTGTTCACCCTTGTCCTCTGTCCAGGAGTTGCACGTAGTTTCTGGTGTTTGTAGTAAGCTAGAGGCCGTGGACAGCGCTGACCAAGGGGTGGGCTGTGATGCGGTAGGCTCGTGGCACGGTGTACCGAGTCGCCCGTTTGGTGTCCGGGAACCCTGCACACATCGTTCGGGGCCGTATGTGGAAACCTCGGCCGGACTCCCTGCGGATGGAACCTGAATAGGCGATAAACCTGGACTAGAGACTCGAGTGTTTAGGTAGGCTGTGGCCGACACCCACGTTGGGCTTCCGCTTGAAGGTTGCCGAGTACACGTCGTGTAGCGACGATAAGTGGTGAGAGCGTGTGTGACGAAGTACACCCCTACAGGGTCTAAAACTATTCGAATAGCCGCGTCCGCGGTAAAGGACTACTTGGTCGCTTTTGCAGTTCATAGACAAGTAAATGGATACTACTAAAAGCCTCAAGATAAGTGTGAGTACCGCGGATGGCCCTCTCGTTGGATGACGAGGGAGGATCCACGGTGGAGTATTGAGTTGGTGATTAGTGGACTCGTGTGCGAAAACTATTTCACGAGTGGTGTATCGTAGGATAGCTTAGCCAAGAGTCAAAGCTGGCTTGCTGCAATAACCCCACTACCTTCTTGAGAATGAACATGTATAGTAGGATCTGTTGTAAGACTTGCTGAGTACCTTTGTACTCATGTTGCTTTAATTCCTGTTTTCAGACGACAACACCGCCCCTTCTGACGGGTTCTACGTAGAACTCGACGACGACGAGTGACTTTCCACCCAGGTGGTGATCTAGGCTTGTGAAGGGCCTATGTAGATAGACAGGCTTCGTCAAGCCTTCTTTCTTCTAGTGTCTGTACCCAGACAGTTTGCTTCCGCATGTGCTTGTATGATTGTATGACTTGAGTGTTGGGTCATGCGACCCCTATCTGTATGAACAAGTTATGTAAGGCTCTCCGGAGCCCCTTAAATAAAGTACTTGAGTTGTAGAGTTTTGTTGTGATGCCATGTTGTATTCGCGCATATCGAGCATATTGTGTGTATGTTTGAAATGCTTGGTATGTGTGGGATCCGACAATCTAGTTGTCTATCTTTAGCAGCCTCTCTTATGGGGAAATGTAGTCTGGTGCCTCCTTGAGCCATAGTAGTCCGCTACAGCCCGGTTCACCGGAGTTCTGCTAGCCCAGCACTACTGCTCTGGACACTTGACTGGCCGGCATGTGAGTCATATCGTTCCTGTGTTTGTCCCTTCGGGGAAATGTCACACGGTGACTTCCGGAGTCCTGCCTAGCCTGCTACAGCCCGGGTTCCCGGAGTCCTGTTAGCCCAGTGCTTCAGCCTGGATTCACACGCTGCTGACCGACATGTTCGATGTTGATTCATGTATGCCTGTCCCCATACGTTAGTGCCGCTTTGGGTTCACGACTAGCCATGTCGGCCCGGGTTCTCTGTCATATGGATGCTAGCGACATTGTCATATACGTGAGCCAAAAGGCGCAAACGGTCCCGGGCCATGGTAAGGCGACACCCGTGGGAGTACCGTGCGTGAGGCCGCAATGTGATATGAGGTGTTACAGGCTAGATCGGTGTGACTTGGAATCGGGGTCCTGACAGTAGTATGCCAAATCCATTGCTTGTCATCAGTTTAAATTGGTGAAGGGTACACATAACATAAATCTTATTCTTATTTCCTCGAGGTGATTAATTCCTTCTCCCAAAGTTTGTTCATGACGAGTAAATTCTTGATTCCAAGTGATTCATCTTTCTCTTCCGGAGTTCAATGTTTTCTTGGTCATATCGTCGCGAAGCTCCATCTAAATAATTACAACACTTTGTCTTGTTCTTTTCAACCTTCATTTTCTATCATCCTTTTGTTTACCGGAGTTCCTCATGGAGGCTCTACATGGTGGTTCGTCAAGGATTCATTTCATTCTTCAATTGTTCTTCAAGATTTCTCTCGAATTTATGATCCGCCAAGCTATACTCTAAAATAAACATGGTGTTCAACACATGTATTGTTTTGAGGAGTTCAAGCATTCTTCATCTTGCATTCCAAAGTACAATTCGTTCTACCTTATCATTTGAGGTGGTGTTATGTCATTCTTGACAATTTTAGTTCGTGTTTCATGACACATGTTGTCAAGAATGAGATATTTTAAATCCACCAATCTTTTTGTTGGAGTTATCTTGTGTCATGTTTCACCTAAAGCATTCCCTAAGGAATGTTGCTATTATGGTGCTTATCAATGATCCAAGTTTTCTCCTATCCTCTCGGCAGAAGAAGTTTTCATCTCTTCGTTGATCTCAAGCAACCAATTATTTTCGTTAGTGGCAAAATTTCATCTCATAATTTTGAGAAGTTTTCCATAAGCCCAATGCAGGCTTATTCGTTTCGTTATTGGTTTTCCAACAACTCCGTTATAACCTTCTTGGAAGGGTGCTTTCCAAGCACATTTGTGGCAGAAGTTGGCATTTTCTTCTCCGTTCTTTTATTCCAATGATCTATCTTCTATTCTTTCTTCTGGAGGCTTGGTGATGTTCTTCACTCATCATCTCGAACTGTGAGGATTGTGTTCCTTTGTGCTTATACATTAAACCGGAGTGTCGTGTCCTCTTTTTCAAGTTCTTCCCATTTTGTCAAGTTTTGCTTCTCTTTTCTACCGGAGTGCTGCCTGCATTCTTTCATTCTCATTCCTTGCTTATTCCGTTTCAACCGGAGTGGTTACATGTCCTTCCTTGTCACTGGAGCTCTTCATTCATGTCTTGCAGCCCATGTCTTTTTGCAATGTTCCTTTTTCCTCTTCTCTAACGGAGTGTTTTCAACTTCGTTGACCTCCGTTGTATTCTTTTCTCGAAATTATTTAACCTCCAAGGTTCACATGGTGTTCCTTTTTTCTATTTTCTACCGCAGTGCTCTCAATTGTGTTCAACTCCGTTGTATTCCTCCTTTCAACTTTTCAACCTCTCAAGGTTCTTTGGTATCACTCGTTTCTACAAGAAGCAACTTCGTTTTACCTCTTCCTCTTCCGCTTCTCTCCGGTGCCATCCTTAGATCTCGAGACGAGATCTCTTATTAGTGGAGGAGAGTTGTGACGCCCCAAGACCAGCGCTCCAGATGCCTTCCATGGATTCCGAGATTTGTCGTGTGATTTGTTTTGCTTGTTGCTCTCATAATTGCATCATGTGCATTGCATCATGTCATCTTGCACCCCTTTTTAAAACCCAGCTAAATAAATTGCATAGATCTTTCGATCTATTTAAATCGAAGGAATTCACATGGTGATTTCTCGTTATAACATATCATCCTAATATATTAGGGGGCTATAATAAATATTCCATTAATTTGGAATTGACCATCACACACTTGCAAAAATAAATCCCAATGCCTTTGTTATCACAATTCTTGGTCTCTAACTTTGCCATATATCCTTTCATCATTTTTCCAAACACCACCTAAATTCTCAACATTTTTTGGACCTTTCAAACGCCCACTTCTTATTCAAACTCATTTGAATTAAATTCAAATGAGTTCGAATCCAATCTTCGCCCATGCTCACTTTCTAGTGTTCTTGGTTCAAGCTCATTTTTATGAGTCCAAGAAAATTGTCCTCATGCTCAAATTACTTTCCCTAACCCCTCTTCATTTTTCCTTCTCTCTAATGCTTTTCTGTTAAAGAAAATTAAAGAGAGAGGAGAGAGCCCAGCCCAGCTGCATCTCCCAACAGTGCAGCTGGCCACCTAGACCTCCACCCAGACCGGCCCAACCTCTCCTAGGCCCAGCAGCTCCCTATCTAACCCTGCAACCCCCTCGATCGATCTCTCCCTCGAGCGCCGCTAAAGAGAGAGAGAGAGAACAGCAGCGCCTCGCCGGATCCCCATCTCCCTCCGTCGGGCGACGCGCCTCCTACCTCTCCGCGACCCCCGCTGCACCTCCTTCTCCAGCTCGTCGTCGACCTCGCTTCACCTCTGCCCAGACCAGCGCCACCCCTACCCCGCTCTGCACCTCCTCCTCCGCACCACAGCCTCGTCAGCTCCGGATCCGTCTCCCACGACTGCGCCGCCGGCCTCCCAACACCGCCGCGAGCGCGCGACCCCACGTCCCCGCCGGCTCCCGTCACCCCTGCCTCGACGCCTGCGTCGTCTCCCCGTGCTCCAGTCGCACTGATGTCCGGAGTTCCAAGTCCACCACCTCCGTTGTTCGTCCCAAGCTCCGGCGAGATCACGACCGGACTGACTCCGGTGGCCCGTCCCCGTCGGCGTTGACCTCCACCGTAGGCCACCCGCCAAGCCGCAGGAGCACTGCCGCTGCTGCCTTGCTTCTGCATCATTCGCCATGTCCCGCTGGAGGCCACGCGCGATCCCGCGTTGACCCCGTCGGCGTGGATCCCATTCGCCAGCAGCCGCACACCACTCATCGCTCTAGTCCCAGTGGCCTCGTTCGCCTCCTCGCTGCTGCCTTCGAGCGCCATCGATGCATCTTCGTGTGGAACCTGCCAAGTACCCCTGGTTGCCCCAAGCAACACACCGCAAGCGCCAAGTACCACGACGGCCCTCGAAGAGTTTGGATTGGATAAGTCCGGCGATGCTCTTGTACAACTACGTTGCCGAGACCGAGACCGGCAAGTCCACATAGACGCCCGAACGACTACCCCTCTGAAACCTTCAAGACCGTCACGTGAACGACTACCATCGACCCTCAACACCACAAGTACACCTTCGGATACGCCAAGGTCGACTACGTGCGGCGGTGCGACAAGTACCTCTACCGACTACGACCGGCGATGCGACAAGTACCTCTTTTGACAACCCCAAACGTCTACGAAATGTGTACCACTATGCCGGAGACCTCGGTGTCGGTGTCAAAACCGGAGGATCTCGGGTAGGGGGTCCCGAACTGTGCGTCTAAGGTCGACGGTAACAGGAGACAGGGGACACAATGTTTACCCAGGTTCGGGCCCTCTCTATGGAGGTAATACCCTACTTCCTGCTTGATTGATCTTGATGAATATGAGTATTACAAGAGTTGACCCACCACGAGATTGTAATGGCTAAACCCTCGAAGTCTAGCCTGTATGACTATGGTAATGAATATCCCCCCTCCGGACTATGTCCTCCGGTTTATATAGACACTGGGAGGATCTAGGGTTATACAAGGTCGGTTACAAAGAAAGGAATCTACATATTAGGTCGCCAAGCTTGCCTTCCACGCTAAGGAGAGACCCATTCGGACACGGGTGTAGTCTTCGGATTTCGTATCTTCACAGCCCATCAGTCCGGCCTATGGCTAACAGGCCGGACGCCCGAGGACCCCTTAGTCTAGGACTCCCTTAGTAGCCCTTGAACCTGGCTCCAATGACAAGGTATCCGGCGCGTAGATCTGTCTTCGGCATTGCAAGGCGGGTTCCTCCTTCCGAACTCCAAGATAGTCTTCGGACGTATTGAACGTGTCCGGACCTGTAACCACACACAACCGCAGAGAGGATATCGTATTCCACGAGTCGAATCTGCTGACAACTTTTTGTAACATGACATCACGCCTGCGCGGTCATAATTTCGAACCGTTTTTCGTCTGCCGCTCCACGTTTCGAGACGCGGTTTCCATTGGCACGTCTTGTCAAAGCAGAGATCGTGTCCCCTTATTGCGAGATTCTCATCAATACGGGCGTGGGTAACCCAACCGTGCCATTTACACAGTCCTTGGGAATAGGCGAGTTTTGAGGCGAGTGGGGAGGCGTTCAATATTCACTGCCTTTATAAGGAGATAAGAATCCCCTTTCTTCACCCACGCCTTCTCTACCTCTCTATCCTTCCATTCTCGAGCTCCAGCGCCCAAGTTCCCATATTCCCATCTCTAGGAAGCACTCAATCATGTCCGGATCCGGAGGCCATGGCAAGTGGATTGTCTCCTCCGTCAAGGAGAAGGACATCACCCAGCTCCGGGCGGCGGGGTATCTGGCGAAAGGAATCGCCCACCGTCTGCCCGCCAAGGGGCAAGTTATCCCCACCCCGAAGCCTACTAAGAGGGTAGTTTTCCTCCCTCACTTCGTCCACGGATTGGGGTTTCCACTTCACCCTTTCGTCCGCGGACTGATGTACTATTACGGGCTAGATTTCCATGATCTAGCGCCGAACTCCTTCCTCAACATCTTGGCATTCATTGTCGTGTGCGAGGCCTTCCTTCGCATCCATCCCCACTTCGGCCTATGGCTCAAGGTCTTCAATGTGAAGCCGAAGGTGGTGGACGGCCAGCACGCGGAGTGCGGAGGCGCCATGGTAAGCAAGATGCCCAACGTCACCTGTCCCACAAGCACTTTTGTGGAGACTGTCAAGGAGTGGCAGAAGCAGTGGTTCTACATCACAGAGCCGCGCGGCACCACTTGGGCGGCGGCTCCTGAGTTCAAGGCCGGAGCTCCAATGCGGCTCACCTCCTGGAAGGAGAAAGGCCCCAACTGGTCAGCGTCAGACGAGCTGATAGCGCTGCAAACGCGGATTCAGAGCATGGTGGAGAAAGACGTCAAGCTCGTCGACTTGATCCAGGTGATGCTGGTTCGCCAGATTCTCCCCTGCCAACGCCGAAACTTCCCTTTATGGGAATACGATCCGGTGAAGCACTAGACCCTAGAAGGGCTCTTCGGAACTACTCACGAAGGTGCCTAGAAGTTGCTCTTCAAGGGCAACGAGAAGCCGCCGGTCATAGATTCAGACCGCGGGCACGATCACACCCATCCCGATGAGGTAGGTCCATCTTTTCTTAAGGCGTACCTTCTACTTGTTTATTCAAGGAGGATGCCTAATCTTTGCTGCATTTCTTTAGGTGTGGACGGAGAGAGTGGAGCGGATCCACAGTTCGGCTCCGCTGCCCGAAGAGCTAGTTATCCCGCTTCTGGCGAAGATGCTGGTTCCGGTGCCCTCTAGGCCGCCGGAAAAGAAGGCCAAGAAGAATGCCAAGGGGGACAAAGGTGGCCCCGTCGCAAGAGTGCTTCGGACATGACATCCGAAGACGAAGCGACCCTTTCCTCCGCCACCAAGGACGACGATGACATGGAGGAGGAGGAGAACAACCCTCCCCCTGAGGAGGGAAAGAAGAAGAGGGCAGCCTCCACGAACCTGGAGGCGGAGACGTCCAAGAGGGGGAAGGGCTCCCTCGCGGATAACTCTGTGTGGGACGTCGAAAGCAGTCCGGAGCGACGCCCCCGCTCTAAGCCTCGGGCTGCGTCGTAAGTGCTAGGACTCGTACATACACATATATCCGGCCTCTCCTCTTTATTGTATTGACATGATTAATTATGCAATTGCAGTCCGGCCCACAATAGCTCCCAGCGATCCTCATCGGGAGGCTCGTTGGATTCAAAGGCGATGGCTAGCGAGTCACCGCCGACCGCTCACTCTCACAGGGCCAAGGACGATGCGGAGGTGCTGTCCCGAAGGACTTTCCCAGGCCGGGGAGAGGCTCAGGTGGCGCCCGAAGGCGAAGCCTCCGTCACGGGACACCATGGGGAGCCAATCCCCATGGAGACTGGTGATGAGGGCCGTACTCAGTTTGGTCCTCAGTTGGACCTGATTCTGGAGACCGATGCGGCTCCGGAATCCAGCACGCAACCTCCTTCGAAAGAAGGGGGTATGCCTATTCCGCCGGTGACCCCTGTCCAACCAGGGGCACCAGATAATCTGCTGGAAGCACTGCGAGGCGCTTCCATTGTGGATGAGCACCGTGTTCTTATGGGCACGGTGATTGAAAGGGTTCAGTCCGCCAAGAGCGGACTTACCGAAGCCTGCAACAGCCTGCTGACAAGTTTTAAGGTAAGCGACACAAAAAGAGAAAATCCCAATATAGACAGTAGCCCCTGAGACACTGTCCGGTGTTCAGAAATCCGGACAGAGGATCAATTATTTATAGCAGGAAACTAACTGAATTTGTCTGAAGTGAATATGCAGGTGCCGCTTCTGGCCGCGGCCTCGCATACTGCCGAAGTCTCCGGACTGAAGCCGAAACTGGAGCAGGCCAAGGAGGAGCTCATCCAAGTGAAGAGGCAGCTCCAGGAGAAGCAAGGTATGTAATAGCCCGTTATATATTCAGGAAATAGTAAAATGATGTATATTGACTAAAGTGTCATGATATGAATAGGGGTAACGACCAAGGTCGAAGCCCTCAGAAAGGCCCTGATCGAAGCCGAGGGAAGGCTGTCAAGGAGCAAGCCGCCCGCAAGAAGCTCAAGGCCCGTGTCAACGACGTCCAGCAAGAGCTCCAAGACGCGGTGAGGAAGTGCGAGACCTTGGAGCGTGATGCGTCGGTTCGACAGACCGAACTCGCCAAGGCTCGTCAGAGCGCGGAGACGGCCCGGAATGAGGCCCAGGGCGCCCTCCAAGAGATCCAGGAGGCCAGGAAGATCGCAGAGGGTAAGGCATTTAGTATGGAAAGCAAATATGTGAAGAGGAAGTATCTTTGACTAACCAGGATTCGGAGTTCTCCAGGAGCTTTTGCTGATCTGCCACGTAGTGTGTCCGACGCCGCGGAGTTCTTCTGAGCCGGAGAATGGAGCTCCACGGAGAAGCTGTTCTAGTCGCAATATCTTGCGCCAGAACATCCGGTGCCCTTCAGCGATCAGCTAAAACAGCTGGTCGAGCTGCACAGGGTGGCCGAACTGGCCATGAAGGATTTAATAATCCGGTTGTGGCCAGCCGAAGTTATACCCAGCAGTTACTTCGGCCTCGTGAAGTGGCTGGTGGATGCCTGCCCTCGGCTGGACGCCGTCAAGTGGTCCGTCTGCATCGAGGGCACGCGTATGGCCCTTGCCCTCGTCAAGGTCTGGTGGGCGAAGATGGACACCATCAAGATTGTGATCGAAGGGCCACCCGAGGGCAAGGAGCACCGCACACCCGAGCGGTATTTTGGTGACGTCCTGGAGGGGTCTCATATTGTAGCGACGCAGTGTTCACAAGACATTATCTTTGAATAAATGTATTCAAGTTGCCTCTACCTTGTATGATAAAACAAAGTGATTTTGTAATATAATGTTTGTTAGGTTAAAACATTTACCTCCTGTGCGGCTGTGTTGTATGAAATATGAGGGTTGGCCAGTCGTCGGCTTCTGCCCCCACGTAGGTAGTACGGAGGTGTTCGAGATGGAATCTAAACACTCTTGATCCAATTATATGGTCCTTGAAGGAGTTGTTTAGCGCAACGAACCAGGCAACCAGACTATGCAGCTTGAACGCCCTCACTTAGCCATAGGAGTTTCAGAATAAAAAAATGTTGGCGCAGCCCCTAGTATACGAACTAGAGTGTTATAAGCGCCTGATCGGGAAGTACCGATCCTTCGCGTAATGCGGAAGAAATCTCCAACGATTTGCATCCTCCGAAGATCTAACCGGCTCTCGCCGCATCATGACAGTCAGTTTTTGGCTTTCTCTACTGAGGTGCTCCTTTGGATAAACCAAGGCACAATCGCAGTAGTTCTCCCATTACTACCTTAGCCGATATAGCAGAACGTCAGGTAGCAAGCACAGGAGCCGGGCAATCCAACTATTGACCAAAGACATGATTAGGAGCTAATGCATATAGTGCTAAATTCGGGGTGCCGAACTATACTATAAAAAAGTGTACGGACTTTTGTTGCCGTAGTGCGGGGTGCTATGAAGCCCCTGGCAAATATGAAATGTACCAAAGTGTACGGGTGCTATCTAATAAGGTTACCCACAGGAGGGAGAGAAAAATGAAAGGAAAAGAATGAGGGTGCAAAGATAATAGGCTAGGGCCATAAAGCTCGGGCCACGAACTGTTTTCATTGTAATTTGATTAATACGTCAAGGTGTATTTGATACAAGTAGTGCGATGAGCAACAGGCTATTTAACATGCCGAAACCAAGGGAGAGCTGCATGTGGGTCCTGAAAAACAGGTGGAGTGACCGTTACGAGACCACCTAGGAAGTCCCCCATATGTCTGTGTTTCATGCCATCTTGGTGTGTTTGTCCTTCGAGAGGACCCATGATCAGGCCATCGGATGGGGCCAGCGGGATTGAGACCTAAAAGAAAAAAATAGAAGTGAAAGTATGTGTGTATCCGGTGCCGGTTGAGCCGCACTATGGATCACAAGCTAGCTATGCCTCCGTCAATGCCCACGGAATTTTGAGTGCGTAATTATGTACGCGCGGCACGACAGCGACCACTTGATCGGGACTGAGACAGAGGCTGAATTGCTAGTCGAGCTCCTGACGAGCCAAGCTGTCCTGCTGCAGGGTAGTTCGGACCCTCTTAACGGAGTCCGTGGGCTTGGCAGCCGAATTAGAGTTTTTCCTGAGAAGGCCGCTCTGTACTTCTGCTGCTAAGGCAGCTGTGTGCTCTTCTGTACGGAGGGAGTGTTTCGTATTTCCGTTGACCGTGATGACGCCGCATGGACCGGGCATCTTGAGCTTGAGGCAAGCATAGTGTGGTACTGCATTGAATCGCGCAAATGCGGTTCCTCCGAGCAGTGCGTGATAGCCGCTGCGAAAGGGGACGATGTCGAAGATTAACTCCTCACTTCGGAAATTGTCCGGAGATCCGAAGACAACCTCTAGTGTGATTGAGCCAGTACACCGGGCCTCTACACCTGATATGACTGCTTTAAAGGTAGTCTTTGTGGGCTTGATCCGTGATGGAGTGATGCCCATATTTCGCACTGTATCCTGATAGAGCAGGTTGAGGCTGCTACCTCCGTCCATAAGGACGCGCGTCAGGTGAAATCCATCAATGATTGGGTCGAGGACTAGTGTGGCTGAACCGCCATGACGGATACTAGTCAGATGATCCCGATGATCAAAAGTGATCGGGAATGATGACCATGGGTTGAATTTTGGGGCGACAGGCTCTATCGCGTAGACGTCCCATAGTGCGCGCTTGCGCTCCCTTTTGGGGATGTGTGTAGCATATATCATGTTCATTGTTTTGACTTGAGGGGGAAACTTCTTCTGTCCCCCTGTGTTCGGTTGCCGGGGCTCCTCATCGTCATCGTCGCTTTGAGATCCCTTTTCCCTGTTCTCGGCGTTTAATTTGCCGGCCTGTCTGAAAACCCAATAGTCTCTGTTGGCATGATTGGCTGGTTTGTCTGGGGTGCCATGTATCTGGCACAGACGATCGAGTATGCGGTCCAAGGTGGATGGTCTTTGATTTTTTCTTCTGTACGGTTTCTTCCGCTGGCTGGACTTGGAGCCGCTGAATCCGGCATTAACTGTGGTGTCGTCAGAATTATCACCATTGCTTCGGCGTTTGTGTCTGTTACGTCGGAGCTTGACGTTGCTGTTTTTGACCTCGGACAGGCCTGCCTCGCTGGCTGTGCTTTTGCTACGGGCCAGCCAGCTATCCTCACCAGCACAAAAGCGGGTCATGAGTGCCGTGAGGGCTGCCATAGATTTTGGTTTTTCTTGGCCGAGGTGGCGGGCGAGCCATTCGTCACGGATGCTATGTTTAAAGGCCTCTAGGGCTTCGGCATCTGGACAGTCGATGATCTGGTTCTTTTTGGTTAGGAACCTAGTCCAGAATTTCCTGGCCGACTCTCCAGGTTGTTGGACTATGTGGCTTAAGTCATCAGCGTCTGGTGGCCGGACATATGTACCTTGGAAGTTGTCGAGGAAGGCTTCTTCCAAGTCCTCCTAGCTGCCGATAGAATTTTCAGGCAGGCTGTTTAACCAGTGCCGAGCTGGTCCTTTAAGCTTTAGTGGGAGATATTTGATAGCGTGGAGGTCATCTCCGCGGGCCATGTGGATGTGGAGGATAAAGTCCTCGATCCATACCGCGGGATCAGTTGTCCCGTCGTATGATTTGATATTCATGGTTTGAACCCTTCGGGGAATTCCTGATCCATTACTTCGTCGGTGAAGCAAAGAGGGTGTGCGGCGCCTCTATACCTAGCCGCATCGCGTTGTAGCTCCGATGGAGTCCGTCTGCGGTTGTCGGTGTCACGACCGGTTTTCCAATAAAACATTTATTGAGAAACCGATCCCTTTAATGGACCAATAGAGAAGAATCCTTCTTACTGGTAGACAAATTCTTGATTACAGAAAAATCCAGGAGTACTAAATATAATACAAGGTTGAGCGGAGGCTGCTCAACAATTTATTACAAGCACGCCGATATTATACATAAAGGCGGATATGACACAAGGGTGTGGTGGCATAACTACTGACTCATGATAAAAGTGGTGGTGGATATGTCACAGTGAAGAGGGTGACATGACTCCTAAATCTAACAGCTCATCGAGCGTCGAAGTGAGGCTTGCGGACTTTTATTTGGGGTGGCGGAAGCGTATATAATACAAGTGACCAAAACCAGGATCGCACGGGATTGACTGGGACTCCTCTAGGCGTCGGACTCGCTATCAAACTCATCATCCATGAGATTGCCTTCGTCAACATCTGGCCAAATCAACAAGCCAGGTGAGTACTATGAAAGTACTCGCAAGACAGTTTGGACATAATATATAACAAATGCAAACATGATGCATGTGAACAGATTAATAATGCGCACTCAGATAAAAAAATAGCAATGCATGGGAAATAAAACGGAAGTCGGGCGGTAGTCCTCCCGAAATCTCAATGTAATACTGAAGGCCAATCGAGTGTCTGAAATGACTCCTCGAAAGGGTACAAATAAATTAATAATGCCGCAGTCGGGTGTCAGGGCGACACCACATAAAGGGCTTATAATGAAATATAAACGATAGTGCATGCCACAGTCGGACGTCTGAGCGACCTCACATAAAGGGCTTATATCAAAAGTAAATAACAAGAATGCCACAGTCGGACGTCTGAGCGATATCACATAAAGGACTTATATCAAAAGTAAATAACAAGAGTGCCACAGTCGGACGTCTGAGCGACGTCACATAAAGGGCTTCTATCAAAAGTAAATAACAAGAGTGCCCCAGTCGGACGTCTGAGCGACATCACATAAAGGGCTTATATCAAAAGTAAATAACGAGAGTGCCCAAGTCGGACATCTGAGCGACATCACATAAAGGGCTTGTATTTCATAACTCGATATTTCAGTAGCTCATGGAGTTAAATCATTTCAAGGAAATACTCAGGTACGAAATAATAAAATGGTTAGTCCATCCACAGGAATAACATTCAATCGGGTTTTCCACTCAAGCTTGTTTACCGGGGATTTCCACGGAGACTGACACAGGGACTGACACTAAGACTGATGTGGGTACTGTTTGGATACATTGACCCAGGTCCTTGACCATGGACACGATGACTCGGAAGGTTTTGACTCTGCAGAGTTTGTACTCTTAACCACAGCCAACGGATTTCAGTAGTCACAACGGACTAGTTCCGTTTACGGTATTTTAGGAGAAACACATCTAACCAGTACACACCCATTCCACATTCCGTTGCCAGGAATCACCCCAAGCAACGTTCAAGAAAAACTTTGAGACGGGGAGGCTACAACCTCGCGTAGCATGGGATCAAATTTATATCGCGCGCTCTAAGGGGTGCCCCCCTCTCGGTCCCAACCGGAAACACCCATGCCCCCTTACCGGATGACTGGCTTTAATCCAGGGCCATGGAACCCTCATCCCGGCCCCTCTATTTGGTGTGTACAAGGAAAGAGGTTTGCAACTTACTAAACCGTATTCTTTGCGGAAAACATGTGGCAGCACGGAAGGGGACGAACGGTAACGTGGCTCGGTCCACGTTAACGTCGGAGTTTATCGGTTGACATAAGACTGGCATGCTACGACAATACCATCTTACTACCTCTCATGTCACCACATGATCAGGTCATCTCTCATCAAAAGATCACAGTAAACTTCGACTCACAAGGTTAGTTGCCTTGCATGCAACGTAACACTCACCGATGCCCATATGCCATGCACAAACTATGCAAGAAAACATGCAAAACACCCATCATATCAAAGGTTCAAACATGCTTGCCTAGTTCAGAGAAGTCGGAGTCTAGCTCGGCGAAGTTCGCGGCTCCGTCACTTCCTCCGGAATCTACGGTATAAAGAAACCGTATACTAACGTGAATACCGTTGCGTGTATAAAAAATATTCCAAATTTTTCCAAATAAATACTATAAAAAACTAGACAAAAATATAAGACTGACAAAAAAAGAATCAATCAAAAAGCATCTTTTGTTTAAAAGATATAAGGGTTTTAGTCCAAGGACTAATCTGTGATGAACCAGAAAAGATCCAGGGGCTTGTTTGAAAAAGCAGAAAACGCTTCGGTACGAAATACGCCAGCCCAGAAAGAAAACACACTTTGCCCGGCGGCGCCTTCAGAAAACGGTTCGAAGGAAAAAGAAGAGAGGCTGATGGGGGGGGTCCTACCCGTCAGGTTCAAACTCCAACAGAGCTCGCCGGCGCCCGAAGGCTGCGGTGGTCGCCGGCGTTGATCCACGGTGAGGTAGGGTGATCGGAGGGTACCTACGGGTTCAGGGTGTCCTTCTGCGTCGGTGGGTGGTGGACTTGGCCGTCGGTGAGCACCACGGCGACGGCGACCTTATCTCCGGCGGACGGTTGTTCGGGCGAGGGTGGAACTCTCCGGTGGGTGCTGCAAACTCCAAATTGGTGCGCGGGTTAGAGAAGTGGGTGCACTAGGAGGCTACTGGCATGAGTTGAGAGGCGGGGGTGCACGCACGGGAGTGAATCTTGCCGGATCCCGAAGCGGGTCGAGGCGGCCGGAGTTGGGGAAGAAGACTTCCTCGAGGCCTTCCCAGTGGCTTGGCGTGGTACTTGTGGGGTGTAGGGATGGTGCATGTTCGAGTTCGAGCTCGAGACCTCCTTTTATAGGCGATCTGAGGAGGTGGCCGTGAACGGGATAACGCCGGCGAACAATTATGGCGAGGCAGAGGTCGGGCAGGAGGTTTAGGCGGTTGGGCATCATCGTGGTGGTCCACTGGCACCGTTTCTCCGCTAAAACCTCGGTCGGGTTGGGGTAATGCACCGGTCCTCGACGGAACGGCCGTACGGGCACGACGGTGGCAGGGAGCGCGCTCCGTGCCTCCCAGTTCACGACGACGGCTCTACAGCGTGCACAGAGGAGGGGACGGCCACGCGGTGGCCTCTGGTAGCTTGGGCGGTGCTGGACGGCGCCGTCCCTCGCTGCGCCTCTCTGGCAGCCGCAGCGGGCGCTGC
Organism: Triticum aestivum; assembly: GCF_018294505.1. Taxonomy (NCBI): domain Eukaryota; kingdom Viridiplantae; phylum Streptophyta; class Magnoliopsida; order Poales; family Poaceae; genus Triticum; species Triticum aestivum. The sequence goes on from NC_057805.1 coordinate 143,535,670, forward strand.
TGCCGCCGCGCATGGGGCGCTGCACCTCGGCCAGCTCGCGCCGACGCCCGCAAGCGTCCAGGCGACCGTGCGGCGCGGGGATAAGAAGGAGGAACAGGGCGCAAGGTGCCACTGCAGCTACTGGCGAGATCGACATGGTGTTCTGAAGAAAACGACACTGGCTCTGAAACTGTTTTTCTGAAACTTTAAACTTTGACAGGTACAGTGCCCTCCAGGTGTTCGACGATATGATTTGGGCACGAGGAAAATTTTTCTGGAGCTGGGACTTGGTGAGGTGACCTCTTGATGCACCTAGAGGCTGCCTGAATTTTCTCAGATTTTTAGGAGGAGAAAACAAATGAATTTCACCAAATTTTGCAAATATGGCCCAAACTTGCAGCAAGCACATTTTGAAATTTTTGAACTGGAGACCAGTGGATCTTCATGGATCTTGGTTGAGGGTTCTAAGGACTAGCCAGGGAAATTTGTTTGGAGGCAAAACTCAAAGGAGAGCTAGTGGTTCCTTTGTAAATCTCCAAGGGTCAAAATAGAGGACAGAAAAGGTTTTCGATTAGAAATAAATGGAGATAAAATCATGGGGGAGTTTAACTTGCTGGATTTGAGGTTTATCTTGACACAAAGAGGGGAGATGGCTTTTGGGAGGGGGATTTCCACTTAGGTCATGGCAAGAGGAAATTTTGAAAGGGAAAGGATCACTCCATATGCCATAGGGCTATTTTAAAAAGAAAAGATTTTCAAAAACTTCCCCAATGAAAAACATTTGTGTTGAGCCAACACAAGATGAAAAACCTCCAAGACCAAAGATCAAGTTTTGGATGAAACCAAACAAAATACTTGTCATACAAAGAAAGTTTTTGAGAAGGAGAGCCCTTTTAAAAAAAATTAAATAACCTCCTTCAAACCCAATAAAGATTTTGATAAAACGAAATAAACTTTTTGGGTGTCACAGTCGGCTCGGGTGTGACTAGGTTTGTCACGTCCGCATAGGTAGCCATCATCACGTGTCGAGGAACGTCCTCACGATCCGTAAATCGATCGGGTATATCCTGGTCTACTATCTAGGGTCTACCGGAGGTCGTATGTATGACCCCGAACTGTTTTGTCTCTATTTTTACGTGGCGGTGGGGTAGGCTGCTGTTCGGCCTAAGTTGCCGCTCTATCGTGACCACGTGGTGGTCGGCCGCATTACGCGAGGGAGGTATGGGCTCCAGTGCCTCTTTGTCGAACTGAGGTAGCAACCTTCGCTTCGGGTAACTCTTGGCTGGGCGTCTGAAGCCGTATTCTTCGGCTACCAGCACATCAGTCCACCTGTCGACGAGCAGATCTTGGTCAGCTTGAAGCTGCTGTTGCTTCTTTTTCAGGCTCCTTGCGGTGGCTATTAGCTGGCGCTTGAAGCGCTCCTTCTCGAGAGGTGCCTCAGGCATAATGAAATGTTCGTTGCCGAGGCTTTCCTCATCCTCGGAGAGCGGACGATAACTACCGTCCTCCGAGTCGTTGGGCCTTGCCTGTTCGTCGGGGCTAGGTTGCCCATATTCTTGCTCCTCCTGTTCGGATGTCACCTCAGCAAGGTCTTCATTGTTTTCGGCATCGTCCAGAGTATTATTTTCTCCGGTGCCAGCATTGCTGTCTTTCGAACGACGTGACTTGGAGCGGCGCCGAGGACGCCCGCGTTTTTTTTGTGTCTCAGGAGGTTTATTCTCAACTGGATTTTATTTGTCATCGTTGTTGGTTGTTTTGGGTGTATCCACCATGTACGCATCGTACGAAGAAGTGGACGTCCAACGTCCAGTAAATGGCAGATTTTGGTCTTGCTCTTCATCAGCATCGTCGTCCATACCGTCGATATCTTCGGAGCTGTAATCAAGCGTGTCGGGTAAATCCTCGACCGTGGCTATGTAGTGGGTGGCAGGTGGGAAGCAAAATTCTCCATCGTCAGCCCGTAGTTCGAACCAGATATAGTTCGGTTGTGGGTCCCCCGCCAAGGACAGGTTCTTTAATGAGTTTAGCACATCGCCCAAGGGCGAGTGTTGGAAGATGTCTGCGGCGCTAAACTCGAAGATCGATAAGCGATCAAGTTCGGCGTCCGCAGGCTCACATGGTTCGGAACTTACAATCAGAGACGAGTCCGGAGTTCCGGTGACACAGATATCGTGTGAGGTTCAGTCCATGTGCGGCTGCAACGCCGGGGAATCTATGGCCTCTGTGGTGGGGTTGAGCCTCCGGTCCTTGGATGGCGCAGTATGCTCCGGATCTAAGGCCAGAGCGGTCACAGGAGCTATCTCCTGAACTTGGTCCGATAACAGATTACGTCGTGTTCATCGGGGTGACCAGGAGCGGTCACCGCGGTCTCAAATCCGGCGAAGATCAAATCTCCACGGATGTCCGCGACGTAGTTCAAGCTCCCAAATCTGTCCTGATGGCCAAGGGCGTAGCTATCGATCTGCTCCAGATGGCCAAATGAGTTAGCCCGCAGCGCGAAGCCACCGAACACGAAGATCTGTCTGGGGAGGAAGATTTCTCCTTGGACAGCGTAATTTTTGACGATTGAACGGGCCATCGAAACCTTTTGGGGGACGGCACAGTGGAACTCTCAATGAAAGCACCAATGTCGGTGTCAAAACCGGCGGATCTCGGGTAGGGGGTCCCGAACTGTGCGTCTAAGGTCGATGGTAACAGGAGACAGGGGACACAATGTTTACCCAGGTTCGGGCCCTCTCTATGGAGGTAATACCCTGCTTCCTGCTTGATTGATCTTGATGAATATGAGTATTACAAGAGTTGACCTACCATGAGATCGTAATGGCTAAACCCTAGAAGTCTAGCCTGTATGACTATGGTAATGAATATCCCCCCTCCGGACTAAGTCCTCCAGTTTATATAGACACCGGAGGATCTAGGGTTATACAAGGTCGGTTACAAAGAAAGGAATCTACATATTAGGTCGCCAAGGAGAGTCCCATCCTGACGTGGATGCATTCCTCGTATCTTCACAGCCCATCAGTCCGGCCAATGGCTAACAGGCCGGACGCCCGAGGACCCCTTGGTCCAGGACTCCCTCACTCGGACCCCTCAAGTTCCTGTACGACCCGTGTACAACTACCGTTGTTGTGTACCACTACTTCCACTATGACCGTCCCGCGAACGTCTAGTTCCTCTACTTTGTACAGACTCGTTCCGCTCCAAAATGCACGCTTGAAAGGTATAACCGCCGAGACGACCGTCCGTGCACGAAAGCATGTGTTTTATGAGATGCATGTTTAGATGTTGTATCCGCCCGTGAACGTTAGTTGTTCCCTCATTTGGCACCGTCTTCGACTCATGGGACACCCGAAATCTGGGATCACCCCACCATCTCTAGGATGTTCCGCACATCCGCACACTTGCTTCTTTTGCACCGATATCTCAATGAGTTGTCAGAATTGGAACATTGCCGTGGCACCGTTTTCGCTATCGTCATCGTGGCACCCTTTCTTGCCACCACGGTGACAAATGTTTCATATCAAGCTCATGTCAACTTTTTCATAAAATTATTTAAAGCTTGTATATATATCATCCGCATCATGATAACAACATTTAAATGTTAAAATTTGTTTTTTGCATTAATTGCTAAATGCACGTGGGTATTTTTCGGAATTGTTATTTGTTGTTCCGCCCTCATTTAAACTTGCCTAGATAGTTAGTTTACCTATGCTTCACCTCTTGCCATGTCTAACAAAATTTAATATTGTTGGGTACATAAACAAGAGCGAACTAAATAATTAGATGTGGTGTTTCGTCAATATGCAACTCGTAGCATATTGAGCTCCACTTAACTTGTAGTGTTGTTTGTGCACTTTTCCATGCCATGCCTCATTAAATCAGACATGCATCACACTTGATTGTGCATCATGCCATGTTTATGTGGTGGTTGTTTACCATGTTGCTTGCTTCTTTCCGGTTTGTTTCTCTCGTTAGCTTTGGTTTCGTTCCGGAGTTGTGAGGATTCGTTCGACTATGTTTGTACGTCTACTTCATGGACTCATTCTTCTTCCTTGCGGGATTTCACGCAAGATGACCATTACCCTTGATATCACTTCTATCTTTGCTTTGCTAGTTGTTCGCTCTATCGTTATGTTACGCTACCTACCACTTGTTTGTTATGCCTCCCATTTTGCCATGTTAATCCTCTAACCCACCTTCCTAGCAAACCGTTGTTTGGCTATGTTACCGTTTTTCTCAGCCCCTCTTATAGCGTTGTTAGTTGTAGGTGAAGTTAAAGATTGCTCCATGTTGGAACATGATGATTTTGGGATATCACAATAACTCTTATTTAAATTAATGCATCTATATACTTGGTAAAGGGTGGAATGCTCGGCCTTATGCCTGGTATCTTGTTCCACTCTTGCCACCCTAGTTTCCGTCATACCGGTGTTATGTTCCCAGATTTTGCGTTCCTAACGCGGTTGGGGTTATGGGACCCCCTTGATATGATTTGAATAAAACTGCTCCGGCAAGGCCCAACCTTGGTTTTACATTTGCCTAACAACCTATACCTTTCCCTTGGGTCGGCCAACCCGAGGGTCATCTTTATTTTAACCCCCCAGGCCAGTGCTTCTCTAAGTGTTGGTCCAAACCGAGCAGCCTGCGGGGCCACCTCGGGGAAACTTGAGGGCTGGTTTTACTCATAGCTTGTCTCATCCGGTGTGCCCTGAGAACGAGATATGTGCAGCTCCTATCGGGATTTGTCGGCACGGTCGGGTGGTCTTGCTGGTCTTGTTTTACCATTGGCGAAATGTCTTGTAACCGGGATTCTGAGACTGACCGGGTCTTTCCGGGAGAAGGAATATCCTTCATTGACCGTGAGAGCTTGTGATGGGCTAAGTTGGGACACCCCTGCTGGGTATAAACTTTCGAAAGCCGTCCCCGCAGTTATGTGGCAGATGGGAATTTGTTAATGTCCGGTTGTAGAGAACTTGACATTTGACTTAATTAAAATGCATCAACCGCGTGTGTAACCGTGATGGTCTCTTTTCGACGGAGTCCGGGAAGTGAACACGGTTTGGGTTATGTCTGAACGTAAGTAGTTTCAGGATCACTTCTTGATCAATTCTAGCTTCTCGACTGTTGCGTTGCTTCTCTTCTCGCTCTTATTTGCGTATGTTAGCCACCATATTTGCTTAGTGCTTGCTGCAAAGCCACCTCATTACCCCATCCTACCCATAAGCTTAAATAGTATTGATCTCGCGGGTTTTGAGATTGCTGGGTCCTCGTGACTCACTAGATACTACCAAAACAGTTGTAGGTGCTGATGATACCAGTGTTGGTGACACAACCGAGCTCAAGTGGGAGTTCGACGAGGACCTTGGTCGTTACTATGTTTCGTTTCCTGATGATCAGTAGTGGAGCCAAGTTGGGACGATCGGAGATCTAGCATTTGGGGTTATCTTCTTTTTATTTGGATTTGTCTGTAGTCGGACTATATGTGTACTCTGAATGATGTATGATTTATTTAAGTATTGTTTGAAGTGGCGATTGTAATCCAACTCTTTATCCCATTCTTGTTCATTACATGGGATTGTGTGAAGATGACCCTTCTTGCGACAAAACCACCATGCAGTTATGCCTCTAAGTCGTGCCTCGACACGTGGGAGATATAGTTGCATCGTGGGTGTAACAGTAGGGGTGCGCCGAAGCTTTCCTTCCGCTGCTCCACGTTCCACCACTCCACCGCATCCATGGCAGACGCGCGTCAAGCCCGCGCCGAGCACCGGGCCGCCCTCGCCGCCCATGTCGCACAGACGGCCCCTGTCGGCAGGCCTCCCTGTCGTTCTCCATTGCCCGCCGCCAACGCCGCCACTGGCCCGGCAAGAAATGTGCAGCAAGCGTCCTTGCTGCACCCCTCTGTGCGGCGGGACGGCCGCACCGCCACTCCATCACGCACTCCAGCGGGCTCATCGTCTCACGCTCGTTGCGTGCTCACGGACGCGCAGGCCGCGCTGCTCATGGCACGCGAGCTCCTGCGCTACCGCCCGGTCGACCACCTCTATGAGGACTGGCTGAACCCCAGCACCGAGCTCGTCAGCGCCGTTGGGGGCTCTCCCGCACCATCCCTGTCGCTGCCTCGCCCTCCGCCAGCTGCGGGTGACGTAGCCCACGGGGCGCCTCCACCACCTCTGCACCAAGACGGTGCCCTGGCGCCAAGGCGCGCGGCCCCCAGCGTGACCCACCGCACCGGGCGCCCGCGCGAGAAGAAGGAAGCTGCCAAGAGGTTCCCCTGCCGCAAGAAAATGCTCCTGCGCTCCCACCGCCACTGCGACAAGACAGTGTGCTGCCTGCGGGGGTGGCACGCGGACATCAAGGGGCAGGCTCCGCATCTGCGAAGGGCCCCGGTGGCCAGAGCAGGCTGCCGCGCCTTCACTCCAGAGCTACGTAGCGTCGTTTGGTCGGGCAAGTTCAAACTAGACCTGCCTCCTCGCTACGACGGCACCCCCGACCCTGCGGAGTTCTTGCAGCTCTACGAGCTGAGCATCGAGGCGGCCAACAGCGACGAGAAAGTTATGGCGAACTGGTTCCCCATGGCTCTCAAGGATGGTGCTCACTTGTGGCTCCTGAACCTTCCCCTGGGTTCGATCTCCTCCTGGGGTGAGATGCGTGACCACTTCGTCGCCAACTTCCAGGGCACTCACGACTGCCCGTCGGCCGCGGATGACCTACGCCGCATCAAGCAGCAGCTAGGAGAGACCCTGCAGAAGTACAACCAGCACTTCAATAGCGTTCGCCTCAAGATCCCCAAGGTGACGGACAAGGCCATCATTTCCGTGTTTTCTGACGGCGTCCGCGACGTCAAGATGAAGGAGGAGCTCGCCATCCACGAGGAGCTATGCACGGCTCTGGAGCTGTTCAACATGGCAACCAAGTGCGCAAGAGCTGAGGAAGGGCGCCTTTCCCTCCTCGAGCTCCTTGCTACCGACCCAGAGGAGAAGAAAGCCAAGGCCAAAGACGTGAAGCGCAAGGGGGTGGCCGTGCTCGCGGCAGAGCCAGACACGAAGCGTGGCCGGGACCATCCCGAGTCGTCCAAGAATAGCCGTCCGTTCTGCGCCTTCCACAATGTACACAGCCACAACACCAATGACTATCAAGAGCTGAGAACCATTCGAGATGGACGATTCGGTCGACGCCCCAAGCGCAACGACCGGGGCTACGACCGAGGAGGAGGACGAGGCAGAGGACGTTGGGACGATCGCGGCCCCTGCCAAGAGTGGCGTGACTGGCCTCGTGAGAACCGCTGGCAGGACCAGCCTCATGTGGGCGCATGGAGGGATCAGCCTTGCGAGGACCACCCTCAGGGCAATGCTGGTCTCCCTCCATTGCCACCACCGCCAAGAAGGAACGACGATCACTATCAGGACGAGGGGGCTGGGGGCTTCCAGGAGCCACGCGCTATCGCCTGCATCTTGGGCGGAGCTTAGGCCCCAGCATCCCAGCGCATCTTCAAGCAGTTCTCTCGCGAGGTGAATGCAGCCCTTCCCAGGCTCGAGGCCAATGCCTGCTCAGGTGGCCAAGTGCGCCATCACCTTCCGCTCGGCGGACCAGCTCAAGTGCGCGGCGACCGCCGGCGCCCTCCCGATGTGGTGTTCGCCCATCATCAGCAACGTCCAAGTCACCAAGACCCTCATCGACGGCGGTGCAAGGCTTAACGTCCTGTCCGTCGAGACATTCGACAGCCTCCAAGTGCCATACGATCAGCTACAGCCTACCAAGCCTTTCTCAGGAGTGACCGGCGGCTCCACCACCCCGATAGGGCAAGTCCGCCTCCCTGTCACCTTCGGCTAGTGCGACACCTACCGCACCGAGCTCCTCGACTTCGACGTCGCCCACATCCGTCTGCCGTACAATGCCATCCTCGGGTATCCAGCATTGGCCAAGTTCATGGCAGTGACCCACCACGGCTAAAATGTCCTCAAGATGCCACGAAGTGGCAGAATCATCACAGTCCCCTGCGAAGAAAGAGATGTGGTGTGCTCCCTCGAGCGCGCCTTCCAAGCCGCAGCAATCGAAGATCCTGACAGCGAGGGTGCCCAGTACCCTCCTGAGGCCATTCCCAGGAAGAAGAAGCAACTACTCCGCATAGGACATCAGGAGAGCAGCATCTCCGGCGGCGCCGCCTCAGGATCATTGCCCCCACCTGGAGCGCCTCCCTCCCTCTCATAGGAAGGCGTGCCCGACGCCCTCCTTGGGCTCGGCTCGGGGGCTCTCTTCTGGAGGGCCTCAGACGTAGCCAACATCACGAGGGACGCGCTCGGGCACCACGTGGAGGCGTGCTTCGCGGCACGTTTCCCTCAGGAGGGCACCGGGCGAGGAGCGCCCGGCGCTCAGGAGTTCATCGTCAAGGCCACCCAGGAACTTCAAGAAGAAAGGGCCATGCGCGGCGAATGCCGCCCATCACCGGGTGCAGCTCCCCATCCCGGCGAGGATGGCGGGCTGCGCATCTGCATCGACATCCCAGGGCTCAACAGGGCCGGATCTCAGGAGTGCTTCTGGCCTTCGCGCGTTGGGTGGTGCGAGGGTCCACCTCACAGCTACGTTCGCATTCTGTTTGGCCTGCCGAGAGTGGCAGCCGCCTTCCAGCGCAACCTACGGAGCATCCTGGCAACTCAGGAGGCCAAGCATCACGCAGTCCTGGCGGAGATGGAGACGGTCCTCAAGGAACTACCTGAGCCCCCATAGCCTCCCGAGGCTCAGGGTCTAGGTGGCTCATGAGGAGCGACTTCTTCAGCGCGCGCCTTCATCTACCCCAACACCCCTTCGACAACGAAACTAGGTGACATTTTCCAAGTTTATTCAGCTGGGAGTGCCCCTCGGGCTGCATCATTCCCACGTCGCATGGGCCTATCCCCGCGGCATGTACCCTTTTGCATCTTTAGCTTACTCTACTGGGGGCGCCCCTCGGGCTGCATCATCCCCAGGCTGCTTGGGTCGGTCCCAGAGGCATGTATCGTTCTCGCATCTATCTAAGCTAGTTCGCTTCCCATGCATGAGTTATTTATGGCCACCCCTTGCTTGACTATTACTCACCGCGTCCGCCCGCGTCGCCGATCGGCCCCTTGCTCACCCTGCAATGGGGGCTACTCATGCTTGCACGGCGCTTGTGGTCGGGTCCGTCCCTGCAACGCTAACAAATCTGAGCGGTTCAGCTCTGGCTCGCGGCACACCCGTGCACGTCACCTCACCAAACCCTCAGTGCCTTCATCTTCTTGCAGAACGACCAGTGGCAGACCGGCAAGCGTTGTTGCAATTTGTACCCCTCCTCACGCTAACCTGCAGGAACCTCCCGAGGGCAATAGCGGGCGGCACCGCAAGCTCCTTCCTTTTCCATACAATTTGCTTGCCGTTGAAAGGGGGCTCCTGAGCATCGCGACTCGGGAGCTCTTACTGGCTCTCCAGCCCTCACCCCCTAGCCTTGACCACGGCATCACGACCTGGCATACCAGCGGCAGCTGAGCTCGCTCGAGGGCCGGGACCCTAGGACGTAGAGCACACGGAAGAGCGTGGGAAAGAGGGGGAGTCTCGCATGGGCCTAACCTGGCTACACTACGGTCGGCGGCGCACAAGGAGTCTGGTGCCATGCATGGAACCGACTCTGGACTACCAAGATAAGTTCCGCACCCGAGTTAGCTGAGCCCCGCGGCATAGGATTCCCATCTCTTGCAGCCCTATTGCGGCGACGTCGCCTCCCTTTCCCACCTTTAGGTAGCTGCTTGCACGCTAAAGGGGGCCTCTTGACAATCGCGCCTCAGGAGCTCTTACTGGACCTCGGGCCGCTCAGCTCCTGGCCTTGACCACGGCATCGCGACCTGGCATACCAGCGATGGCTGTAGCCTACCTGGAGACCGGGACCTGTCGGCGTAGAGCACCAAGCTACCGCAAATTTGGAAAGGGGAGACCGAGCCGAAGCAGGGCATGCATTCGTAAATCTTCATAATAAGGACGATATCAACAAAAGGCATTACATACCCTTTACACGCCTCCCATGGGGTCCATCCCGATTCCTCGCAGCGAACAAAAGAAGGAAGTTTCTAGGAGCCCTATCTACATGCGCCAATGCCGCCAACGCCATCATCAACAGTGGACCACCGGAGGCCGCTCACACGAAGGCCTCGACACCTCTGGCCTCAGGACTACATCGCGGCGGCGGGCCAAGCTCTTCTTCGGCGGAAGCGGCCCCGGCTCGTCGCGGGGGGCTTTTCCCTTTTCTGCGACCGAGAACCTCCGAATTGGCGCCATGCGAGTCGCTGCGAGCGATGGAGCAATGGAGGAGAAGTGAGCGGAGCAGGAAGAGATGGGCGACGGGGGCTCCGCCCCCTCCTCATTTATAGCAGGAGAAGGCCAACCGGCGACCCCCACGATCATAGGTAATGATGGTTTTCTCCGCATGTATCAGGGACTCGTCAAGTCGGGCAGTTGCCGAGGCAGCGTGGAGAAGCGGAGACGCCCACGTCCCATCAATCGCCACGCGTCAACCGAGGCCGCAGGCTATTGGGGCCCGCGGCGCTCCGCACTTGCCCCTTGGCTTCGCCTCGAAGCCAAGTCCGAGCGCGCCTTGGGCCCGCGGGCTACTGTCGACGTCCTGGGAACGGGGGTCCCCAGACTTGCCTGCCTGTGGCCCACGGCGTGGCTCCACCAGCGGCCCCGTACGGCCCATCTTCATCAGCAAACACTCAAGACCCTCGCGAGGGGCCAAGCCTCACGAGGCGGATGACGCAAGACCTCCTCGGGGTGGCTTCACCAGGCTGGCTCGCGAGGGGCGGAGAGATCAACGCGAGGGGCACCTCGCGAGGTCCCTGTGACGCAAGTCATGATGACCAAGGCCAGGCGGGCTCTAGAGCGCGCAGCATACTCGTTTCCTCTTTGTTGCTAAAGAGGCAAGTGCAGGCGAGGATTCCCGAGGCATCAGGCAAAGGTTGCCATATCGGTGCAACAAGACCAAGACTAGCAGGACGGCAGGATGGAAGTCGCCGTGGAGCCCACTGCGGCGTCACCACCAGAGCCTTTGGCAGGTGAAGACCACCTTTAGTCAGGATAACTTGTACTGGTTGTCTCCCTTCAAATTTGGCCATTGTTGGATCTCTTCCCGCCTACATTTGGCAAGAGGACCAGGGCCTCTATAAATAGGACTAGCCACCACAGTAGGGGGAAAAACTGATCTGGGACCATTCAGATCATCCTCAACCACACAAGCTCACCGAGCTCAAGGACACCTCTCCTCAGGAGGCTGTTCTTCCCATGTACTTGTTCATCCTCAGCCCAAGAGGCAATCCACCACACCACACTGGAGTAGGGTATTACACCACATCGGTGGCCCGAACCAGTATAAACCCTGTGTCCCTTGTTATGTGAGTTCGATGGGCTGAGCTTTGAGATTGTGGTGAGAGCGTGATCTAGGGGGAGCAGAGATCTTCGTGCGCACCCCAGTGTTCGAACCTAAGGGTTTTGCCAGAACCCGAAATCCGACAATATCCGTATCTACATACTTAACATAGTAACAACTATCACATTTTTAGAGGCTAAGGCCAACAACCATATGGTCCATATCTACATACTTAACATATATAGTAACAGCTAGCACATTTTAAGAGGCTAAGGGCCAAGAACCACAACTATCCACTGGAAGCAGCTTCATCACGGCGACTCGGCATCTCGTCAATGAAAAGGAAGAGCCCTCCCGTGCCTTGGTAGAGCATGAGTAGAACAATATCTCCAATTTTCCAATATGGATGCATTGCCACGAGAAGCGAGAACTTGTTAATTTGAATGGCTCCATTTCTACGGGAAATGCAGTACCTTGCAATCACTTTGGCGTTATTAGCAGGCACAACTGTAATTCGACCACGCCGGGAAATCGATCCAGGAACTACTACAGGCGGCAATTTCTGTTGACATGTAGAATAAAAAACAATTGTAATATATCGTTGAAGATATATATATATATATATATATATATATAGTTTATGAGCATCAACATTAAAATAAGAATTTTTACCAGCATTTTGTGCACACAAACGGTCTTGTTCAGTGTGTGCCCCATAGGTCTAATTAATCCCATCCAAAATCCAGCGTTAATACGCTGTGCTATCTCTGTCAGATTATCAACACAGTATTATTTATTCAGAAGATGGCAGCAGAATATATAGTGCGCATAAATTGGTAAATAGAATTTGTTACTGCCTAGGAACGGAGTCAGAATATGATATCACAATTGGTTGCTTAACTAGTGATCAATTGGTTGCTTAAATAGTAATATGACAACATGGAGAAAGTTGAAAGGACACTAACCTCGATCAGACTTTGATCGGCTGATGACGTCGGGTAAGTAAACATCCATGTTAATTAGACCAGGCTGTGGTGCATGCACTAGAATTTTATTGCCAGCTTTCAGTTCATAACACTTAGACATTTTTCTCCAATGGTCCGCATTAAAATAGGAGTGATCATCTTTATCAAGTTTTACGCTAACCGTCGTTGTAAATCCATGTTGCGTTGTCAATATGACATCCTGGGAGTTATCAGCAAAGTAAAGCCCAAGATTTCCTTCTACTCTTGTTCTTGCAAAGCAAGGGATGTACTGCTTGAAATGAAAATTAAGATCGTAAATTAGATATATTGAAATAATAGAGCAAGATGCAAATATGGGAGTAACTATAGAACAGATCCATATATATAAAGTATAAAAATATAGAATTAAAAATACATAATGTAACAAAGATTTGATGCAAGTATATAGATAATGTAGCAACAGACGATATATGTTCACAAATTTAGGCCATGCCGACCGTGGTAGGTTGAGATTGAACATACCGAGCGCTCCCTGAAGTCATCCGGAATGGTGAGATAGAACTTCGTTTCCAACTGGCCACAACCACAGTCGCCCAATTTGTGCTCACAGTATGGACACATGAATGAACACCCACGAATCAGCTAGAACAAAAATGATTCCATGGCGATTTCCGCCGGTTGATTAACAGCGACGGACGGACTGCGATAAGAGATGAGTGAATATTTTGCTAATAAGTCGATTACCTTCTCCATGAGAAAAATCCCCGGCCCAATCCCGTAGGAAACCCCAGTCGACCAGAGTCTAGAATGTCGGTGTAGATAGGCAGTGGAAAGCGGTAGGGGCAAAATCCGGTGCTGTTTGGAGCGCGACCTACGCCAGCCGCCAACAACCGTCGAGCTTAGGGTGCAGAGTTGCGGAGGAGTCCGCGGCGAGTGAGTGGGGACAAAGTGGGCGAGGGTTTTCTTTTTCATGATGCATGTGTGAGTGAACACACACGGTTCGCAGAGGCGACGGAGATGAATCGTGTGCGATAGTAAATCACCGAGATTGAATAGGAATCCAAATTTCCTTTGTCCTTCATCCATGAGTTTTTTTCTACGATGAACATAAACCCTGCTAATCACCGTATTCAAATTTGACACTTTTCCGGGTTCATTTACAATATTTAGGGGATTATGTGCATTTCGTAGGCATTAATGCACATAATTAAAATTCAGACAATCGGTGCATGAAAGGGTGCACAAGAACGGTCTGGAAAAACCATAGTCGTGGTATTTAGTAATTTCTCAAGCCTTTTACAAGGAATGGGCAGAGATTTCAATGGAATGTGTGGCAATTCTATAACACCCCATTTGTAACACTTCCATATTTTGGCAATATATCCAACTTTGAACATGATCAATTCGATTTTGGGCTCCTTCATTTTGGGTCATTTTGTTGTTTTCTTTCAAGCATTATTGTTGGTTGCCATGTCATCATCATATAGTGCATATTCATTTCATGCCATCCTTGTCATATTGCATTTTATTCTTACTATGTCCTGGCATCACGGTCATTGTGTGGTCGTTTTGCCTCTTGTCTTTTACATGCTCAAAATATGCCTTGAGGTGTGTCGGGGTGATGAACTACAGGCAGGCAACGGAACCCGGATCCTTTTCAAAAACAACGGGGCCAGCATCGCCCCTCTATCCAGCTCGCACTGGGCCGGGTCGCTCAACCCGGCCAAGTCGCTCAACCCGGCCAGGCTCCTCAACTCAGCCCCAACAACCAACTCAAGATTTCCCAAACAAGCCAGCTCCACCCTTGGCGTGTTCTCCAACCCGGTCAAGGGTCAGCGGCCGTCCCATCCCGGCCGTACGATGGGATGAGTCTCCACCAACTGATGACCAAAGCCATAGTGCCCCGCCCATGGCTCTAGTCAGCCGGGCGAGGCAATAGTGCCCCCACCTACCCGCTGACCAGGGCCGGCATGGCAATAGTGCGCCCGTCGTCACCCATGACGCCAGCAAGCGGCGACCTGACGGACCGCCACTGTAGCTGACTCGACTCGGCCACGCCTTGAAGATCGACAAGACGGCGCACAGTGCCCCTAGGCGCATGGGGCTCGTGCCCGGGGAACCCGGTGAGAGCTGGCACCCGGCGGGTCCCAGCACCGGGTTACTGGTCACTGAAAATCCGGCTCTACGGCCTTGTAACATTACCATTTGTACCCCTGGGGGTGGACCTATAAAACCCCCAGGAGCCCTCATGCATAGGGGCAACTCTTTCACTCGCACGGGCGATCACCCACACCTAGAAACCAACACCCGGGGAGAGGGAGCTGCCTAAGCCTTGGCCAGCCTTCCTTCTTCCTCCATACAGCTCTAGGAGCAACCCTATACTGTTACATATAAACCACACTCGGCAGGACTAGGGGTGTTATCTCTCCGGAGAGCCCCGAACCTGGGTATGTCTTGCGTCCCGCGCTCGCTCATGCCGACCTCGCCTCTGGAGCCCACCAGTGCCCTTGAGCCTCCTCTCTTTAGCCATCCCATGGCATCTGCCGTGCGCCCACCACGACAGTTGGCGCTCACTGTGGGGCAGCTCGAGGTCCTGGCCGGGAGCATGCTTCAGACGGGGCTCCTCTCCGACTCCGACGAGCCCGTCACGCTGGCAGATGACGTCATCGACGCACTCGCCACCTCCTTCGCCGCGCTGCGCATCTCTGACGCGCCTGCGGCCGACGAGTACCCTAGTGAGGTACTTGACTTTTCCGACTCCCCATTTTCCGCAGGCAGTGGCGCTCCCGCCGGGGCGATGGACCTTCGAGTGGAGGATTTCTTCACCGACACCAGCACCGCTTCTTCGTCCAGCGCAGCGAGGAAGGCTGCTGAAGCAAGGGCCGCAGCCGAGCGGGCTAGCCCGCCCAACCCGCTCCGTGCCACGATGTAGAGCCTTCGCGTCCCCATCGGCACCAACATCGACGCCTCCGACATCGCCGAGGCCCGGACTCGCCTCGACGAGGACCGGCAGCGCCTTCTGGACCTCACCGAGATGCTCGCTGCCACGCAGCGCCGCCTCGACTCCACTCAGCTGGAGCACAATGCCGCCTACGACTTCACGCCGGACGTGCCCGAGCCAAGCCGGGTCGCCTACGTGCGTGCCCGGGGCAGCGCGATCGGGCGCGGCTTCAGCGCCATCCCCCCCATCTACGAAACTCCCGTGACGAACATGCGTGCTGTCCAGGCAGCCATGGTCGGCCTGGACCAGCTCGCGGGCGAAGAGCTGCAGGACCGCCTCAAGAGGGTGAACGACCTCCTCGTTGCGGCCAACACGTAGCAGGACCGCCTCAACCAGCTCGCCAAGCCGGCCGGATCCGGCTCCGCCGCGTCGCTGGACCCGGCCACTTCCAGCACGCGGCGTCCTCGCCACTCGGCGAGGCGCACTCCGGCCGCACCCGGACCCGGCGCAACCCCGCCCCGACGACCGCCGACGGCATGGGCGACGAGCCGGCCTCAGAGGTCCGACGCTGCCTCGACCCTCTGCTCCAACCCAGCCAGCGTCCGACTGGAGGCGACCCGGCCCCCCACGGCGCGGTCACCGACCGGCTGGGCCCGTGCACCATCAACAACAGCGACGCTCGTCACCACCTCGACTGACTCACCCTCTCCCAAGAGCTGGAGGAGACCGGTCCCGTCGGGCCGGCGTGCTTCTGGCCACGCATCCGAGGTGAGCCCTTCACCAAAGGGTTCACGCTCCCCCACGACACACCCAAGTACAATGGCACCGTGAAGCCGGAGGACTAGCTCACCGACAACACCACTGCCATCGGCATCGCCGGCGGTAACCGCCGCCTCGCCGTGCGCTACGCGCCTCTCATGCTCCAGGGGTTGGCCCGCACCTGGTTGAACAGTCTGCCGGAGGGCAGCATCAACGCATGGGTCGACTTCAAGCAAGCCTTCGTGCGCAACTTCACCGGCAAGTACAAGTGACCCGGCTGCCCCAATCAGCTCGCCATGTGTGTGTAGGGTCCTGCGGAGACCGGCCGCGAGTACCTCACACGCTAGACCGAGCTCCAGAACAGCTACGAGGCCGTCCACGAAGTCCAAGCAATCCAATATTTCCTCAACGAGTGTCGGGACGGCACCCTCCTCAAGCACAAGCTCTTGCGCTCCGCGCCGGCCACCATGGCCGTGCTCATGGTGATGGCGGACAAGTACGTCAACGTCGACTCCGCCATGAAGATTCAGGTGGAGCTGGACGAAGCCGGCAAGGCTAAGCCGGTTCACCCCCGAAGCCGGCCGATGAAAGCAGCCGGCAACAGCACAACCATCAGAACAACAAGCGCAAGGCCGACTAGCCGGCCCAGCTCTACGACAACCGGCTCGTCGCGGCCGCCGAGTAGGCGCCCGCGGCCGACCCGGCCGCCAAGCGCCGGCAGACCGGCAAGACGACGTGGCAACCCGCCATGAGTTTCGAGGAGATGCTCGACGCTCCCTGCAAGCACCACAGCGGCGCGAGGCCGTCCAATCACACGCTCCGGTAGTGTGCCTTCACCAAGCGCACCATGAGGGGCGACATCCCGCCGCCTCTGGCCCTGGCTCCGGGAGCATGGCAGCCGCCTCTGGCCCTGGCTCCGGGAGCATGGCAGCTGCCTCCGCCTCCACCGCCGCCACCGGCCGGTGGCGCAATGCGCGACGACCCCTACCCGGCCCAGAATGCGACCTACGTCGTCTTCACCAGCCTCGGCGACGACAAGCGCAGCGAGCGCTTCCTTCGGTA
The DNA here is from genome assembly GCF_018294505.1 of Triticum aestivum. Classification (NCBI taxonomy): domain Eukaryota; kingdom Viridiplantae; phylum Streptophyta; class Magnoliopsida; order Poales; family Poaceae; genus Triticum; species Triticum aestivum. The sequence goes on from NC_057805.1 coordinate 143,552,744, forward strand.
GGAGGTAAAACACCGTCATCCCGGCCAAGACGGAATACATGCACTGGTCGGAGTGCCCGGTCACCTGGACCCGGGAGGACCACCCGGCCGTCATGCCGAACCCGGGTGGTCATGCCCTTGTCCTCGACCCCACCATCGTCACGCCCCGGCGCACGTGCAAGTTCTCCCGGGTTCTCATCGACGGCGGCAGCAGCATCAACATCCTGTACCGCGACACCATGACCAAGCTCGGCCTCGAGGCCAAGGACCTGGAGCCAACCCGGACGATTTTCCACAGCATCGTTTCTGGCTTCTCCTGCTCCCCGATCGGCCGGATCCGGCTCGACCTATTCGGCGACAGCAGCCACTTCCGACGCGAGCCGATCTGGTTCGAGGTGGTGGACCTGTCCAGCGCGTATCATGCGCTGCTGGACCGGCCCGCGCTCGCCAAATTCATGGCAGTTCCCCACTATGCCTACCTGAAGATAAAGCTGCCGGGTCCGAAGGGCCTCATCACCGTCACCGATGACTACCGCAAGTCCATAGAGTCCGCCCGAGACGGCGCCAAGCTGGCCGAGTCGCTGGTTGTAGCCGAGGAGCGGCGCCAGCTCGACCGGATCGTTGCCTTGGCCCAAGAGGCGTCGACCGCACCGATCCCGGCCGAGGACCCGGCCGACAAGGCCTCGTTCAAGCCCTCCAAGGAGACCAAGAAGGTGAAGCTAAACCCGGAAGATCCCAGCTGTAGCAAGTACGTTGTCATGGGCAGCCGGCTCGACAACAAATAGGAAGGCAAGCTCGTCGACTTCCTCCGTGAGAATCGGGATATTTTCGCATGGACCCCAAAGGACATGCCAGGTATCCCGAGGAAGTACACCGAGCACAAACTCCACATCCTCAAGGACGCCAAGCCCATCTGTCGGTGGGAAATGACACCTATGGGATCACAAGAATCCCTACTATGCTTGCCGGGGCGCGGGGTTATGAGAAGAGCAGGATCAGCAGTCAACACAAGGATCGTTTACCCAGGTTCGGGCCGCGAGGATGCGTAATACCCTAGTCCTGCTTTGGTGTGTATTTGAGAGAGTTCTTGAGCTCTCGAACTAGCTATGGTGGCTGCGTAGTTTAAAAGAGCCGAATCCCTCTCCATTATGCCATGGGCCTCCTTTTATAGTCGAAAGGGACTGCCACAGTGGCACACAGGAGGTGGAAAGGCCTACAGTACTGTGAGCTTATCGCCCGTATTATAGGACAAGACGCATTTAATGCGTCGCTTAGGTGTCCCCTTGCTTTATCGGGGACGGGGAGCGAGGCCCGTCCCGTCCGTCGCCGCTCCTCTTCGCTTCAACACGCGCCCTGGCCAGCGACGCATGCGGCGCCACATAGGCAGGCAAGCAGCTTCACGAAGATCTGCATGCCGCCACGCAGGCACTTGCTGATCTGGCCTGCAAGCTGCATGTTGCCACGCAGGTGCCAGCCCAACTGGTCGGGCTGGCAGCTGCATGCGAACGGCGGTAGAAACTTGGCTGGTGCGGGCCTGACAATGGCCCCGCTGATATCCTCGGCAAGGGCCTTGCCTGGGGCCCGGCAAGGGTGTTGCCGTGGCACGCAGTCGTCCCCAGCAAGGATCTTGCCGGGGGTCTTGTGGCCTTCCTCGGCAAGGATCTCACCGAGGGTCGCCGTCTTCTGGTCCTCATCTGATCTTGTGTGTTTATGATCTTGACAAAGATCTGCATGCCACCACTGAGGTGCCTCCCGAGCCCTGGTCCCAACGTAGTTGGTTGGGTTGGAGCCTGTGGGCTCAAGGGCGGCTCACTCCGTTGGTGTGGGCGAGCTGCCCCGGTGAGGATCTTGCCGGGGCCGCTGAGGCTGCCCCGGCAAGGGTCTTGCCGGGGGGACCTGCTCCATCCCTCTGCTTCTTTGTGTTCTTGGCCTTGGCGTTGTCTGGGGCTTCGGTTTCTCTCCGGCCCCCCTCCTCTGCCCTGCGTAGTGTGGCCGTGGCGCGCGGCTCCGACTGCCCGTGCACAAGTAAAGGGGTACAAAGCTGTGCCCCTACTTTTGTACACCGACAGGAGCCCCCGGACCGGGGCCACACATAAGCGCGACACGTTGTTGGGCCAGGCCAAGAATAGTGCGCGGCCAGGCGGGGCGGATTTTCACCGCAGTAACTCTTTGTCCGCTGCGCCTCCCCACGACCCGCGTTGGACGTGCGTCGTGGAGGATCGTGCATGACGTGGGCGGCATGCGTGGGGCGTTTTCCGCATGCATGCGTCACGTCGCGGTTAATGGGAAAGGAGGCAGCACGCGCCTTCCCCGTGAAAAGGAATAACCGCGGGCGCGCTTCTCACATTATCCCCTGTGCCTTCTATAATCTCAGAGCCACCGCCCCCTTCTCCTTCCTCCCTATGCTTTCGCCTTTGCCCGCCGCCGCTGCGTCTCCGCCGTCTTCTGTCTCTTGCTCCCCCCAGCCTCCATGGCGCCCAAATCCACCAAGGGCAATTGAGTGGCCACGGACGCCGGAGCGACGGAGCCGCCGGAGCGCGCGCTGGCGGCGCAGCAGATGCAACTCACCTACTTCCCCTCGACGGTCGACGTGTTCGAGCTCCGGGAGGCCTTCAAACCCCTGTGGGGGTGAAGACGGGGGGAGAGATGACAGGGCATCTGGCCACGCGCGTTATCCCCGGCAATTGCACCGAGGCCGCTCCAAATTGGTACCCTTTCTTTGTCGACTACTTCTCCTGCGGGCTCTGTCCCCCTTTCTCCGATTTCTTCAGCGACGTCATCCACACCTACGGCTTCCACCTTTCGGATTTTACTCCAAATGCCGTGGTGTGCATGGCTCTTTTTGCGCACCTCTACGAGGGCTTCGCCGAGGTGCATCCCAACACGGCGCTCTTCCACCACTACTTCTCCCCTCGGATCCAAAACCGGGGGGCGCCATTTTTGGTTGCATCACCTAGATTCCACGGTCCAAGGGGCATACCCGGAGGGCGCCATGAAGGAGTGGTGGGAAAAATGGCGGGGCCGGTGGTGCTGGATCGAAGAGAAGGACCCGCCGAACTTTTGCCGGGTTCGCGACGCGCCGCCGGTTCGCCGGGGCGACTGAAGCGACGTCGACGCCGACGACGCGAAGCTCACGGTAGCCACCACCAGGATCCTTTGCCTTACCGAGGCCAGGCTCACCCTTGAGATGATCGGGGCGGACTTCATCCGCCACCGAATCGCTCCGCTACATAACAAGGGGAGGCCGGCCTGGCTCTTTACGAACGCCGCCGACATCATGAGGCTTCGCCCCGGCCTCGACCACAACTTCACGGTGATGGGGCATGCCCACTTCTGCCAGCGACTCTTCCAGCTTGACGTGAACCACGACGGTGAGGTCGAGCGGACCGGCAAGGCTGCGAGGGCCACCGCGAAGGCCGGCAAGTTCACCAAGGGGCCCATGTTCAAGTTGCTGGCGGGAGTGGTTCCGCTGAGCAACAACTCACGCCGGACCGACATTATCGCCATGATGCCGGATTTCAACGCGCACGACCTTGACCAAACTGGGTTGTGCCAGAGGACAATCAAGTGCAGGGGTTCTTCGACACCTTGCACGAGGGGTACGTCACCGCCGAGCCGCGGCTCATCCAGGACACCACCCAGGCAGAGCTGGACTACATCGCTGCCAGGGCGATGGAGGTGAAGCTTGCCGAGGAGGCCGACAGCGCTGGTGGCGTGGAGGACAAGGACACGACGGAGGTGGAGGAGAAGGAGCTCGCCCAGTGGGCGGAGGCTGCTGTGGAGGTCAGCAGCGCCGGCATCGGGGCTCCTCTCGTTGAGGAGGTGGTCGACGAGTCGTCGTCGGAGGAGGAGGCTGAGGCTGTTGACCCTCCGGTCACGGGGAGAGGGCGAGTCCTGCGGTGGGCCAGTTCTGGCAAGCCGGTACGACCCATCAAGGCCGCGCGGCGGCCAAAGTCTCCGGAGGAGTCCTCGTGTCAGACAAGGGCCGCGGCGGCGAAGAAGGTCGTCAAGGCCGCGGTGCCGAAGAAGAAAGCATCTGCCTACTCTTCATCCAAGCGCGCGCAGACTCCGCCCTCCTGCCCTCCTCCGACAGACGTCGACGCGGGGGTCACCTTTGACTTCGGGTCCCTCAGCCCAAGGAGGAAGAGGAAAGTAACAGAGGAGGAGGTGGATGACGAGTAAGCATCTTGCTCTTTTCTGTCATCTCCGTCTCCCCAATCTGTACCACTTGTCTTGACTTGTTTTCATCTTTGCAGGCATACGGAGACGCTGGCCCAAAGGGTGAAAAGGGCCAAAGCCTCGGCGGGCGATCAGCCCCCGCGGGTACTTCGAGGGCACCACTGGTGGTGTTGAGCAGCCCGGACAGCAGCCCCCGGCACAGCCCCCAGCGTAAGTTCATCACTCACCCCCTATCAACATGTGTCGGGGGGCACGATCTCCTGGTGCTGACCTTGTCGTCGTCGCAGGAGGAGGACAGCAGCAGGAGGAGCCATAGAGGGCTACCCCTAACACGCCGCCCCCATCGACCATGCCGTCCCGAGGGGCGTCCCCGACAAGGGCGCCAAGCACCGAGCCCATGCACACGGAGGAGGGGGAAAAGAACTCGGGCGCCGGTGGCTTTGCCTCGGCGCCAAGTGTCGGCGGGGAGGGGACCTCTGCTCCCCAGCCCCGCACTGGTAAGCCGCTCACCTTTCGTCTCAGTTCTCTTTCTTTTCTTACTGATTCTTGGTCTTGGCTTTGTCTCATCCCCTTCTTGGTGTCCAGATCGTCCATCGGCGGACCAGGAGGACATAGACGCCATAATCGAGGACGTCGCCAAGGACGCCGCGGCAGAGGCCAAGAAGGTCGCTGCCGGGGAGTCCGCCAAGGGTTCTGCCGAAGACGCCGCCAAGAGGCCTGCCCGGGAGCCCGGCAAGGGGCCTGCCGGAGAGGTCGGCAAGGCCGCCACCGAGGAGGAGGTGGTCGATGACCAGCCTTCCTCCTCTGCTGCCTCCGGCTCTGGCAGGCATCTGAGGGGGACTGACGACCTCTTCGTCCACCTCCCTGGGGCGTCCAGCTCCAGGGCGCCCGTTGAGGGGAGAGGTGTTCGACGAAGAGGTGCTTGCCGCTGCCGGGCTCGAGGTTGTCCACGAGCCGAGTGCCGGTGGCAACGGCTCTCAGGAGGAGCGGCTTCTCCAGGCCATGGGCGCCAATTTCCGGAAGCTCCAGGCGCTCCACCACGCCCGCCTGGACAAGGCCAAGTCCAGGATGGCAACGGTGGACAAGGTGGAGGCGGACCTCAAGGTGCGCGTCGCTGAGGCGCGGACTTGGTTCCGCCAAGCTAGCAAAGAGCTGAAGGCCGCCCAAGGTGAGCTGGCCAAGCGCGACGTGGAGCTCACCATGAAGCTGGCCAACATCGAGAAGGCCCAGGAGACAGCGGAGGGCTTGGCCGCTGCAGCCGAGGCCGCTCGGACCCAGCATCAGGCCGTGCTGAACTCCCAGGAGGAGGAACTCGCCAAACGCGAGGCGGACCTCGACGCCAAACTCCGTGCCAAGGATGGGGAGGTGGAGAAGCTTGTCGCGCAGTGGACCCAAGAGCTGGAGTAGAGGGATAGGGAGATGCTCGATGCTCAGGTTCTGGTTCATGCCGGCAAGGTGAAGGAGCTAGAGGTGGAGCGGGACGGGCTGAAGGAGCATGCCCTGAAGCTGTCCCAGGAGAAGGACACGCTCAACGGCGCCCTGACGGAGGCGCATGGCGCGGCCATCAGCAGGGCCGGGGAGCTCTCCGAGGCCAATAACTCCATCAAAGACCTCAAGCTGAAGCTGGAGGGCCTCGAGGAGATGCTCTCAGAGGCCAAGACTCGGGAGGAGACCCTGGCCAAGGATTTGGAGGCCGAGAAGCTGCAGCGGAGGAATGAAGCCGCCAGCCATAAGGATTTTGTGGAGGGCGAGAATCGTTGGATCAGCTGCCTCGAGGACGTTGTCGGCAGGATCACCACGCATGTTGGCGTTCTGGGAACGGGGGTCCCCAGACTTGCCTGCCTGTGGCCCACGGCGTGGCTAAGTGAGCGGGCCATACGGCCCATCTTCATCTGCAAGGCATCCAAGACCCTCGCGAGGGGCCAAGCCTCGCGAGGCAGATGACGCAAGACCTCCTCGGGAGTGGCCTAGCCAGGCAGGCTCACGAGGAGCAGAGATATCAAGGCGGGGCAAACCTCACGAGGCTCTCGTGACGTGAGCCATGACGATCGGCGCCAGGCTGGCGCAAGGACGCGCAGCGTCCTAGTTTCCTCTTTGGTGCTAAGGAGGCAAGTGCATGCGAGGAGTACCGAGGCATCAGGCAAAGGTTGCCATATCAGTGCAACGACACCAAGACCAGAAGGACGGCAGGACGAAGGTCATCGTGGAGCCCAAGATGGCGTCACCACCAGAGCCTTTCGCAGGCCAAGACCAGTTTTGTCAGGATAGCTTGTACTAGCTGTCCCCCTTCAAATTTGCCCGCCGTTGTTGGCTCCCTTCCCGCTCAATATTTGGGAAGAGGACCAAGGCCTATATAAGTAGAACTAGCCACCACAGTAGAAAGGAATCTCGGCCTGATCTGATCTGATCGAGAGCCTACCCTAGGAGGCTGTTCTTCCCCTTGTACTGTTCATTATCAGCCCAAGAGGCAATCCACCACCACACACTTGAGTAGGGTATTACACCACAACGGTGGCCCGAACCAGTATAAATCTCGTGTCTTTCTGTGTTGCGAGTTCGTCGAGTTCGTCCGTGATATCTTAGCGAGCTAGGGCGTGGATCGGTAGGAGGGAAAGACTTCGCGCGCACCCCAGAGTTTGAACCTTAAGGGTTTGCTGGAACCCCACATCCGACAACGCAGCTGGCTACTATGGGGATGCCAAATGTGAGGTACGCCCCAGAGCGCAGCGGGACCACCAACGCCAAGCTGACCCTTTTCTTCGAGGGTGTTCTCGGGGCCCAGGAGCAGTTTCACTCTGACAGGGCAGCTTCACTGGTCGACGAGAACCGAAGGCTCTGCCGGGCTGCCATGACCAAGATCCTCACCAAGGTGGCATACTGGAACCCCACCCTTGACTTCGACGCCGCGCTGGAGAGCTTGCCGGAGGGTACTGACCTCGCACCGCTCAAGGAGCGTATCGAGCCCATCATCAACCTCATCGGCGGAATTCAAAGGGTGGAGGGCCAGCGCCGGGATTAGGCACCCCGTTTCTTATCACCGCTGCAGGTTCATGACCAAGACAATTTGTATCTTTAGTTAATACCGCAGCAACAATTTGATGTAATATAACTCTGCAGCACTTTTGATATTATGCACGTTATTTTCCTGTTTGATTTTCCCCTGTATGTCCACCCTACGTTAACTGGGTAGGATCGCCGGCGCGTAAACCCAGGGCGGCGTCTTGAGGAAGGATCCCCATTGGCCTGCCGGGTGTGCTTGCTGCCGGGAAAACCACCTCACCACCCCCGACGTGGCCGCTCGAACTGTCGAGCTTGACTCGAGTCAGAAGAGAGAGCGTTGCCAGGCTGTGGAAGGCTACCCTGCCTCTCTCGACGCGGCCGCTTGAGCTGTTGAGCGGACTCAAAACAGAACAAGGGTGTTGCCAATTGCGGGAGGGCCCCTTTGCGTGCAGGTTTTCCATACATAGGTGGAAAAATCTCCGACGACGATAACCTTATGTATAAAAGGAAATAGCTCAAGGCTCTAGATGACTTAGCTTTTCTGTTGCCGCGCTGGCATCCTTCGCGCTTGCAGGCGGCACAGTTTTCTCCTGGTCGTCTTCTTCTTTAGAGGACATGGCGATGAAGAACTGCTAGACTAACTACTAGACCAGATTCTCACAATTGCGCCCCCTACCTGGCGCGCCAAATATGTCGGTGGGAAACGACACCTATGGGATCACAAGAATCCCTACTACGCTTGTCGGGGCGCAGGGTTGTGAGAAGAGCAGGATCAGCAGTCAACACAAGGATCGTTTACCCAGGTTCGGCCGCGAGGATGCGTAATACCCTAGTCCTGCTTTGGTGTGTATTTGAGAGAGTTCTTGAGCTCTCGAACTAGCTATGGTGGCTGTGTAGTTTAAAAGAGCCGAATCCCTCTCAAGTATGCCATGGGCCTCCTTTTATAGTCGAAAGGGGCTGCCACAGTGGCACACAGGAGGTGGAAAGGCCTACAGTACTGTGAGCTTATCGCCCGTACTACAGGACAAGACGCATTTAATGCATCGCTTAGGTGTCCCCTAGCTTTATCGAGGACGGGGAGCGAGGCCCATCCTGTCCGTCGCTGCTCCTCTTCGCTTCGACACGCGCCCTGGCCAGCGACGCATGCGGCGCCACATAGGCAGGCAAGCAGCTGAGGTGGAACAGTGGTAGGGTCTTCACGAAGATCTGCATGCCGCCACGCAGGCACTTGATGATCTGGCCTGGAAGTTGCATGTTGCCACGCAGGTGCCAGCCCAACTGGTAGGGCTGGCAGCTGCATGCGAACGACGCAAAGATTTCGGCGGGAAACGACACCTATGGGATCACACGAATCCCTACTACGCTTGCCGGGGCGCAGGTTTGTGAGAAGAGCAGGATCAGCAGTCAACACAAGGATCATTTACACAGGTTCGGGCCGCGAGGATGCGTAATACCTTAGTCCTGCTTTGGTGTGTATTTGAGAGAGTTCTTGAGCTCTTGAACTAGCTATGGTGGCTGCGTAGTTTAAAAGAGCCGAATCCCTCTCCAGTATGCCATAGGCCTCCTTTTATAGTCGAAAGGGGCTGCCATAGTGGCACACAGGAGGTGGAAAGGCCTACAGTATTGTGCGCTTATCGCCCGTACTATAGGACAAGACGCATTTAATGCATCGCTTAGGTGTCCCCTAGCTTTATCGGGGACGGGGAGCGAGGCCCGTCCCGTCCGTCGCCGCTCCTCTTCGCTTCGACACGCGCCCTGGCCAGCGACACATGCGGTGCCACATAGGTAGACAAGCAGTTGAGGTGGCATCGTGGTAGGGTCTTCACGAAGATCTGCATGCCGCCATGCAGGCACTTGCTGATCTGGCCTGGAAGCTGCATGTTGCCACGCAGGTGCCAGCCCAACTGGTAGGGTTGGCAGCTGCATGCGAACGACGCAAAGATGTCGGTGGGAAACGACACCTATGGGATCACAAGAATCCGTACTACGCTTGCCGGGGCGCAGGGTTGTGAGAAGAGCAGGATCAGCAGTCAACACAAGGATCATTTACACAGGTTCGGGCCGCGAGGATGCGTAATACCTGGGTCCTGCTTTGGTGTGTATTTGAGAGAGTTCTTGAGCTCTCGAACTAGCTATGGTGGCTGCATAGTTTAAAAGAGCCGAATCCCTCTCCAGTATGCCATGGGCCTCCTTTTATAGTCGAAAGGGGCTGCCACAGTGGTACACAGGAGGTGGAAAGGCCTACAGTACTGTGCGCTTATCGCCCGTACTACAGGACAAGACGCATTTAATGCATCGCTTAGGTGTCCCCTAGCTTTATCGGGGACGGGGAGCGAGGCCCGTCCCGTCCGTCGCCGCTCCTCTTCGCTTCGACACGCGCCCTGGCCAGCGACGCATGCGGCGCCACATAGGCAGGCAAGCAGCTCAGGTGGCACCGTGGTAGGGTCTTCACGAAGTTCTGCATGCTGCCACGCAGGCACTTGCTGATCTTGCCTGGAAGCTCCATGTTGCCACGCAGGTGCCAGCCCAACTGGTAGGGCTGGCAGCTGCATGCGAACGGCGCAAAAATGTCGGTGGGAAACGACACCTATGGGATCACAAGAATCCCTACTATGCTTGCCGGGGCGCAGGGTTGTGAGAAGAGCAGGATCAGCAGTCAACACAAGGATCATTTACACAGGTTCGGGCCGCGAGGATGCGTAATACCTTAGTCCTGCTTTGGTGTATATTTGAGAGAGTTCTTGACCTCTCGAACTAGCTATGGTGGCTGCGTAGTTTAAAAGAGCCGAATCCCTCTCCAGTATGCCATGGGCCTCCTTTTATAGTCGAAAGGGGCTGCCACAGTGGCACACAGGAGGTGGAAAGGCCTACAGTACTGTGCGCTTATCGCCCGTACTACGGGACAAGACGCATTTAATGCATCGCTTAGGTGTCCCCTGGCTTTATCGGGGACGGGGAGCGAGGCCCGTCCCGTCCGTCGCCGCTCCTCTTCGCTTCAACACGCGCCCTGGCCAGCGACGCATGCGGCGCCACATAGGCAGGCAAGCAGCTGAGGTGGCACCGTGGTAGGGTCTTCACGTAGATCTGCATGCCGCCACGCAGGCACTTGCTGATCTAGCCTGGAAGCTGCATGTTGCCACACAGGTGCCAGCCCAACTGGTAGGGCTGGCAGCTGCATGCAAACGGCGCAAAGATGTCGGTGGGAAACGACACCTATGGGATCACAAGAATCCCTACTACGGTTGCCGGGGCGCAGAGTTGTGAGAAGAGCAGGATCAGCAGTCAACACAAGGATCATTTACCCAGGTTCGGGCCGCGAGGATGCGTAATACCCTAGTCCAGCTTTGGTGTGTATTTGAGAGAGTTCTTGAGCTCTCGAACTAGCTATGGTTGCTGCGTAGTTTAAAAGAGCTGAATCCCTCTCCAGTATGCCATGGGCCTCCTTTTATAGTCGAAAGGGGCTGCCATAGTGGCACACAGGAGGTGGAAAGGCCTACAGTACTGTGAGCTTATCGCCCGTACTACAGGACAAGACGCATTTAATGCATCGCTTAGGTGTCCCCTAGCTTTATCGGGGACGGGGAGCGAGACCCATCCCGTCCGTCGCTGCTCCTCTTCGCTTCGACACGCGCCCCGGCAAGCGACGCATGCGGCGCCACATAGGCAGGCAAGCAGCTGAGGTGGCACCGTGGTAGGGTCTTCACGAAGTTCTGCATGCTGCCACGCAGGCACTTGCTGATCTTGCCTGGAAGCTGCATGTTGGCACGCAGGTGCCAGCCTAACTGGTAGGGCTGGCAGCTGCATACGAACGACGCAAAAATGTCGGTGGGAAACGACACCTATGGGATCACAAGAATCCCTACTACGATTGCCGGGGCGCAGAGTTGTGAGAAGAGCAGGATCAGCAGTCAACACAAGGATCATTTACCCAGGTTCGGGCCGCGAGGATGCGTAATACCCTAGTCCAGCTTTGGTGTGTATTTGAGAGAGTTCTTGAGCTCTCGAACTAGCTATGGTTGCTGCGTAGTTTAAAAGAGCTGAATCCCTCTCCAGTATGCCATGGGCCTCCTTTTATAGTCGAAAGGGGCTGCCACAGTGGCACACGGGAGGTGGAAAGGCCTACAGTACTGTGAGCTTATCACCCGTATTACAGGACAAGACGCATTTAATGCGTCGCTTAGGTGTCCCCTAGCTTTATCGGGGATGGGGAGCAAGGCCCGTCCCGTCCGTCGCCGCTCCTCTTCACTTCGACACGCGCCCTGGCCAGCGACACATGCGGCGCCACATAGGCAGGCAAAAAGCTGAGGTGGCGCGGTGGTAGGGTCTTCACGAAGATCTGCATGCCGCCATGCAGGCACTTGCTGATCTGGCCTGCAAGCTGCATGTTGCCACGCAGGTGCCAACCCAACTGGGTGGGATGGCAACTGCATGCGAATGGCGGTATAAACTTGGCTGGTGCGGGCCTGGCAGTGGCCCCGCTGATATCCTCGGCAAGGGCCTTGCCGGGGGCCCGACAAGGGTCTTGCCGTGGCGCGCAGTCGTCCCCGGCAAGGATCTTGCCGGTGGTCTTGTGGCCTTCCTCGGCAAGGATCTCGCTGAGGGTCGCCGTCTTCTGGTCCTCATCTGATCTTGTGTGTTTATGATCTTCACAAAGGTCTGCATGCCACCATGGAAGTGCCTCCCGAGCCCTGGTCCCAACGTAGTTGGTTGGGTTGGAACCTGTGGGCTCAAGGGCGGCTCACTCCGTTGGTGTGGGCGAGCTGCCCCGGCGAGGATCTTGCCGGGGCCTCTGAGGCTGCCCTGGTAAGGGTCTTCCCGGGGGTACCTGCTCTGTCCCTCTGCTTCTTTGTGTTCTTAGCCTTGGCGTTGTCTTGGGCTTCAGCATCTCTCCGGGCCCCCCTCCTCTGCCCTGCTTAGTGTGGCCGTGGCGCGCAGCTCCGACTGCCCGTGCAAAAGTAAAGGGGTACAAAGGTGCACCCCTACTTTTGTACACCGACACCGTCCGCCAACCCCTGCGACGTTTTTCTGAAGAGAAGAGAAGGACCATCGGTGAAGAGGTCGCCAAGCTGTTGGCGACCGGCTTCATCATGGAAGTGTTTCACCCCGAGTGGTTGGCCAACCCAGTCCTCGTCCTGAAGAAGAACAAGACCTGGCGCATGTGTATCAACTACACCAGCCTGAACAGGGCCTGCCCCAAAGACCCGTTCGCCCTCCCGTGGATCGACCAAGTCATGGACTCCACTGCCGGATGTGAGCTCCTGACCTTCCTGGATGCTTACTCCGGCTATCACCAGATCAAGCTGGCCCGACCGACGCCCTGAAGACGTCCTTCATCATGCCCTTTGGGGCGTATTGCTACATCACCATGTCATTCGGCTTGAAGAACGCCGGCGCCACTTTCCAGCGCTGCATGCAGAAATGCCTGCTGCCGCAACTCGGCCACAATATCCACATCTACATGGACGACATCGTGGTGAAGACCAAGAAGCACCTCACGCTCCTCGACGACCTGAAGGAGACCTTCACCAACCTGCGCGAGTACAAGGTCACGCTCAACGCGGAAAAGTGCATCTTTGGCGTCCCGGCCAGAAAGCTGCTCCGCTCCCTCGTCTCGGAGCGCGGCATTGAGGCAAACCCGGAGAAAATCAAGGCCATCGAGCGCATGCGCAAGCCGGCTCGGCTGTGTGATGTCCAGAAGTTTACTAGATGCTTGGCCTCGGTCAGCCGGTTTCTCAGCGGCTGGGCGAGAGGGCCTTGCCCCTATATCAGCTGATGAAGAAGATGACGCTGTTCGAGTGGAACGACCAGGCGGACGAAGCCTTCCGGGATCTCAAGCGCATGCTCTCCACCGCTCCAGTCCTGGTTGCACCAGCAAGAAGGAGCCGTTGTTGCCCTATATCGCCGCAACCTCGCGGTCGGTCAGCACGGTGATGGTGGTCGAGCGACCAGAGAAGGACAAGGTCCAAGCCGTCCAACGTCCCGTCTACTACCTGAGCGAGGTGCTCTCCGCCTCAAAGCAGAACTACCCGCACTACCAGAACATGTGTTATGGCATGTACTTCACCGCCACGAAACTGAAGTAGTACTTCCAAGAGCATGTCGTCACCGTGGTGAGCATGGCCCCTCTCAGCGAAATCATCGGGTGCCGGGATGCCTCTGGCCGGGTCGCCAAGTGGGCGCTTGAGCTAGCCGGCCACACCATCCTCTACGAGCCCCGCACTACGATCAAGTCCCAAGCTTTGGCCGACTTCCTCGTCGACTGGACCGAGACCCAGTACCTACCGCCGCCATCGGACTCGACGCACTGGTGCATGCACTTCGACGGCTCGAAGATGCAACTCGGCCTAGGGGCAGGCATCGTGCTGTCCTCAGCCAAGGGTGGCCAGCTCAAGTACGCACTGCAGATCCACTTTGCCGCCTCCAACAACGTCGCCGAGTATGAAGGCCTTGTGCACGGCCTCTGACTTGCGAAGGAACTCGGCATCCGACGCATCCTGTGCTACGGCGATTCGGACCTCGTGGTGCAGCAGAGCTCCGGTGAGTGGGACGCGCATGACTCCAACATGCCAAGCTACCGCTTCCTCGTCCAGAAGTTGTCCGGATTCTTCGCAGCTGTGAGTTCCTCCACGTCTCGTGCGCAGAAAATGAGGCGGCCGACACACTCGCCAAGATCGCCTCGTCCCAGCAGTCCATTCCGTCCGGCGTCTCCCTCAAGCATCTGCACGAGCCATCCGTCAAGCCGTCTCCAGACTCTGAGTCCATCCACGTTCCAGCCGACCCGGCCGCGCCCCAACCCGGCCCGGGGACTGCTCCGCCCGACCCAGCCGCGCCTCAACCCGGCCCGAGGACTACCCCACCCGACCCGGGGACTGTCGAACCAGGCCCGGGGACTGCCGAACCCGGCCCGGGAGCTGCTCAACCCGTCTCGCGGGCTGCCACCCCGGAGCTCGACATGGTGGCCGTCTTTGCCGTAGTGACGGCGCCATCCTGGGCTCTGCCCATCTCGGAGTTCCTGGATAACGGGGTCCTCCCCATGGACGAGACCGAAGCTCGGCAAGTGCAGCGCCGAGCATCCGCCTACAGCATCATCAACAACGAGCTCGTCAAGCACAGCACCACCGGCGTATTCCAACGCTGCGTCGAGGAGGACAAGGGCATTGAGATCCTCCTCGACATACACCAGGGCGACTGCAGGCACCACGCCACCTTGCGATCCCTGGTGGCCAGGGCTTTTCGCCATGGTTTCTACTGGCCCACGGCCCTCGAAGACACAGAGTCGCTAATCCTCAAGTGCGAGGGGTGCCAGCGCTTCAGCAAGCGCAGCCACCAGCCGGAGTCGGCACTCCGGAACATCCCAATCGCCTGGCCATTCGCGGTCTGGGGACTCGACATGGTGGGACCCCAACCGCTCGAGGCGGCATGACGCATTTGCTGGTGGCGGTGGACAAGTTCACCAAGTGGATCGAAGCAAGGCCGATCAAGAAGCCGGATGGGCCAACGGCCGTTTGATTCGTCAAGGACATCGCGGTGCGCTACGGCATGCCGAACAACATCATCATGGACAATGGCACAACCTTCGCCAAGTGCGCGCTCGCGCAGTACTGCTCCGTCTCTGGCATCCTCCTCGACCTGGCTTCTGTTGCACATCCGCAGTCCAACGGCCAGGTCGAGCGGGCTAACGGCCTCATCCTATCCGGCATCAAACCGTGACTCGTCGAGACGCTCATCCGTTCACCCGGTAGTTGGCTTGACGAGTTGCCGGCCGTCCTCTGGAGTCTCCGCACCACGCCAAACAGGTCGACCGGGTTCACTCCGTTCTTCCTTGTCTACGGAGCAGAAGCCATCATCCCGAACAATGTCGAGTTCGACTCACCGCGCGTCACGATGTACACGGAAGCCGGAGCCAAGGATGCCCGCGAAGACGGCGTCGACCTGCTCGAAGAAGCACGTCTCCTAGCGCTCAGCCGCTCAGCCATCTACCAGCAAGGCCTGAGGCATTACCACAGCAAGAAGATCAAGCCCCTCTCTTTCGGAGAGGGAGACCTCGTCCTCCGGCTCGTCCAAGAGCAGACCGGCCAACAAAAGTTATCCTCCCCATGGGAGGGACCCTTCATCGTCAGCAAGGCCTTGTGCGACCGCAACACGTACCACCTCATCGATGCTCGCAAGTCAAACAAGCGCAAGCGGGACACCATCGGCGAAGAAACAGCCCGGCCATGGAATGCAGAGCTCCTCCGCCCATTTTACAGTTAGCCGTGTGCACATATGTATCGCTGCCTCTTGTAATCATCTGAAAACTATGGGATCCCCGAACGACGCTCGGGGGCTCCCCTTTTGGGACCAAGCTATTGTGTATCTTACATTTGTGCATTGCTTTCTTCGTAAACCAACCCGACCACCGGGCCGACTCACTCGACCCGGGGGCTCGGGAGCTGGCCGGCTTGGCCGCCCGCCGTTTTTCTTAGCGGCTCTTAACGTGTTGCATCGCCACGGCCGCTCGCTTCACCCTAAGCCGCAGAACCGGCTTCGTCTATCGGGTGGCAAGCACATGGGACCAAAAGCACCAGCGCGCCACGAGCACTAAGCCAAGAACCGCCAGGTCGCCCAACCCGGCCCCGCCACATTAAGTTGCTGCACGACCGGCTGCTCGCCAACCCGACCCCGCCGGATTGCCGCCAGTCGGCCCAGCGGGTGTTTCGCTCACTCTCAATGTTTCGAAAGCCTAAGTATCGGACGCTCCTCTCCAAGGCCGAACCCCTTGTCATGGACCGGAGCCTCGGCCGTCAGACTCGCGGGGGGGGGGGATACGAAAGGGGGAAAGTTGCGGAAGAACGGCTCCAGAGACGAAAAGTAGAAGCGCAGGCATCCACGAAGTTTCTGCATATCGCCGGGTCGCTCAACCCGGCCTCGCCACTTTAAGTTGCCGCATGACCAACTGCTCACCAACCCGGCCCCGCCGGATTGCCACCAGCCGGCCCAGTGGGTGTTTCGCTCGCGCTCAATGTTGCGAAAGCCTTAGTACTGGACGCTCTTCTCAAAGGCCGAACCCCTTGTCACAGACCGGAGCCTCGGCGGTCAGACTCGAGCGGGAGAAGCCCAGGAGGGGAAAGCGTAGGAAAACGGCTCGAAAAAACGAAAAGCAAAAGCGCAAGCATCCAGAAAGCTCATACATCGTAAATTCATAAACAGACCCAAGGCCAGAGTTCATTACACCCAGTCAACCCCCAGTGGGTGGGTGGACCTGCTACCTAACAGAAATTTTTACTAAGTTAAAAATCAAGCATTCCCACCGCCGGATCGCGCAGCTCTCGGGTCTGCTGAGGTGCCGGTGTGCTCCTCCCGGCGTCCGCACTGCAGTAGATGTCCGTTTCCTCAGAACTGCCCTCTGGGTCATCCAGAAGAAGGCCGTAGTCGTCAGCAGGCATGACTCCGCCATCCTCCGCCCACTCCGGCTGCAACTCGTCATGGAAGGCGAACCCGGCGACGTAGCTGGCCCGGGCGGCGATCTGTCCGGCCTTCGCGTGCAGCTGGCTCTCCAAGCCGGCTCGCTAGCCCATCAACGCATCTGTAACATCCCTAGCCTTGCCATGCACTTGGACTAGCTTCGTTGCTGCATCATGTCTAAATTTCTTTTAAACTTGAAATGGGGATT
Source organism: Triticum aestivum (assembly GCF_018294505.1). Lineage (NCBI taxonomy): Eukaryota > Viridiplantae > Streptophyta > Magnoliopsida > Poales > Poaceae > Triticum > Triticum aestivum. The sequence continues at coordinate 143,569,554 of NC_057805.1, forward strand.
GTTCAAACCCTAGCACCAGATCAAATCAAACAGGTTCAACCTAAAATAATCTTCAATGAACCCAAAATGCCCTTTGGAAATGTTCATGATTTTTGATAAAGGTGAAAACCTCTGCCAAAAATGATGAGCATATTTCTTGGCCATTTATGGATTTTTGAATTAACTCATATTGTATTTGAATTGGGGCATTTAAATTCTATCAATATTTTAAATGCTCTAATAATTCTAAAAAGTAGTTGAGGGCTGTTGGGAATAATCCAGTATGTGCCCACAATTTATTTCAGGATTTTATAAAGTGGTTTAGTATTGTACTAAATCCAAAAAACAAAGACAAAAAATAGAAAACATAAATAAAAGAGAGAGAGAGAGAGAGAACCCACCTGGCTTACCTGGCAGCCCAGCTGGCCCAGCACCGTAGCTGAGGCCCAGCCCACCAGGGCGAAGCAGTCGTCCTCAACCTCTGCCAGAAGGCAGAGGCGTGTCGACGCGCGCGTGATCGCCGTGTCCACCTCCTTGCTTGCCTCCTCCTTCCCCGACCCATCTCGAGATGCCCAGGAGACGCCTGCAGCCTCCTCTGGTTCCCCCCTCGCTCTCTGGACCCTCTCCCCTCTCCAGCTCCTCCCCGAGCTCCGTCCGAGAGCAGCAGCTGGCTGCCGTCACGCGTATGCGTAGCCACCGTTCCACTCTCGCCGCATCGCCATGTTCAGAAGCTCCTTCGTCGCGCACCTCGTCTCCACGCCGAAGGAAACGAGCCGGAGTGCTCCGTTTCGCCGCCATCTTCATCATCTTCACCGCCGGATGCCGGAGATCTCCCTCGCCGCTCCACTCGCTCCGGTGCTTTCCCAAGCTCGCCGACCCGCCCATCGTGCTCACTGTGAGGCCACGGTCCGAACCCCCCTTTCCTTCTCCTCGCTTGCACGCCGTAGCCGCTGCTTCGCCGATGACCGTAGCCGCCGCCGCCTGAGCTCGTCGCCGGGCTCGATTCCGGCCACCCTTCACCCAAACGCAGCCACCACTAGATGCGCGCGAGCGCTAGCAAGCTGCAGCAACAAACCACGCTCAAAACGGCGCCCCGTGGGCGATTTCTGAGCCTCGCCGTTGTGTCTGGCCTCACCGGCGTCAGTCGCCGACGGGTTTGACCCGAGTTAACCAGGGTAGATCCTCCTGGGTAATTCACATGTGAGCCCCAGCTTTGGGTTAAGTTTATATTTAGACTTAATTAGCCCTCTGACTCAGTGACTAGTGGGTCCGGGCCCCACTAACAGTTTAGTTAGGATTAACTTAATGCTAATTAACCCTGTTAATTAGTGCTGACACTACCACGTGGGTCCCACAGGTCAGGTTTGACCTGGGTGACCGCCGTTGACCTGCTGACGTCACACTGACATCGGGCTGACGCAGTAATGCCCTTTTCTGGATTTATTCTATTCAGGAAATAGAGCAAACTTCTAAAAATCATAGAAATTAATCTGTAACTCCAAATACAAAGATTTATATATGAAAAATGATCAGAAAAATCCAATCTATCCATCTATACTGTTTTCATGCATGTTAAAACAACTTAACCTTGCTTTTTAGTTCAAAACATGATAAGGCACTATTTAAATTCATAATTTGAACTTGGGGTTGAACCTTTGGTTCAAAATGACCCAAACCCATCTGGTTGTAGTTGCATTAGGCCAACACAGCCATATTACCATGTCATGATCATGCATCATATTGTGCATTGCATTGATTGTGTTCTTCCTTGTTTGCCGGTAATTGTCCCCTCTCAGTAGACGTGGTTCCGACGATGAGATCGATGACACCGTTGAAGAGTTATACTATCTACAGAAGTGCCGGGCAAGCAAAAAACCCCTTGTTCATTCCGATACAATCCCACTCTCTCGCTCCTGCTCTCTTTTACTGCATTAGGACAATAACGATTCAACTGTTACATGCTGCGGTAGCTGAACCCCTTTCCTCTACATGACCTGTCATTGCCACAGTAAATAGATGAAACCCACTAGCATGAGTAGGAGTTGTTTGAGCCCTGATGTGCCTACTCATTCATGCTTGTTTGTCATGCCTGCTACTGCTTAGAGTTGAGTCAGGTCTGATTCATCAGGGATGAATTGGAATGTGGTGAACATGTCCTACTGTTGAGAGCTAAGTGTGTGAACATGATTTGGTAAAGGTACCGGTGAGAGGCCATGTAGGAGTACATGGTGGGTTGTCTCATTGGAGCCGTCCTTAGGAACTGAGTTTTGTGTTTGTGATCCATGAACAGTTACTACCATGCATTGGAATGCTTAAGTGCCCCTCTCGACTTATTAATCAACCTGATCTCTGTCCAGGAGTTGCAACTAGTTTCTTGTGTTTATAGGTAGTGTTAGTAGTCTACCAAGTGGCACCCGGTACAGGTGGGCTTGGGGCAGACTAGGCACCATGGCACGGTGAACCAAGCGTAGATCCATCCGTCGAGGTGGGCTTGGGAACCCTGCACACATCGTTTGGGGCCGTGAGCGACACCCCGGCCGGATCTCCTTGCGGATGGAACCCGAATAGGCGATAAACCTAGACTAGAGACTTGTGTGGTTAGTCAGGTCGTGGCCGACTCCCTCGCCAGGCTTTCGCTTGAAGGTTGCCGAGATACACGACGTGTACATGGTGGTAAGTGGCGAGGGCGTGTGTGAAGAAGTACACCCCTGCAGGGTTAACATCATCTATTTGAATAGCCGTGTCCGCCAAGCAAGGACTTCTGGGTTGCCTATATAGGCAACCCAGAAGTCCCCGGCAAGGACTTCTGGGTTGCCTATATAGTTCATAGACAAGTGAAAGTTAAAACTCGCAAGATAAGCGTGAGTGCTATGGATGGCGTTCTCGTAGGGAGACGGGAGCGGATCCCTAGTGGTGTATTGATTGGTGAATATGTGGACTCGTGTGCGCCACCTCAAAAGAGTTACTTGCAGTCGTAGTTCAGGATAGCCACCGAGTCAAAGCTGGCTTGCTGCAGTTAAACTCCACCACCCCCGTTGTTGATACTGATGCATATGTAGATAGTTCTAATGTAAGTCTTGCTGGGTACTTTTGTACTCACGTTTGCTTAATTTATGTTTTTGCAGAGAGACTTCAGTCTCGCTAGTAGTTCCTGGTGGACTTCGACGTTTAGCTTGTTACCTCAGCTACGATCTTGTTCCCTCGGCAGGATCTGGTAGATAGTCAGGCTTCTCAGCCTTTTTCATTTGTAGATGTCTGTACTCAGACATGTTAAGCTTCCGCATGTGCTTTGACTTGTATGCTCTGAATGATGGGTAATGAGACCCATGTTTGTAATATCTCGCTCCTCGGAGCCTATTGAATAAATACTTAGAGTCGTAGAGTTTTGTTGTGATGCCATGTTGTATTTACACATATCGAGCATATTGTGTGTATGATTGAAATACTTGGTATGTGTGGGATCCGACAACCTAGTTGTCTATCCTTGGTAGCCTCTCTTATGGGGAAATGTAGTCTAGTGCTTCAACTGAGCCATGGTAGTCTGCTACAGCCCAGTTTGCCGGAGTCCTGTTAGCCCAGTTGCTACTGCTCCGGAACACTTAGACTGGCCGGCATGTGTCCTTCTTCGATCCTGTGTCTGTCCCTTCGGGGAAATGTCATGCGGTGTCTTCGGAGTCTTGTTAGCCTGCTACAGCCCGGATTCCCGGAGTCCTGGTAGCCCAGTTGCTACAACCCGAATTCACCCGCTGATGACCGACACGTTCGTTGCTGGGTCATGTATGCCTGTCCCTGTAAGTTAGTGCCACTTTGGGTTCACGACTAGCCATGTCGGCCCGGGTTCTCTCTCATATGGATGCTAGCGACACTATCATATACATGAGCCAAAAGGCGCAAACGGTCCCGGGCCAGGTAAGGTGGCACCCGTGGGAATACCGTGCGTGAGGCCGCAAAGTGATATGATGTGTTACATGCTAGATCGATGTGGCTTAGGATCGGGGTCCTGACAGCTTTGGTATCAGAGCCTGACTTCCTGTAGGATTACCAAGCCAAACTGGTCGAAGTTGAGTCTAGAAATGCTTTAGTTATATGTAAGGGAATTGATTGTGGAAGGGAACGTAAGGCTCTTTTTACTTCTTATACCCCATGACCTTCTGATCTGAATCACCCTCTTCTTTTCTGCGGGGATTAAGAACTAGGCCTTCTCATCTATTTATCAGGATGACGTGTTACTAATCCATAGACTTATAGGATTGATGGATTCAAGTCTCAGTTCAGTTCCTACTACTTCCGTGTGTTAACAGTTGGTCTCGGAACCTTGATATTATGATGTTGAGTGGTTATGCCACCATTTTGCATGATGTCTCAAATTTTTTTCAGCATTTATAGTCGTTATGCTGTCTGAGTCATCCCAGGTCTCTAAATAGTCGGATGCATTTGCAAATCCTTTCTTTCCATTCCCGATGTACCCACAAGATCCAATCCAATCCAATCTATCCATCTGTACTGGTTTCATGCATGTTAAAACAACTTAACCTTGCTGTTTAGTTCAAAACATGATAAGGCACTATTTAAATTCATAATTTGAACTTGGGGTTGAACCTTTGGTTCAAAATGACCCAAACCCATCTGGTTGTAGTTGCATTAGGCCAACACACTCATATTACCATGTCATGATCATGCATCATATTGAGCATTGCATTGATTGTGTTCTTCCTTGTTTGCCGGAAATTGTCCCCTCTCAGTAGACGTGGTTCCGACGATGAGATCGATGACACCGATGAAGAGTTATATTATCTTCAGAAGTGCCAGGCAAGCAAACCCCCCTTGTTCATTCCGATACAATCCCACTCTCTCGCTCCTGCTCTCTTTTACTGCATTAGGACAATAACGATTCAACTGTTACATGCTGCGGTAGCCAAACCCCTTTCCTCTGCATGACCTGTCATTGCCACAGTAAATAGATGAAACTCACTGGCATGAGTAGGAGTTGTTTGAGCCCTGATGTGCCTACTCATTCATGCTTGTTTGTCATGCCTGCTACTGCTTACAGTTGAGTCAGGTCTGATTCATCGGGGATGAATTGGAATGTGGTGAACTTGTCCTACTGTTGAGAGCTAATTGTGTGAACACGATTTGGTAAAGGTAGCAGTGAGAGGCCATGTAGGAGTACATGGTGGGTTGTCTCATTGCAGCCGAACTCAGGAACTGAGTTCTGTGTTTGTGATCCATGAACAGTTACTACCACGCATTGGAATGCTTAAGTGCCCCTCTCGACTTATTAATCAACCTGATCTCTATCCAGGAGTTGCAACTAGTTTCTGGTGTTTGTAGGTAGTGTTAGTAGTCTACCAAGTGGCACCCGGTACAGGTGGGCTTGGGACAGACTAGGCACCGTGGCACGGTGTACCAAGCGTAGATCCATCCGTCAAGGTGGGCTTGGGAACCCTACACATATCGTTTGGGGCCGTGAGCGACACCCCGGCCGGATCTCCTTGCGGATGGAACCCGAATAGGCGATAAACCTGGACTAGAGACTTGTGTGGTTAGTCACGCCGTGGCCGACTCCCTCGCCAGGCTTCCGCTTGAAGGTTGCCGAGATACACGACGTGTACATGGTGGTAAGTGGCGAGAGCGTGTGTGAGGAAGTACACCCCTGGAGGGTTAACATCATCTATTTGAATAGTCGTGTCCCCGGTAAAGGACTTCTGGGTTGCCTGTACAGTTCATAGACAAGTGAAAGTGGATACTCTAAAACTCGCAAGATAAGCGTGAGTGCTATGGATGGCGTTCTCGTAGGGAGATAGGAGCGGATCCCCAGTGGTGTATTGATTGGTGAATATGTGGACTCGTGTGCGCCACCTTAAAAGAGTTACTTGCAGTCGTAGTTCAGGATAGCCACCGAGTCAAAGCGGGCTTGCTGCAGTTAAACTCCACCACCCCCTTTGTTGGTACTGATGCATATGTAGATAGTTCTGATGTAAGTCTTGCTGGGTACATTTGTACTCACGTTTGCTTAATTTACGTTTTTGCAGAGAGACTTCAGTCTTGCTAGTAGTTCCGTGTGGACTTCGACGTTTTGCATGACGTTTAGCTTGTTACTTCACTGGGTACATTTGTACTCACGTTTAGCTTGTTGACAACTCTAGTTCGCCAACAAGTCATTCGTTTTATCTTGATTAGCATGATTAATAGTAAATTCATCATAGTTTTCATAACTAGAGTTGTCAACAAGTAAATCATCATCTCCTAGCAAATCATCTTCATCACTATTGAAATCAACATACTCGGGGTGTTTTACCTTTGGACCTTTAGCCATGAAGCATCTCCCAATTCCTTCATTTGGTGATTCAAATTTGTCGTGGGAGTTGGTTGTCACAAGTGCTAGTCCGGCAACACCTTCATCTTGAGTATATTCGGAGTCGGAGTGATAACTTCTTTCATAGTGATTATCAGAGTCGGAGCCGGATACACATTCACCAACATGAGCTGGATGTCTTCTTTTTGTGTAGCTCCTTGATAACTTATCCTTCCTTTCTGAATCCTTGCTTCCCCGAGAAGGTCTTCGTTCATACCGATCATCTCTACTCCTTCTTTGTCTTGGTGGTGATTCTTCTCTTCTACTCCTTCTTTTGGGAGAATCTTCTCTTCTTAGGGAGCCGTACACTCATTGGAATAGTGTCTGGGTCTTCCACAATTGTAGCAATTACGATCACGACTAGAAGATCTTTTGTCATTGTAGGACCTTGACTTGGAACTTCTTTCCTTGCTTCTACTTTTGTAGAAATTGTTGAAGTTCTTCACCATTAGGCTCAATTCTTCATTGAAGGTTTGTTTCTCACTTGATGATGTGGGAGCTTCACATGAGGCTTTGTAAGCACCGCTTGACTTGTTGTGGAGCTCTTCCTTATCCTTGAGTGACATCTCATGAGCAACAATTCTTCCAATGACTTCTGTTGGCTTGAGATCTTTGTAATTGTGCATCATTTGGATCAATGTGCACACGGTATCATATTTTCCATCCAAGGCTCTTAGGATCTTCTTGATGATGAATTTATCGGTCATCTCTTCACTTCCTAAGCTGGGAATCTCATTTGTGATGAGAGCAAGCCTAGCGTACAGTGACGCCTTCACCATCCTTCATTTTGAACATGTCAAGTTGACTTTGAAGCACATCCAATTTGGATTCGTTGACGGAGTCGGTACCTTCGTGCATATCGATCAAAGTATCCCAAATTTCCTTTGCATTCTCAAGACGGCTTATTTTGTTGAATTCTTCGGGGCACAATCCGTTGAAGAGAATATCACAAGCTTGAGCATTGTATTGCAGCATCTTCAACTCTTCTGCGGTAGCATCACAGTTTGGTTCTCTCCCGCCAAAGAATTCACCTTGCAAGCCTATACACACAATAGCCCAAATGGCCGAGTTATGTCCAAGAATATGCATTTTCATCTTATGCTTCCAACTAGCAAAAATTGTACCATCAAAGTAAGGACCTCTACGGTGGTAATTTCCCTCGCTAGACGCCATACTCTCCTAGGTTGTGAAACCAAGGCTATGACCACCAAAAGTTATGGACATCAAAGCAAATGGAGACCAAAGCTTTGATACCACTTGTAGGATCGAAAGTATGTCTAGAGGGGGGTGATTAGACTACTGACCAAATAAAAATCTAGCCTTTCCCAATTTTAGTTCCTAGCAGATTTTAGCAACTTAGCATAAGTCAAGCAATCAACTTACACATGCAACTCTAAGAGTGTAGCAGCGGAATGTAAAACAATTGCATATGAAGGTAAAGGGAGGAGTTTGAGAGAGCAAACGCAATGTTGACACAGAGATTTTTATCCGTGGTTCCGATAGGTGGTGCTATCGTACATCCACGTTGATGGAGACTTCAACCCACGAAGGGTAATGGTTGCGCGAGTCCACGGAGGGCTCCACCCATGAAGGGTCCACGAAGAAGCAACCTTGTCTATCCCACCATGGTCGTCGCCCATGAAGGACTTGCCTCACTCGGGTAGATCTTCACGAAGTAGGCGATCTCCTTGCCCTTGCAAACTCCTTGGTTCAACTCCACAATCTTGGCGGAGGCTCCCAGGTGACACTTAGGCAATCTAGGAGACACCACTCTCCAAGAGGTAACAAATGGTGTGTTGATGATGAACTCCTTGCTCTTGTGCTTAAAATGATTATCTCCCCAACACTCAACTCTCTCTCTGATAGGATTAGATTTGGTGGAAAGATGATTTGGGTGGAAAGCAACTTGGGGAAGGCTAGAGATCGAGATTTATGTGGTTGGAATGGAATATCTTGACCTCAACACAAGTGTAGTTGGTTCTCTCTCAGAAAATGTATGTTGGAAGTGTAGGCATGTTCTGATGGCTCTCTCCACGAATGAAGAGTGGGTAGAGGGGTATATATAGCCTCCACACCAAATCTAACCGTTACACACAATCTACCAAACTCGGTGGGACCGAATCGTGAAACTCGGTCAGACCGATTTAGTTCATAATGTGACCGTTAGGCATTTCGGTGGGACCGACACGTCAACTCGGTGAGACCAATTTTGTTAGGGTTAGGGTATAACGTAATCTCGGTGAGACCGAATACACAAACTTGGTGAGACCGATTTCAGTAATAGACAAACAGAGAGTTGTTCAGGCAAACTCGGTGGGACCGATTCGCTCATCTTGGTTGGACCGAAACGTTACAAAAGGGAAACAGAAAGTTTGCATTGCAATCTCAGTGGGACCGATCGCTCATCTCGGTTTGACCAAAACGTTACGAAGGGAAATAGAGAGATTACAACCCCATCTCGGTGAGACCGAGATCCCTATCGGTGAGACCGAAAAGACTAGGGTTTCTGGCAGTGGCTATGTCAACTGAACTCGGTGGTGCCGGATAGAAAGTTTTGGTGGGGCCGAGTTTGACTTTTGGTTTGGGACATATGTGGATGTGAGAAAGTAGTTGAGGGTTTTTGGAGCATATCACTAAGCACTTTGAGCAAGAAACTCATTAAGCAACACCTCACCCCCTCTTGATAGTATTGGCTTTTCCGATGGACTCAATGTGATCTTGGATCACTAAAAATGAAAAATGTAGAGTCCTGAGCTTTGAGCTTGAGCCAATCCTTTGTCCTTAGCATTTTGAGGGGTCCACTTTTCTCATCCATGCCATGCCAATCATTGAGATTTCTTGAAATGTTTATCTTGAAATAGCATTAGCTCAATGAGCTATATGTTGTTAGGAATTACCAAAACCACCCAGGGATAGTTGCACTTTCAAGACCGCGTGCCGCCTGCGGTGGCGGTGCGCGGACCCCATCAAGGACAAGTTCTCCACCAGCGTAGAGTCCCGGTGACCACGGCAGGCTGCCGCGCCTTCACCCCCGAGCTGCGTAGCATCACCTGGCCGGGCAAATTCAAGCCGGACCTGCCTCCTCGCTACGACGGCACCCCCGATCCCGCGGAGTTCCTGCAACTTTACGAGTTGAGCATCGAGGCGGCCAACGGCGATGAGAAAGTCATGGCGAACTGGTTCCCCATGGCTCTCAAGGATGGTGCCCGCAACTGGCTCCTGAACCTGCCTCCAGGCTCGATCTCCTCCTAGGACGAGATGCGCGACCGCTTCGTCGCCAACTTCCAGGGCACTCGCGACCGCTCTCCGGCCGCGGGTGACCTGCGCTGCGTCAAGCAACAACCAGGAGAGACCCTCCAGAAGTATATCCAGCGCTTCAACAACGTTCGTCTCAAGATCCCCAAGGTGACGGACGAGGCCACCATCTCCGTGTTCTCTGATGGCGTCCGCAACGTCAAGATGAAGGAGTAGCTCGCCATCCACGAGGAGTTGTGCACGTCTCTGGAGTTGTTCAACCTGGCGACCAAGTGCGCAAGAGCTGAGGAAGGGCACCTCTCCCTCCTCGAGCTCCCAGCTGCGGACCCGGAGGAGAAGAAAGCCAAGGCCAAGGACGTGAAGCGCAAGGGACCAGCCGTGCTCGCGGCGGAGCCGAACACCAAGCGCGGCAAAGACCAGCCCGAGTCCTCCAAGAGCAGCTGACCGTTCTGCGCCTTCCACAACCTGCATAGCCACAACACCAGCGACTGCCAAGAGCTCAGGGCCATTCGAGAAGGATGCCTCGGTCGACGCCCCGAGCGCAACGATCGGGGCTACGGCCCAGGAGGAGGACGTGGTGGATAACGCTGGGACGACCGGGGCCCACGCCAGGAGTGGCGCGACCGGCCTCGTGAGGACCTCTTGTAGGATCAGCCTCACGAGGATCGTCCTCAGGGCAATGCTGGGCTTCCTCCACTACCGCCACCACCAAGAAGAAACGACGACCACCATCAGGACGAGGGGGCTTCCAAGAGCCGCGTGCCATCGCTTGCATCCTGGGCGGAGCTCAGGCCCCAGCCTCACAGCGCATCTTCAAGCAGTTTGCCAGAGAGGTGAACGTAGCGTTCCCCAAGCTCGAGGCCACACGCCCGCTCAGGTGGTCCAAGTGCGCTATTACATTCAGCTCGGCAGACCAGCTCAAGTGTGCGGCCACTGATGGCACTCTCCCGATGCTCTGTTCACCCGTCATCAGCAACGTGCAAGTCACCAAGACTCTTATCGACGGCGGCGCAGGGCTCAACGTCCTGTTCGTCGACACGTTCGACAACCTCCAAGTGCCCTACGATCAGCTTCAGACTACCAAGCCTTTCTCAGGAGTGACCGACAGCTCCACCACCCCGATCGGGCAGCTCCGCCTCCCAGTCACCTTCGGGCAGCGCGACAACTACCGCACCGAGCTCATCAACTTCGACGTCGCCCACATCCGTCTGCCATACAATTCAATCCTTGGGTACCCAGCCCTGGCCAAGTTCATGGCAGTGACCCATCATGGCTACAACGTCCTCAAGATGCCAGGAACTGGCGGAATCATCACAGTCCCGTGCGAAGAAAGAGATGTGGTGTGCTCCCTCAAGCGTGCCTTCCAAGCTGCAGCAATCGACGACCCTGACAGCAGGGCGAGTGCCCTCCTGAGTCCACCCCCAAGAAGAAGAAGCAGCTGCTCTGCGCAGGGCCTCAGGCAAGCGGCGCCTCAAGCTGCGCCATGACTGGATTGGCGCCCGCACCTGGGGCACCTCCCTCCATCGCATAGGAAGGCGCAGGTCAGCGGCTGTCCTATCCCGGCCGTACGATGGGACGAGTCTCCACCAACTGATCACCAAAGCCATAGTGCCCCGCCCATGCCTCTAGTCAGCCGGGCGAGGCAAAAGTGCCCCCCACCTACCCGCTGACCAGGGCCGGCGTGGCAACAGTGCGCCCGTCGTCACCCATGGCTCCAGCAACCAGCGACCTGACGGAACACCACTGTAGCCGACTCGACTCGGCCACGCCCTGACGATCGGCAAGACGGCGCATAGTGCCCCTAGGCGCATGGGGCCCGCGCCCGGGGAACCTGACGAGACCTGGCACCCAGCCGATCCCAGCACCGGGTTCCTGGTCACTTACAATCGGCCCTACGGCCTTGTAACATTACCCTTGTACCCCTGGGGGGTTGATCTATAAAACCCCCCAGGAGCCCTCATGCATACGGGCAACACTTTCACTCACACAGGCGATCACCCACACCTAGCAAGCAACACCCAGGGAGAGGGGGCCAGCCTTCCTTCTCCCTCCATAGAGCTCTAGGAGCAACCCTGTACTGTTACATATAAACCACACTCGGCAGGACTAGGGGTGTTATCTCTCCGGAGAGCCCCGAACCTGCGTATGTCTTGCGTCCCGCGCTCGCTCATGCCGACCTCGCCTCTGGAGCCCACCAGTGCCCTCGAGCCTCCTCCTCTCTATAGCCATCCCTTGGCATCTGCCGTGCGCCCACCACGACAAGGTGCTCGTAATATTGTTATGTGCATCATCACCTTCTCCTTCCCTCTACTTCCTCCTTTTGGTAAGTGCCACATTCCATTCTCTTTTAATGTTTGTCTTTGCCTCATAATTCAAGCGTCATGTCACTTACCTCTCTGTCAAGTTTCACCTATTTTGGAGTTGATTTGGTTAGGTTCAAAAATGCCTCAAGTCTGAATTTTATTAATACTTGTTTTATTTTTCTACCTCTAAAAAGGCCCAAACCAATTTATTCAAATAGAGCATAATTCCAGGAGGTTGAGTATATTTTCATCTCTGTCAAACTCCTCTCCTAGCCCGCTGGCCTTTTTATTTTTCTTGCAGTTGTTTATTTAATTAAACATAATTGGAAAGAGAAGAGAAGGGCTTACTTGGGTCGGCCTCCCAGGGCCCCAGCACCCGCCGCCCACCTGGGCACCGCAGCCCAGCCTAGCAGTAGCCCAACCAGCCTCCACATACAGGAGCTTCCTTCTCCTGTGTACGGCAGAGCATCCAGCGACTCCACGTCGGCACCTCGGTGATTTGACGGCCGGAGAGACCACTAGGCGCCTATATATCATGTCCAAACCCTACCCCGGTGTCCCCTCGACCGATTCCCCTCCTCCTATACCCTAGCCATCGCCCAGGTAGGTCTCCACGCCCCCGCCATCACCGCGCCCACCATGACCCGAGGGAGCAGGAGCTCGAGCTCGGGCTAGCCACCAGTACGACTCTGCCCCCGCTCGGCCGCTTTGGAGAGGACCGCCGAGGGCTCCTTCATCTTCTATGTCACATACCTAGTTCTAGTAATGCCTAGTGCTAGCATCTGGTGTTGCATGATGTTTACTTTTCATAGAAAGTTGAAATGGGGATGACAGAACCCCCAGCACCCCCCTGAAAACAACTAGGGTTTACTAAAATCTTTTTCAATGAACCTGAAATGCCCTTCTAAAATGTCCATCATTTTTGTCCTGGGTTAGAACCTCTGGCAAAATTGGTTCACAATTTTCTAGGTCATCTTAGGGCCACTGGATTAAATCATATGCTATTTGCATTTGGACATTTAAATGCTACTAAATATTTTAAATGTCCAAATAATCCCAAACTGAAATGTTCCATGTTGGATATGTTCTAAACAGTGGGCATGTGCAGTTTGGTGATTTTTGGAAATGCCTAAGAATTTTTAGAAAAGCCACAAAGTTACAGAAAAATAGAAAACAGGAAATAAAAGAGAGAAAGAGACTTACCTGGCTTACCTGGACGGCCCAGTAGGCAGCCCACCTGGCCGGCCCAGCGCCGCTGCTAGTCATCTCCCACCTCTCGCTAGTAGGACGAGAGGCGTGTGGCCGCCGTGCGCGCCCACGCGCCCCGGCCACCTCCTGCTTCTGCCGCCGCCCTGGACGTCTCCAGACGACGCCACGCGCCCCCCTGACCTCTCTCTCTCATGCCCGCAGCTCCTCCCCTCCTCTGGCTCCCCCCTCTCTTCCCGAGTGCACCAGAGGGCGCCGCCGTGCTCTGCCGCGGCCACCGGCCACCCCACGCCTCGCCGACGCGCCCAGAAGCTCCGCCACTTCTTCCTCGACCGTCTCACCGAGCCACGCCCCGCCGGAGGCCCCCGAACGTCTTCACCGAGCTCGTCTTCGACCTCCTGATGACGAGATCGCCTCCGCCGCCCCGCTCGCTTCTGACCTCCTCCGAGCCCGCTGAGCAGCTCGTCGCACCCACCGTGAGCCCCTGCTCCTGCTCCCCCTCTCGGTTTTTCCCCTCATGCGCCGTAGCCGTCGCCCCGCCTGCTACCGAACGCAATGCGGCCCGCGCTCGCCTCTGGTGATGCTCCGGTGACCATTTGGTCCCGGCCATGCGCCCATCGAACTCACCGCACCACGTAGACGCCGTAGGTGCTAAACGCACATCGCCACGGACACCGCAACGGCGTCCCCGCTCGCGTCCGAACTCCGGCGGCCGCAACCGAGCTCCCCGCCGTCGACTCCGGCCACCCCAGGCCCAACCACGGCCACCAACAGACGCGCCGTTGCGCCAGCTACCCGTAGAGCCCAACGGCGCCTCGAACGGTGCCCTGTAGGAGGAATCCCGACGCCCTCCGCCACGTCTGGCCTCGCCGGTGGCTTAACGCCGGTGGGCTTGACCCACTTTGACCCCGGCTGGGCCCCACCCGAGTCCTGACATGTGGAGCCGGCCCTAACTGGATTAGTTAAGTGTTAGTTAGTGCTAATCACCACTGTTAGGTGTTAATCCCCTCGCTAAACTAACCCTGGGCCACTAACATGTGAGCTCAGCCCTGCTGACATTTTTATTAGATTTAGTTTAACCCTAATTAACTTAGTTGACTAACTGAGTCACTGACCAGTGGTCCCCACTGGTCAGGTTTGACCTGGACGGCGCCTGTTGACCTGCTGACGTCAGCATGACCTAATGCTAACGCAGTAATACATTTTCTGGATTTATTATTAATCAGAAAATTCCAGAAAATGCCCAAAACTTCTAAAATTCATTGAAATTAATCGGTAACTCCAAATGGAAAGATTTATATATGAAATTTGATCAGAAAAATCCAATCTATCCATATGTACTGGTTTCATGCATGTTTAAACAAGTTAACTTACTATTTAGTGCAAAACATGATAAAGCGCTATTTAAGATCACAAATGAGTTTGAACTTTGAATCTTTGGTTCAAAATAGCTCAAACCCTTCTGGTTGTAGTCGCATTAGCCCAACACACTCATTTTACCATGTCTTGATCATGCATCATATTGTGCATTGCATTGATTGTGTTTCTTTGTCTGTTGCCGGTATTCGTCCCCTCTCGATAGACGTGGTTTCGAAGATGAGAGCGATGACACCGATGAAGAGCTATACTATCTTCAGAAGTGCCAGGCAAGAAAACCCCCCTTGTTCATTCCGATACAATCCCACTCTCTCGCTCCTGCCCTCTTTTACTGCATTAGGACAACAACGTTGCAATTGTTACATGCTGCGGTAGCTGAACCCCTTTCCTTTGCATGACCTGTCATTGCCACAGTAAATAGATGAAACCCACTAGCATGAGTAGGAGTTGTTTGAGCCCTGTTGTGCCTACTCATTCATGCTTGTTTGTCATGCCTGCTACTGCTTAGAGTTGAGTCAAGTCTGATTCATCGGGGATGAATTGGAATGGTGATGACCATGTCCTACTGTGTGTGAGCTAAGTGTGTGAACACGATTTGATAAAGGTAGCTGTGAGAGGCCATGTAGGAGTACATGGTGGGTTGGCTCATTGAAACCGTCCTCAGGAACTGAGTTCTGTGTTTGTGATCCATGAAACAGCTACTACCACACGTTGGGCCCTGAAATATGACCCCACGTGACTTCTTAACCACCCTAGTCCTATGTCCAGGAGTTGCAAGTAGTTTTTGGTGTTTGTAGTATGCTGGAGGCTGTGCGCAGCGCTGACCCGAGGTGTGGGCTGTGATGCGGTAGCCACGTGGTCAGGTATGTCGGGCGCCCGTTTGGTGTCGCGGAACCCTGTACACATCGCTCGGCGCCGTATGTGGAAACCTTGGCCGGACACCCTGCGGATGGAACCTGGATAGGCGATAAACCTGGACTAGAGACTTGAGTGTTTAGGTAGGTCATGGTCTACACCCACGTCGGCTTTCGCTTGAAGTCTGCCGAGCACATGTCGTGTGCAGACGCTAAGTGGTGGAAACATGTGTGACGAAGTACACCCCTGCAGGGTTATCAATGATTTATTTGAATAGCCGCATCCGGGTAAAGGACTTCTGGGTTGCCTATAACAGTTCATAGACAAGTGAAAGTGGATACTCTAAAATGCGCAAGATAAGCGTGAGTGCTATGGATGGCGTTCTCGTAGGGAGACAGGAGCGGATCCATAGTGGTGTATTGATATGGTGAATATGTGGACTCGTGTGCACCACCTCAAAAGAGTTACTAGCAGTCTTAGTTTAGGATAGCCACCGAGTCAGAGCTGGCTTGCTGCAGTTAAACTCCACCACCCCCTTTGTTGATACCGATGCATATGTAGTTAGTTCTGATGTAAGTCTTGCTGGGTACATTTGTACTCACGTTTGCCTTTTGCAGAGAGACGTCAGTCTCGCTAGTAGTTCCGTGTGGACTTCGATGTTTAGCTTGATACCTCAGCTACGATCTTGTGCCCTCGGCAGGATCTGGTAGATAGTCAGGCTTCTCAGCCTTTTTCATTTGTAGATGTCTGTACTCAGACATGTTAAGCTTCCGCATGTGCTTTGACTTGTATGCTCTGAATGTTGGGTCAATAGACCCATGTATGTAATATCTCGCTCCTCGGAGCCTAGTGAATAAATACTTGAGTCGTAGGGTTTTGTTGTGATGCCATGTTGTATTTACACATATCGAGCATATTGTGTGTATGATTGAAATGCTTGGTATGTGTGGGATCCGACAACCTAGTTGTTTATCCTTGGTAGCCTCTCTTATGGGGAAATGTAGTCTTGTGCTTCCATGAGGCATAGTATTCCGCTACAGCCCGGTTCACCGGAGTTCTGCTAGCCCAGCACTACTGCTCTGGAACACTTGACTGGCCGGCATGTGATTCACTTTTTTCCTGTGTCTGTCCCTTCGGGGAAATGTCATGCGATGACATCCGGAGTCTTGCCTAGCCTGCTACAGCCTGGTTCACTAGAGTCCTGTTAGCCCAGTGCTACAGCCCGGATTCGCACGCTGCTGACCGACATGCTCGATGTTGATTCATGTATGCATGTCCCTGTAAGTTAGTGCCACTTTGGGTTCACGACTAGTCATGTCGGCCCGAGTTCTCTGTCATATGGATGCTAGCGACACTATCATATACGTGAGCCAAAAGGCACAAACGATCCCGGGCCATGGTAAGGCGAAACCCGTGGGAATACCGTGTGTGAGGCCGCAAAGTGATATGAGGTGTTACTGGCAAGATCGAAGTGACCTTGAATCGGGGTCCTGACATTCTACCACAACGCACGTGACGCTGCAGCCCCAGGATCAACCTCCCTGACCCGCCTTCTTCCTCTTCTTCATGGACCCGAAGACCGCCAAGTTCTGCACGCCCTCGCATCGTCTCTACCGCGCCTTCTGCCTCATCTTCATGTCATGTGGGCACTAGGTGAGCAGGCGCTTCTCCTTACTCCCCCCATCGTCGAATTCTTCCCGTACGTGTCAGTCGCATCACGCCGTCGCCGCGCTCTCCGTGCTCCGTCCGAAGCTTCAGTTTTTGTTGTGTGTGTTGTTGTTCTTCTTGTCCCGTGATCTGTCCATGCACACACGCGCCCCTGCACGCGAACCATGCCCTAGTCGCACCCTCGCACAGGAGCAGAGTCCCGCGGCCCTCGCTCATCCTGTGGTTCGCCTCGATGTGCCTTGCCGCCGTGGCAGCAAGCTACTGCACCCGCACACGCATATGTGCACTCGCACTCTAGCAGCAGCTCCGCCCGCACACGCGCACCCACACCACTGTTCCGCACGCCCGCCAAACCACTGTTGCTGCTAACCTCGTCGTGCTTTCTCGCTGCGTCGCTGGCGAGATCCCCGCGCATCCATGAGCAAAAGCTCGACCTTCTGGCTCTAGTTCAGAAGGAGCCAGGCGCCCCTCTCAGTACACACACCTCCCTCTAGCGCAGTGGTTAGCACCCCTCTGTACTACCTAGGAGACCTGGGTGCGAGTCCCAGGCTCCACGTATTTTGGTGTGGTCTTTTATTTTTCCCCTGTGGCTATGACACCTCGACCCCACTGTCATCTACACACACGCACACAGCCCCTCCTTTTTCTTTACTGTTTTCCATATTTTTTTCACCCAATTTCCACTTCTAGAAAGTCCACCCTTTCCATTTCGGGCCATGTCCAAATATGGACATTCCAATGCTGGAACATTCCATTTATGTTTATTACTAGCATGACATGCTCTTGTTTGCAATAATATGTTCCTGTAGTAAGTAGTTTACTAGCTCTAAACATTCCAACCTGATGTTGTTTCTGTCATGCTCAGTGCATTCTGCCAAGTCTGTAAAATTGTTGTCATTTGCATTTTTGCCATGTTGTTTTAGTCATGTTCGAGTGGGTTCTAGCAGTAGCTTAGTGTTCATGATTTGTAGAGCTTAACCTGTACTTCACTGCCATGTACTTTGTTTTCATGTTTGGGTGCTGTAGCGTATTTAAACTTTGCATCTAAGTTGGCATGTTGCTGTTTTAAGCAGATTGCATTGCATCTTGTTTGGCTCGTCATTTGCAAACCGTGCATCCGTTTCCGATGATCTTCATATCAATTTCATTCGAAATCTTTCAATCTTTCTGCTGGCATGCTTGGGTTACCAAGATTCTTCCCATATCTTTCATGACTCCACCATTTCCTTCTCATTGTCCGTCCCTTTCGTTCCTTTCGATCCGTAACTCCGTGCATATCGTTCTTGTTATGCATCCTCCTTAGTCTTGCATGTAGAACATGTTCTTGGCTTGAGTGATTGTTCATTGTATGCTTGTCTTTTCTTTGGGTAGTTCCGAGAGACGAGTTTGAGTACGAGGACCCTGTCGAGTATGTTCATGAGGAGCAAGCTTTCGACACCCCTGAGAACATTGCACGCAAGATGATCATTACCCCTGATATTACTTCTATATTTGCTTGCTAGTTCTTCGTTCTATCTCTATGTCATGTTACCTACCACTTTTTTATCAAGCCTCCCATATTGCCATGTCGAGCCTCTAACCCACCTTCCTAGCAAATCGTTGTTTCGCTATGTTACCGCTTTTGCTCAGCCCCTCCTATAGCGTTGCTAGTTGCAGGTGTAGTGTAGTTTGTTCCATGTTGGAACATGGATATGTTGGGATATCACAATATCTCTTATTTAATTAATGCATCTATATACTTGGTAAAGGGTTGAAGGCTTGGCCTTTTGCTCGGTGTTTTGTTCCACTCTTGCCGCCTTAGTTTCCGTCATATCGGAGTTATGTTCCTTGATTTTGCGTCCCTAACACGGTGAGGATTTATGGGCCCCTCTTAACAGTTCGCTTTTAATAAAACTCTTCCAGCAAGTCCCAACTTTGGTTTTACCATTTGCGTAATAACAACTAAAATTTGCATAGGGAGTAATTAACCCGAGGATTCTTCATCAACAACCTGGGCCAATGCTCCTCATGAGTGTTGGTCCAACCTGTCAACCGCCGGTGGCCGCCAGGGGCATCTCTGGATTGGCCTAAAAGAAGTTTGGACAATCCGATTGTGGCCTGAGACGAGATACGTGTGGCTTCTATTAGGGTGTCAGCACGTCGGGAGGTCTTGCTGGTTTTGTTTTACCATTGTCGAAATGTCCTGTGCACCGGGATTCCGAGTCTGATCGGAGGGTCCCGTGATGGAGGATTGTCTCCATGGATCATGAGCTTGTCATGGGATAAGTTGGGACACCCTGCAGGGTTTAATATTTCGAGAGTCGTGCCCGCGGTTATGTGGCAGATGGGAGTTTTTAATACCCGGTTGTAGAGAACTTGACACTTAACTCAATTAAAATGCGCCAACCGCGTGTGTAACCGTCATGGTCCGTTTTCGACGAGGTTCGGGAAGTGAACACGGTTGGGTTATGTTTGAACGTAAGTAGTTTAGGATCACTTCTTGATCACTTCTAGCTTATGTCCATTGCGTAGTTTCTCATCTTACTCTTGTACTCGTAAGTTTAGCCACCATACTTGCTTAGAGCTTGCTACAACTCCACATTATACCCATACTTCTCCTATGAGCTTAAATAGTCTTCCTATCGCGGGTTTTGAGATTGCTGAGTCCTCGTGGCTCACCAGATACTACAAACACAGTTGCAGGTACCGACGAGACTGATGCAGGTAATGCCACTGAGCTCAAGTGGGAGTTCGACGAAGACCTTGGCCGTTACTATGTTTCCTTTCCGGATGATCAGTAGTGGTGCCTAGTAGGGTCGATCGGGACTTAGCTTGGGTGGTTGTCTCTTATTCGTTTGAGCTCGAGGTCTGAATTTCTTCATAATAGTACTCCTACTGACTTCGGCTTTAGTAATAAATAGATTCTCAAAAAAGGGATCGGCACTTCTCGTATAAATGGAATGGAATTTATCGCCCAGCACCCAGAAGAGCAAAGCTCATTTTCAAAACAGGGTCAAGCGGGAAAGATGAATGCGTTTAAAATCTACGAGTTGCCTTAGTAAGAAAGTTCCTCCTTCTCCCTTGAATTCGGAATATGGGAAAGTCGCCCCGGCCAATATCGATTTTTAGAAAGAAAAAACAAGAATTTTCTTCTTTTTTTATTGTTTCGTCCGTAGCCGGGCTTTGTGTTCATCTTGAATGATTGTATAACTTGATGATATTGTGTGACATTGTGGCGATTGTAAGCCAAAGCTCGTATTCTATCTATTAAGTACATGAGATGAGCAAAGATACAACCACTCTTGCGCCCATACCAATATGCGCTTATACCCCAACTCGTGCCTCGATACGTATGGAGTATAGTCGCATATTGGGCGTTACAAGTTGGTAATCAGAGCCATCCCGACTTAGGAGCCCCTGCTTGATCGAACCGCTGACGTTGTTGACTCTAGAACAAAACTATTTTTGAGTCTTAGGGATATATATATCGGAGAGTAGGATTCTTTTTACTCCTCAACCCTTTAATCGCTCTGGTGAGGACTCCTGGCGTAGATGTTTTGACTTCCCTCTCCTCATTTTCACTAAAAAATTAGGATCACACGGGTATCTTGGATCGTTCCGATATTGTTGTGACGAGAACATTTTTCTTGGTGCCTCCTGACATTTAGGGGTTGTGGCAGTGTCCCGGGGAGTTGAGCTCCGAGGTGTTGTCGTCACAATTTTATCATTGTAGTTCCGGTATACCTGAGCTCGCCGACATCGAAAATCTCTTCTATCCAGTTAGTGGTGAGATAACCTCGACGCCACACTGTACTGGGGAGGGAGTTCGGGAGTATTGCCACAACTAGTATAGCGGATGTTTTGCGAAGGTCGAGGTACATGATTTCCAGAGTTTTGTTGGTTATGTGTTGATCGATGGATACAGTGGAGCGTAGGGCTTGTTAGTTGTGTGATATATATTGTGCCTCCCTGTATGCCCAACACCAGATTGCATAACCAGAAAGTTTTGGGAGTTAATAGGTGGGAATTCAAGTAGCTCTTAATTATTCTTCCGACAGATAATTGGTATGGGATTGGGTGATCCTTACCATTTATTTGTTCCAGTCATACCTTGTTGTTTCATTCATCAACGTTTGTCTAAGTGGCTTCTCACCCTAATGGTCGTGTAATGTTAACTTTGGAATGCATCCGCTCAATCTCTGTTCGGATGCTTATTGTGAAGACTATATGTTGCACATGTTTATCCGTTGATTCAGCTTGGCTATCATTTCTATGGTGGTTCTAACGGATTTCACCTTCTTCAAGATGGCTCCCCCAACGCGTCTGCATCCGGAACGTACCGATGGAGAGCAGTCGAACCCTCCACCACCTCCTCCGCCTCTGGAGGCATGGCAAGCTTTGATGGCGGCCACCAACGCCAACACTCAGATGTTGATTCAGCTCATGCAAGAGTGGAATCAAGGCCAAGGCAACCAAGGGAACCAAGGCCAAGGCAACAACAACAATCAGCCTCAGTTTGCTACCCTCAACAAGTTTCTTGCAAATCAGCCAAAGTCTTTCAGCGCTTGTGCTGAGGCCATGGACGCTGATGCTTGGCTCGTGGACATCAACAAGCATTTTGAATGCAGCAATGTCAGGCCTCAGAACTATGTCAAGTTCGCTTCATTTCAGCTAAAGGACCAAGCAGCAGATTGGTATCAGCAGTACAAAGACTCTAGAGGGGGTCGAGTGAGTACCTGGACTGACTTCCGTCAGGATTTCTGAGCTCATCATATTCCAGCAAGTGTTGTCGAGAGCAAGCGTGAGGAATTCCGCAATCACAAGCAAGGAAGCATGTCCGTGTATCAATACAACGTCAAGTTTTAGAATCTTGCTTGCTTTGCAAGGCAAGACATTCCTGATGGAAAGAGCATGATCTATTACTTCAGAGGTGGCCTCAGAGAGGATCTGCAGATAGCTCTTGTTCTTGTTGAGCCTACTCAGTTTGATCAGTTCTATAACATGGCCCTCAAACAAGAAGCAGCTCAGCTCCGGTGTGAAGCTTCCAAAAAGAGACTCAGGGACGCACTCCAGTCTTCCTATTCCTCTCAGGTGGCAGCTAAGCAACATAAGTTTTGGTTTCCTCCACCTCCTCCATTCCGTCAGCCCTACCAACAGAAGCAGTCCGGTGGTCGTGGATCTTCCCACCCACCCAACCCAAGCCATCAGAACATGTCTCAGACTCAGGCTCCGAGGAAAGGTGGTCCTCCTCCTCCACATTTTCGCCCACTTTCAGAGGTCACTTGTCACAAGTGTGGTATGAAAGGCATTACTCAAACAAGTGCACCCAGAAGCGCCTTCCGCCTCCTCCTCCAGTCAGGTCAGCAAGCAATGCACTTGTCAAGAAGAATCCCAAGTCCGCAAGCGTGAACTTGATGAATTCAGCTCAAGCAGAGGATTCTTCAAAAGTGATCATGGGTAATCTCCCACTTAATGATATTCCTACTAAAGTTTTATTCGATTCTTGTGCATCGCATTCTTTCATTTCAAGACCTTTTGTGGCTAGGCATGATTTAGTTACACAAGTATTGCCGAGACCGTTGTCTATAATTTCTCCGGCCCGACAAATGACCTCTCGAGTATTCGTTTCGGATTCCGTTATCAAGATGGGCAATTATAAATTACTGGCTTCCCCAATTGTTCTCGGCGATTCCGATAGTGATCTCATTCTCGGCATGGATTGGCTTTCTAAGCACAAGGCCTTTCTTGATTGTGCTACCAAGGAGATTAAATTGGCGCATCCTTCTAAAGATGTGATCATCTTTGCCGCTCGTGATGAAACCATTCGGTTGTTCTCTCTCAATGAGAAAGGCGAGATCAACGCTATTTCTCAGATTCCAATGGTTTGTGAGTATCAAGATGTCATTCCTGAAGAGCTTCCGCGTATGCCTCCTCACCGGCCAGTCGAGTTCATTATTGATCTTGAGCCCGGTATAGAACCCGTTTGCAAGCACCCATACAATCTTGGGCCAAAAGAGCTGAAAGAATTGAAGAAACAGCTCGATGAACAAGAATCTCTCGGTCTGATCAGACCAAGTTCATCTCCATGGGGTTGTGGTGTTCTCTTTGTTCAGAAGAAAGATGGCACGGACCGACTTTCCTTCGATTACCGCCCATTGAACAAGAAGGCAATCAAGAATAAGTACCCACTTACCAATATCAACGAGTTATTCGAGCATCTCAAAGGCGTAAAGGTGTTTTCCAAGCTTAACCTCCGTATGGGGTATCACCAGATTCGCATTCGCGAAGAAGATATCCCGAAGACAGCTTTCAGAATGAGCTTTGGTTCTTATGAATATACTGTCATGTCTTTCGGGCATGCTAATGCCCCTCCAACATTCTCTCGCGTGATGAACTTCATCTTCAACCCCTACACCAATGAATTCATCCTGGTGTATCTCGACAATATCCTGGTCTTCTCCAAGAATAAAAAGGATCATGCCAAGCATTTGCGATTGGTTCTCGACAAGCTCAAAGAGTATCAATTATACGCAAAGTTCTCCAAATGTGAGTTTTGGCTTGATGAAGTTCTTTACCTTGGACACATCATCTCCGCCAAGGGCATTTATGTTAATCTGGCAAATGTTTGTGCAATTGTGAACTGGGAGCCTCCTCAGAATGTCAAGCAGCTTCATAGTTTCCTTGGGCTTGCAAGCTATTGCAGAAGATTTGTCGAGAACTTCTCAAAGATTGCTAAGCCTCTCTCCAACCTCCTCCAGAAGCATGTCAAGTACTCCTGGACTCCTGAGTGTGACGTTGCCTTCAATACTCTCAAAGAGAAACTCATCACAGCTCCGGTCCTAACTCCCCCAGATGAGTCCAAGCCATACCAAGTTTTCTGTGATGCCTCGTTGCAAGGTCTTGGTGCTGTGTTAATGCAAGAGAAGAAAGTTGTGGCTTATACTTCTAGACAGTTGAAGCCAAATGAAAGAAACTACCCCACTCACGTTCTTGAGTTGGCGGTAGTTGTCCATGCATTAATAACATGGAGACATCTCTTGTTGGGAAGGCAAGTGGACATTTTCACCATTCACAAGAGCCTCAAATATATCTTCACTCAACCCAACCTCGACCTCCGGCAAACTCATTGGGTCGAAATGATTCAAGAGTACAATCCAAGCATCGAGTACACTCCAGGCAAGGCTAATGTGATTGCAGATGCGTTGAGCAGAAAGGCATATTGCAACACTTAATTCTCAAGCCATTCCAACCTGATCTTTGTGAAGCTTTCCGCAAGGTCAACCTCCAAATTTTTCCTCAAGGTTTTCTTTCCAACCTTCAAGTCACTCCAACTTTGGAAGATCAAATTCGTGAGGCACAACTCCTTGATACCATGGTGAAGAAGGTGAAACATAGTGTTGCCAAGGGCTTACCCAAATACAAGTGCTATCGCATTGATGACAAGGACACCTTATTCTTCGAGGACCGACTAGTGGTTCCTAAGGGCGATCTAAGGAAGGTCATAATGAATGAAGCGCACAATTCTCTTCTTTCCATCCATCCAAGCAGTTCGAAGATGTACCATGACCTCAAGCAGTCGTATTGGTGGACTCGCATCAAGCGAGAGCTTGCTCAATTCGTGAATGAATGTGATGTCTGTCGAAGGGTGAAAGCAAAACATCAACGACCAGCCTAGTCTCCTCCAACATGTTGCTATTCTAGAATGGAAGTTTGATCATATCGAAATGGACTTTGTCACTGGCTTCCCCACGGCCAAGCATGGGAATGATGCCATCTTCGTTGTCATTGACAAGCTTACAAAAGTGGCTCATTTCCTTCCAATGAAAGAATCTATCATGATAGCTCAGTTGGCAGAGCTATACACCTCCAGAATTGTCTTGTTGCACGGGATTCCTCAATTGATCTCTTCAGATCATGGAAGCATCTTCACTTCCAAGTTCCGGGACTCCTTCCAGAAGGCCATGGGCACCAACATTCGTTTCAGCATGTCTTTTCATCCTCATACCAGTGGCCAAGTTGAGAGACTCAATCAAATCCTCGAAGACATGCTCAGAGCTTGTGTCATCTCCTTCGGTATGAAGTGGGATGATTGCCTCCCATATGTCGAGTTCTCCTACAACAACATCTTCCAAGCATGTTCGGGCAAGGCCCCATTCGAAATTCTTTATGGCAGAAAGTGTCGTACTCCTCTCAACTGGTCCGAAACCGGCGAGCGCCAACTCCTTGGAAATGACTTGATCACAGAAGCTGAAGAAATGTGTAAAGTCATCCATGAAAATCTCAAAGCCGCGCAATCCCGCCAAAAGAGTTACTATGATAGCAAGCACCGTGACTTGGCTTTCAAGATCGGAGACCATGTCTATCTCCGCGTCTCTCCCATGAAACGCACTCGACGCTTCATTATCAAAGGGAAGCTTGCCCCGAGATATGTGGGTCCTTTCAAAATTGTTGGCCAAAGAAGCGACCTCGCCTATCAACTTGAGCTCCCGTCCAACTTCTCAAATGTGCACGATGTGTTTCACGTGTCACAACATTGCAAGTGCTTCAAGACGCCCAAGCGCACTATCAACTTCGAAGAGATTGACTTCCAAGAAGACTTGTCTTATCATGAGCATCCCGTTGCCATTCTGGAAGAAACCGAGCACAAAACTCGCAACAAGTCAATCAAATTCCTCAAAGTTAAGTGGTCTCACCACTCCGACCGAGAAGCTACTTGGGAGCGTGAGGATCACCTCCGTTCCGAATATCCGGAGTTCTTCCAGTCCTAGATCTCGGGACGAGATCCTCTTGTAGTGCAGGAGAGTTGTAACACCCCATTTGTAACACTTCCATATTTTGGCAATATATCCAACTTTGAACATGATCAATTCCATTTTGGGCTCCATCATTTTTGGTCATTTTGTTGTTTTGTTTCAAGCATTATTGTTGGTTGCCATGTCATCATCATATAGTGCATATTCATCTCATGCCATCCTTGTCATACTGCATTTTATTCTTACTATGTCCTGGCATCATGGTCATTGTGTGGTCGTTTTGTCTCTTGTCTTTTACATGATCAACATATGCCTTGAGGTGCTCATAATATTGTTCTGTGCATCATCACCTTCTCCTTCCCTCTACTTCCTTCTTTTGGCAAGTGCCACATTCCCTTCTCTTTTAATGTTCATCATTGCCTCATAATTCAAGCTTCATGTTACTAACCTCTTTGTGAAGTTTCACCTATTTTGGAGTTGATTTGGTTAGGTTCAAAAATGCCTCAAGTTTGAATTTTATTCATACTTGTTTTATTTTTCTACCTCTAAAAAGGCCCAAACCAATTTATTCAAATAAAGCATAATTCCAGGAGCTTGAGTATATTTTCATCTCTGTCAAGCTCCTCACCTACCCCTGGCCTTTTTATTTTTCTTGCAGTTGTTTATTTAATTAAACAGAATTGGAAAGCGAAGAGAAGGGCTTACATGGGCCGACGTCCCAGCGCGCCAGTAGCCGCAGCCCATGTGGGCGCTGCAACCCAGCCTAGCAGCAGCCCAACTAGCCTCCACGTACAGGAGCTTCCTTCTCCTCTGTACGACAGAGCATCTAGCGACTCCACGTCGGCACCTCGGTGATTTGACAGCCGGAGAGACCACTAGGCGCCTATATATCATGTCCAAATGCTACCCCGGTGTCCCCTCGACCGATTCCCCTCCTCCTATACCCTAGCTGCCACCCAGGTAGGTCTCCACGCCCCCGCCGTCGCCGCGCCCACCATGACCCGAGCGAGCAGGAGCTCGAGCTCAGTCTAGCCTCCAGTACGACTCCTCCCCTGCTCGGCCGCTCTGGAGAGGACTGCCGAGGGCTCCTTCATCTTCTACCACGACGCACGCGACGCCGCGGCCCCTGGATCAACCTCCCCGAGCCGCCTTCTTCCTCTTCTTCACGGACCCGAAGACCGCCAAGTTCCACGTGCCCTCACGTCGTCTCTACGATGCCTTCTGCCTCCTCTTCATGTCCTGTGGGCACTAGGTGAGCAGGCGCTACTCCTTACTCCTTCCCATCGTCGAATTCTTCCTATACGTGTCACTCACATCACACTGTCGCCGAGCTCTTTGTGCTCCGTCCGAAGCATCAGTTTTTGTTGTGTGTGTTGTTGTTCTTCTTGTCCCGTGATCTGTCCATGCACACACGCGCCCCTGCTCGCGCACCATGCCCTAGTCGCACCCCCGCAGAGGAGCAGCATCCCGCAGCCGCCGCTCGTCCTGTGGTTCGCCTCGCTGTGCCTCGCTGTGCCTCGCTGTGCCTCGCCGCCATGGCAGCAAGCTGCTGCACCCGCACATGCATACGCGCACTCGCACTCTGGCAGTAGCTCCGCCAGCACACGCGCCACAACACCACTGTTCCGCACACCCGCCGAACCTCTAATGCTGCTAACCTTGCCGTGCTTGCTCGCTGCGTCGCCGACGAGATCCCCGGACGTCCATGAGCAAAAGCTCAGCCTTCTGGCTCTGGTTCAAAAGGAGCCAGGCGCCCCTCTTAGTACACACACCTTCCTCTAGCGTAGTGATTAGCACCCCTCTGTTCTACCTAGGGGACCTTGTTCGAGTCCCAGGCTCCATGTATTTTGTTGTGGTCTTTTATTTTTCCACTGTGGCTATGACACCTTGGCCCCACGGTCATCTACACACACGCACACAGCCCCTCCTTTTTCTTTACTGTTTTCCATATATTTTTCATAGAATTTCCACTTCTGGAAAGTCCACCCTTTCCATTTCGGGCCATGTCCGAATTTGGACATTCCAATGCTGGAACATTCCATTTCTATTTATTACCATTTTAGGCAGTAGTTGTTTTTGCATAAACATGGGGATTTTTCTATTACAACCTGGACATATTATATATGTTTTTGGGGTAGAAAATCCCGCCAATCTAGTGGTGGCATTATTTTCTGCATTTGAGCAAATTTGCACACATGTCATTTTACATCATGTTGTTGTTTTGTCTTTTATGTGTATATTTAGGCAAACATGTTATGTGGTATTTGACACATGTGTAGCTTCCTTTTCATGTCTACTCCATGCTAGAATTTATTTCATGCCATGAAGTGTACTATGATGAGTTCCACAAGCTGGTAAACATGCCTACATGAATCTGTTTTGCCATGCCATGCATATTTTGCTGTCTGAAATCTGTTCATATCACTTGCCATGTTTGCATTGTTGTTATCATCTTTTCTGTGGATCTTTCGTACAAGTTTAGTAAAGGAGTTTTGTTTATTGCATTTATTACTAGCATGCCATGCTCTTGTTTGCTATAATATGTTCCTGTAGAAGTAGTTTACTAGCTCTAAACATTTCAACTTGATGTTGTTTCTGTCATGCTCAGTGTATTCTGCCAAGTCTGTAAAACTGTTGTCATTTGCATTTTTGCCATGCTGTTTTAGTCATGTTCTATTGGGTTCTAGCAGTAGCTCACTGTTCATGATTTGTAGACCTTCACCTGTACTCCACTTCCATGTACTTGGTTTTGATGTTTGGGTGTTGTAGCATATTTAAACATTGCATCTAAGTTGTCATGTTGTTGTTTTAAGCAGATTGCATTGCATATTGTTTGGCTCGTCATTTGCAAACCGTGCATCCGTTTCCGGTGATCTTCATATCGATTTCACTCGAAATCTTTCAATCTTACCAGTGGCATAGTTGGGTCACCAAGATTCTGCCCATACCTTTCATGACTCCGCCATTTCCTTCTTGTTGTCCATCCCTTTCGTTCCGATAGATCCGTAACTCCGTGCATACCGTTCTTGTTATGCATCCCCGTTAGTCTTGCATGTAGAACATGTTCTTTCCATGAGTGGTTGTTCATTGTATGCTTGTATTTTCTTTGGGTAGTTCTGGGAGATGAGTTTGAGTACGAGGACCCTGTCGAGTACGTTCACGAGGAGCAAGCTTTCGACACCCCTCAGAACATTGCAGGCAAGATGATCATTACCCCGATATCACTTCTATCTTTGCTTGCTAGTTGTTCATTCTATCGCTATGTCACGCTACCTACCACTTGTTTATTAAGCCTCCCATATTGCCATGTCGAGCCTCTAACCCACCTTCCTAGCAAACCGTTGTTTGGCTATGTTACCGCTTTTGCTCAGCCCCTCTTGTAGCCTTGCTAGTTGTAGGTGCAGTGCAGTTTGTTCCATGTTGGAACATGGATATGTTGGGCTATACCAATATCTCTTATTTAATTAATGCATCTATATACTTGGTAAAGGGTGGAAGGTTTGGCCTTTGGCGCGTTGTTTTGTTCCACTCTTGTCGCCTTAGTTTCCGTCATACCGGTGTTATGTTCCTTGATTTTGCGTCCCTAACACGGTGAGGGTTTATGGGTCCCTCTTGACAGTTTTCCTTGAATAAAACTCTTCCAGCAAGGCCCGACTTTGGTTTTACCATTTGCCTAATAACAACTAAAATTTGCATCAGGAGTAATTAGCCCGAGGATTCTTAATCAACAACACGGGCCAGTGCTCATGAGTGTTGGTCAAACCTGTCAACCACCGGTAGCCGCCAGGGGCACTTCTCGATTGGCCTACTAGAAGTTTGGACAATCCGATTGTGGCCTGAGATGAGGTACGCGCGGCCACTATCAGGGTGTCGGCATGTCGGGAGGTCTTGCTGGTTTTGTTTTACCATTGTCGAAATATCCTGTGCACCAGGATTCCGAGTCTGATCGGAGGGTCCCGCGATGGAGGATTGTCTCCGCGGATCGTGAGCTTGTCATGGGCTAAGTTGGGACGCCCCTGCAGCGTTTAATCTTTCGAGAGCCCTACCCACGGTTATGTGGCAGATGGGAGTTTTTAATATCCGGTTGTAGAGAAATTGACACTTAACTCAATTAAAATGTGCCAACTGCGTGTGTAACCGTGATGGTCTCTTTTCGACGAGGTTCGGGAAGTGAACACGGTTGGGTTATGTTTGAACGTAAGTAGTTCAGGATCACTTCTTGATCACTTCTAGCTTACATCCGTTGTGTAGTTTCTCATCTTACTCTTGTACTCGTAAGTTTAGCCACCATACTTGCTTAGCGCTTGCTGCAACTCCACATTATAACCATACTTTTCCTATGAGCTTAAATAGTCCTGCTATCACGGGTTTTGAGATTGCTGAGTCCTCGTGGCTCACTAGATACTACAACACACAGTTGCCGGTACCGATGAGACTGATGCAGGTGATGGCACTGAGCTCGAGTGGGAATTCGTTGAAGACCTTGGGCTATGCTATGTTTCCTTTCCGGATGATCAGTAGTGGTGCCCAGTAGGGTCGATCAGGACTTAGCTTGGGTGGTTGTCTCTTATTCATTTGATTTCGTCCGTAGTCGGACTTTGTGTTCATCTTGAATGATTGTATAACTTGATGATATTGTGTGACATTGTGGCGATTGTAAGCCAAAGCTCATATTCTATCTATTCAGTACATGAGATGAGCAAAGATACAACCACTCTTGCGACCATACCAATATGCGCGTATACCCCAAGTCGTGCCTCGACACGTATGGACTATAGTCTAATATTGGGCGTTACAAATACTCAACCACAAACGCATCATTTTCTGGGTTATCAACTATAGAACGATGAAATTTGTGCTTGAAAAACATGACGACTGGCATGGTGCCATGGTATGGCCTCATTGTGCCCTAGTTAAAAGCTAAGAAGGTTTGATTTATGTCGTCATCCACGCCCTTCATAAATCGAACCATCACCGAGGAAGTTCAATGCTTTCGAGAGGGAAATCACCAAGACTGAAGGGGAATCCAAATTTCCGTCCTAGTTTGTCATTCAGTTTTTTTCCAACGATCAACATAACGCCTCAAATGCAACGCGTTCAAATTTGACATTTTTTCGAACTCATTTACCATATTTAGGGGATTATGTGCGTTTTCTAGGCATTAATTATGCACATAATTCAAATTCGAACAATCGGTGCATGATAAGGTGCACAAGAACGATCTGGAAAACCATGCTCGTGCTATTTAGTACATTCTCATGCCTTTTACAAGGAATGGGCAGATATTTCAAGGAAATGTGTGGCAATAGTCAACCATAAACACGTCGTTTACTGGGTTAACAACTATACGAAAATGAAATACATGCTTGGAAAACATGACGCCTGGTGTGGTGCCATTGTATGACCTCACCGTGCCCTGGTAAAAATGTTGTCATGCACGCCTTTCATAAAACGAACCATCACTGAGGAAGTTTCATGGTTTCGAGGGGGAAATCACCAAGATTGAAGGGGGGTCCAAATTTCCTTTGTCCTTTGTCCCCAAGTTTTTTTCTATGATGAACATACAACATGCAAATCACCATGTTCAAATTTGGCACTTTTCCGGTTTCATTTGCCATATTTAGGGGATTATGTGCATTTCCTAGGCATTAATGCACATAATTAAAGTTCAAGCAATCGGTGCATGTAAGGGTCCACAAGAACGTCCTGGAAAACCATGCTCGTGCCATTTAGTAAATTCTCATGCCTTTTACAAGGAATAATGGAAAGATATTTCGATGAAATGTGTGGCAATAGTCAACCACAAATGTTTGTTTGTTGGTTTTCAACTATAGAAAAAATGAAATAAATTCTTAAAAAACATGACACCTGGCATGGTGCCATGGTATGACCTCACCATGCCCTGGTAAAAATTTGAGAAGGTTTGGCTTATGTCGTCATGCACGCCCTTCATAATTCGAACCATCACCGAGGAAGTTCCATGCTTTCGAGAGGGAAATCCCCAAGATTGAAGGGGAATCCAAATTTCCGTCCTAGTTTGTCATTCAGTGTTTTTCCAATGATCAACATACCGCCTCAAATGCAACGTGTTCGAATTTGACATTTTCCCAGGCTCGTTTACCATATTTAGGGGATTATGTGCATTTGCTAGGCATTAATGGACATAATTCAAATTCGAACAATCGGTGCATGAAAAGATGCACAAGAACGGTCTGGAAAACCATGCTCGTGTTATTTAGTACATTCTCATGCCTTTTACAAGGAATGGGCAGATATTTCAAGGAAATGTGTGGCAATAGTCAACCATAAACGCGTCGTTTACTCAGTTAACAACTATACAAAAATGAAACACATGGTTGGAAAACATGACGCCTGGCATGGTGCCATGGTATGCCCTCACCATGCCCTGGTAAAAATTGGAGAATGTTTTCCTTATGTCGTGATGCGCGCCTTTCATAAATCGAACCATCACCGAGGAAGTTTCATGGTTTCGAGGGGGAAATCACAAAGATTGCAGGGGGGTCCAAATTTCCTTTCTCCTTTGTCCATGAGTTTTTTTCTATGATGAACATACAACCTGCAAATCACCGTGTTCAAATTTGGCACTTTTCCGGGTTCACTTTCCATATTTAGGGGATTGTGTGCATTTCCTAGGCATTAATGCACATAATTAAAGTTCAAACAATCGGTGCATGAAAGGGTCCACAAGAACGGCCTAGAAAACCATGCTCGTGCCATTTAGTAAATTCTCATGCCTTTTACAAGGAATGGACAGATATTTCGATGAAATGTGTGGTAATAGTCAACCACAAATGTTTGTTTGTTGGGTTTTCAACTATAGAAAAAAAATGAAATAAATGCTTAAAAAACATGACACCTGGTATGGTGCCATGGTATGACCTCACCATGCCCTGGTAAAAATTTGAGAAGGTTTGGCTTATGTCGTCATGCACGCCCTTCATAAATCGAACCATCACCGAGGAAGTTCCATGCTTTCGAGAGGGAAATCCCCAAGATTGAAGGGAAATCCAAATTTTCTTCGTTCTTTGCCCTGGAGTTTTTTTCTACGACGAACATACACCCAGCAAATCACCGTGTTCAAATTTGGCATTTTTCCGGGCTCATTTACCATATTTAGGGGACTATGTGCATTTTCTAGGCATTTGGCGCATATAAATCCAATCCAACTGGAGGTGCACTAGTGTGATGTGAGGGACGTTGATTGCCATTCAATCACGGCGCATCCTACGGTGCACATGCGCGATCCGCATGGCTGGGGTTCCAGCCAATCATAACGCAACACACAATAGGCTCAGCGCACACTGTTTCCGAAATCGAGGGACATGAACCATGTGCGATAATGAACGAGCAAAATTGTAAGGGAAGCCAAATTTCTGTTGTCATTTGTCGTTGAGCTCTTGAATACCAGGCTTCCTCGTTTGTCATTGAGCTCTTGAATACCAGGCTTCGGCCCGGCCCCTCCATCCTAGAGCTCTGTCCAGGCTTCATCCATGGCACTGTGGAGCAAAGTAACTGGTAAGGAAGCAATGGCATCCCGCCGCGCCGCGTTCCTCGCCGCCCGCGACCGCACACATGGTAAGGAAGCAATGGCATCTCACCGCGCCGAGTTCATCACCGCCGCTGGCCAGACAGTTACATGGGCGTACTTTGAGGCTGCCATGGCCGAATGGGTGGTGGATATATAGGCGGCTAAAGCTGCACAGAAGGAGTGGAAAAGGCAGAAAGCAGTCATGAAAAGAGAGTCCCGCGGCCACAAGAAAAAAGAGGCCGCACGCCGTGGTGACGAGAGCTTGGCGGAGATCGAAGCACGGTGGGCTGCCGCCTACAAGGCCGGGAAGGAGAACGTCGGCGTCTGGCCAGCATGCCCTGATGGTAGCATGTGAGAAATAGTTTAAGTTTGTAGTATTACAGCAAATTACCAGTAGTACTTTAAGTTTGTAGTATTAACGTACAATGTCGGTAAGAGCATCCTTTGAGGGCTTTGAGCATTGATTAGCATGTGTGCTCGTGTACGTTTTTTGCGTTAATCATTAGAAGATCACAAAACACACGGTTTCTATGTCGTACCCGTCTGCGTTTTTTTGCGTTAATGACCCATAAGTCCGTTACATGTATGATGTTTCCTAATAAACCAGGCGTACCATTGACCAAAAAAATCAAGTACACGTGTACATTTTTTGGAGATGGGATCTGCCAACTTTCTTTTTTCTCGCACACGAGTAGTTTACATGCTTCGTTTGTGTTGTGTGTTTCCCCCGCCCAAGTTTCAAGTTTCGCAGCGAAATTTTCATTAGGCGCGCGATTTCAGAATTTATTCCTCCAACCACATCCCCACCCTCAGTATCCCCCTCCCTTGCGCCTCCCCCTACCGGCATCTCAAACCGCCGCCGCCGAAACCATAGCTTCAACCACATCTATGTTCTACTCGGATCCATTCAAGTAACCCACCGATCTCTATCACGTCCCCGGCCTGATTGCTTAAATGGCGCCTGCAAAACATTATCATGCCTCCAAATCCCCCCCCCCCCCGCCAGGAGCTGATGGCGGCCCATGGCGTGATGGCTGTTGTGCGTGTTGACCCGGAGGAACACCTCGCCTCCGCCATAGGCGCCGACATGGTGCAGGCTCTGGCCCAGATGAAGTCCCCCAGCGACTACCCCCCCCAGGACTTAACAGGTAAGATCTGACCAGCTAAACTTACCAATACCACTTGCAACGGCTATGATTTGTACCGTTGATGTATTAAGCATGTTCGTGCCTTGTTTATTTCAGTACTGCACACTGTGTGATGTTCAAATATTACTGTGTCCAGCTCAATTTCACCAATACCAGCAACAAACATACAATACATGACTCAGGATATCACTAGAGATGCTGCCCATTTGCTATTTTTAGTGGATGCAAACCCTGTTGTACTTAACATGCCTGTCCATGTACTTACGCCGGGTCATAACGGCCGATGCTTTTGTTTGCCGTCGAGGTGAGCTGCATCCCATGTCTTACAGTATTTCACATAATTTGTGCAATTGCAGTTTAACTTCTACCATTTACTGGTTGCCTGTAGGTACACATGTCAGTGGCACTGATCCACTCTTCGACCCGGAGGAACAGCTCGCATCCGCCGTTGCTGACTTTGGGCAGGCTCTGGCCAAGATGAAGTGCCCCAGCAACTACCTTTCAGGACTTACCAAGTATGTACTCACCAATTCAATCTTACCAATACCAGTTGCAATTAATGGCTATGTTCTGTACGGTTGATGTATTAAGCATGTTCTAGTAAACATGCCTAACACGTTTTTTCTACTTTCCGTACCTTTTTATAGACATATGGTCCATTCTCTGCTCTGGCAGCACCTGCCTTGTGATGTTTAACTATGCCAATTGCATTTTTATCAGTACCGGCTTCAATGTCTATTAAGCCTGTTACAATTAACAGTTAAATCCATTTTTAAATAGTTGTATTTCAATGCTACAAACTTACAAAGCATGACTTAGGATGTTGTTAAGCCTGTTGCTATCAACAGTTGTATCCATTTTTTAATCTGTCCATTTGCTACCATGCTACTCTCCGCAATGAAGATACACTAGAGATGTTGCCCATTTGCTATTTTTGGTGGATGCTAACCCTGTTGTACTTAACATCCTTGTCCATGTACTTATCAAGGGTCATAACGGCCGATGCTGTTGTTTGTCGTCGAGGTTAGCTGCATCCCATGTCTTACAGTATTTCACATCATTTGTGCAATTGCAGTTTGACTTCTACCATTTACTGGTTGCCTGTAGGTACACATGTCAGTGGCACTGATCCATGCTTCGACCCGGAGGAACAGCTCACCTCCGCTGCCGCTGACTTTGGGCAGGCTCTGGCCAAGATGAAGTGCCCCGGGAACTACCTCTCAGGACTTACCAAGTATGTACTCACCAGTTCAATCTTACCAATACCAGTTGCAATTAATGGCTATGTTTTGTACGGTCGATGTATTAAGCATGTTGTAGTAAACATGCCTAACGCGTTTTAGCTATTTTCCCTACCTTTTTATAGACAACTGGGCCATTATCTGCTCTGGCAGCACCTGCCATGTGATGTTTAACTCTGCCAATTGCATTTTTATCAGTACCGGTTTCATTGGCCATTAAGCCTGTTGCAATTAACAGTTGTATCCATTTTTAAAGAGTTGTATTTCAATGGCTACAAACTAACAAAACATGAATTAGGATGTTGTTAAGCCTGTTGCAATTAATAGCTGTATCCATTTTTTAATCTGTCCCTTTGCTACCGTGCTACTCTCTCGAAATGAAGATATCACTACATATGCTGCCGTTTTATTACCATTTGCTATTTTTGGTGGATGTTAACCCTGTTGTAATTAACATTGGCTTTCCATATATTTACACAGGGCTACAATGGGTGATGCTGTTGTTTTCCATCGAGGTTAGCTACATCCCATGTCTTATACACCATCTATTCCTAAATATAAGTATTTTTCGAGATTCCAATATAGACTACATAAGGAGCAAAATGAGTGAATCTAGATTCTATTCTAAACTATATCTATAATTCTATATACATCCGTATGTAGTTCATATTGAAATCTCAAAAAAATACTTGTACTTAGGAACATAGGTAGTTGTATTTTACATCATTTGTGCAATCTCAGTTTAGCTTCTAACATTTACTGGTTGCTTGTAGGTTCATATATGAGGGGTACTGATCCACGCTTCGATCCCTTTTGCGTATGGGGCAATGAGATATTCATGAACAAGAGTCAAGTGAGAAAACTAAGAAAGATTGTTATGCGAAAGAAACGGGTGATTGGAATTAAGCTCTTTATTTACACTTTGTCGAAGACAACAGTGAACTTTAGGATGGTAAGTAATGTGATGCCTTTTCCCCCTTCCCACAACAAGTTACTCTATTAGACCTTGGTATCTGATATTTTCCTCTTTTCAGTGGCTTCCGAAGCTATTTACTGATGATTACCTTGCAAACTACATGACCGGATTGGAGGCAGCTAAGGTTAAAGTATATAATTCATGCTACCATGATAATGCTCTAGAAGTCTTCCTGAAGGCGGTGAAGGATGGGCAGGCGATCATCACAAGGGGTTGGACAAAAGTGGTTCATGCCTATGGCATGCAGGAAGGCACATTATGGGCATTCTGCTTCATCAACACCGTCGGCAGTCAAAATGATTTACACTTGTCTCTTCACCTTTACCGCCTTTAAATATTGTGGTTCATCATAGTTAATTGCTGCCTAATCCTGTAATTACTGAACATATTGTACTGGCAATTTTATTTATGGATTCATTGTTGAACCATTGTGCTGAGAATTTGAATTGCACGTTTCATATTTCAAAATTTCCAATTCAAATAATAAATTACAGGCAAAAATAAAAAGAGAACAGATGGTCATGGACCTTTGCAAATGGTTCTGGCAGTAAAAGCGCTTGTGATGGATAGCCCAATGCCACACAGTTTTCTACATCAAATCGTGTGTGATGTATTTAATGAAAGCAAACAATTAACGAAGGCAGAGCGTGTGTGATAGTTACACCTTTCACACACGAGGGTATACATAAAACTGTGTGGCATGTACATACGAACGGAAACATTTTCCCTGGATTGACTGTGTGGGATGTACATAAGAACGGAAATGTATTCCTTGGATTGATTGTGTGTGATATACATACGAACAGAAATGTTTTTCTAGGATTCACCGTGTGGGATGTACATACCTACGGAAATGATTTTCTCGGATTACCGTGTGGGATGTACATACCTACGGAAATGATTTGGTTTCGATGCCTCACCAGATCGCGCACGGCCCCATCCTGTGTTCCAGGAGGGCCTATCCCCGACGATTTCTGCGTCGTGTGGGAACGACCCCCCCTATCGCCCACACTCACTTGGCAATGATTCCAAATGCCGTTGCGGAGAGGGGTTAAAAACCGTTTGTATAGCACCAATGTGCACCAGTAAGCACACCGTTCTCAAAAAGATGTAAGTGAAGTACTAGAGCAATTCCATAGCTCAAAAAAATTAAGTGAAGCATAAAGAGCAATTCTAACAAGTCATAGCATAATTTTGGCTCTCTCAATTAGGTGTGTCCAGAAAGGATAGATGACACAAACTAAACAGCAAAACAAGCAAAGACGCATATAATACAAGATGCTCCAAGCAAAACTCATGATATGTGACGAATAAAAATATAGCTCCAACTAAAATACCGATGGTCGTTAGAAGAAAGAGGGGATGCTACTCGGGGGCATCCCCAAGTTTAGTTGCTGGCTTCTTTTTGGATAATAACTTGGTGTGCCATTGGGCATCCCCAAGCTTAGGCTCTGCTTACTCCTTATTCCTTCATCCATCGTGATCTCACCCAAAGCTTCAAAACTCCAATCACACAAAACTCAACAAAACCTTCATGAGATCCGTTAGTATAACAAAGCAAATCACTACTCTAAGTATTGTTCAAAACCTATTCATATTTTATTTTTGCATTATATATACTGTATTCCAACTTTTCTATGGCTTATTCCCCCCCCCCCCGATAAAATCCATAGATTCAATAAAATAAGCACACAACAGAAAGAAAACAAAATCTATCAAAATAGAATAGTTTGTAGCAATCTGAAAACTTCGTATAATTCTGTAACTCCAAGAATCCTGAAAACTTAGGAAAATGTAGGAAATTTGTATATTAATCTTGTGTAAAAGAATTCGGAATTTTTCATTGCTTCTGTGATTTTTGAAAATTATTTTACTGGATGCAATAGTTTCTATTTTCCAACAAGATCAAATCAACTATCACCCAACATGATCCAAAAGGCTTTGCTTGGCCCAAACACTAATTAAAACATAAAAAACACAATCATAACATAGGCATAATTGTGCAAACACTCAAGAACAGAAAGAATAAGGCAAAAATAAAATTTATTCATTGGGTTGCCTCCCAACAAACCCTATCATTTTACGCCCCTAGCTAGGCATAACGATTTTATTGATGCTCACATAATAGATAATAATTGAAACACAAAGAGAGCATCATAAAATATGTGGCAAAAACATTTAAGTCTAACATACTTTCGATGCATAGGAATTTTATAGGCAAGCAAATTATCAAGACAACATATATCTAGCATATGCAAAGGAGAAGGATAAAACACTAAAAATCTCAATATAACGAGAGGTAATTTAGTAACATGAAAATTTCCACAACCATATTTTCATCTCTCATAATAATTACATGTAGTATCATACTCAAATTCAACAATACAGCTAAGATATAAAATTTTCTCTTCATGATCCACATGCATAAAAGTTTTATAATCTTCCAACATAGTGGGATTAATATCAACTAAAGTCATGACCTCTCCAAACCCACTTTCATCAAAAATTTCATAAGATTGAACGCACTCCAAATATGTGGGATTAATTTTAGCTAAAGTGACACTTTTCCAAACACACTTTCAATATTATTTCAAACATTATTATCAATATCATAATCATCACGAGGCTTAAATAAATTTTCAAGAACATAAGAAGCATCATCACCCCAATCATGATCATTGCAATAAGTAGCGGACATAACAAACAAGCATCCACAAGCTTGGGGTTTTGCATATCACTAACACAATTGACATTAATAGAATTTATAATAATATCATTGCAATCATACTTTTCATTCAAGGAGCTATCAAGTGTGGGTGCAATAGAAATAATTTCATGTTTAACATAAGGAACTATAGCAAGTTCATCTGCATAAGCATCATTAATATTGGCCTCATGGCCACAAGAATAGCAAGCATCATGTTCATCAAGAGGGGATAATTCAGTCAAATCAACGGAATCATAATTATCCATAGCTTCATGCATATCACTATTTTCTTCCAAAGCAGTGTACATTCTCTCAATAAATTCTTCAACATAGGCATTATGAGCATAGTTTTCATAGTAATATTTAAGTATGTCAAAATTTTCAGATTTTTCGAGAGTAATATCATACTTTTCAATCAAAGAAGCAACTTCATAAGCACCCTTAAAAGCAACAAATTCTTCAATTTGTTCGATATCATAGTAACTATGAACCTCCTTAGCATAAGAAGATAAGATTTCATTGTCATTAAACTCACATAAATAGGGGAGGCGTTTTTTAGGGTTTTTAGAGCAACAAGTAAGATCACAAATTTCACAAAGATTCCAAGAATAGCATAGCAAACAATTTATTTGATTCCATAAGAGCTTCCCCTTTTAAGACAAACGATGACGCGCAAAATGAGCATGCTCATCTAATGATTTTCCCTCATCTAAACTAGTTGGGGTTTCAGCACAAGCACAATGGATCGGAGATGGTCCAGGTAGAAAACTTTGAGTGGATCCATAATAATAGATTTTTAGCAAGCAAAATAGAAGGCACATGGAGACACAAACAAACATAAGACCGAACCAGAAAAAGGCAAACAAAAAAGAGGGCGAATAAAACGGCAAATTTTTATGAAGTGGGGGAGATGAAAACGAGAGGCAAATCAGAAATAATGTAAATTGCAAGGAGATGAGATTTGTGATAAGGAACCTGATAGATGTTGATGATGTATCTCCGGCAACGGCTCCAGAAATCCTTTCTTGATGGCTCGTGTCCGCGTCAGTATTTTCCCCGAAGAAGAAGGGATGATGCAGCACAGCTACGGTAGGTATTTCCCTCAGTGATGAGACCAAGTTTATCGAACTAGTATGAGAACCATGCAACACTATGTAAAAGGTACTTACACACAAAGAATAAATACTTGAAACCCGACGCATAAGAGGGGTTATCAATCCCTCCCGGGTAAAAGATAGATACAATTTTTGTAGATTGGATAAATAGATCTCGCGGGAACGCGAGATGAAATAAATAACAAAAAATTGTAGCAAGGTATTTTTGGGTTTTTGGATTAACAGATCTGAAAATGAAAGGGGAAAATGATAGATCGGAAAGCAAATATGATAAAGAAGAGACCCGGGGGCCGTAGATTTCACTAGTGGCTTCTCTCGAGAAAAATAGCATACGGCGGGTAAACAAATTACTGTCAGGCAATTGATAGAACTTCAAATAATTATGACGATATCTAGGCAATGATCATTATATAGGTATCATGTCCAAGATTAGTAGACTGACTCCTGCCTGCATCTACTACTATTACTCCACACATCGACCGCTATCCAGCATGCATCTAGTGTATTAAGTTCATGGGAAAACGGGGTAATGCAATAAGAACGATGACATGATGTAGACAAGATCTATTCATGTAGGAATAGACCCCCCATCTTGTTATCCTTAATAGCAACGATCAATACGTGTCTTGTTGCCCCTTCTGACACTGGGAAAGAACACCGCACGTCCGAACCCATCACAAAGCACCTCTTCCCGTGGCAAGATAAATCGATCTAGTCAACCTAACTAAACCAAAGATTCGAAGAAGAAATACGAGGCTATAAGTAATCATGCATATAAGAGATCAAAAGACACAAATAACTTTCATGGATAAAAACATAGATCTGATCACAAACTCAAAGTTCATCGGATCCCAACAAACACACCGCAAAAAGAGTTACATCAAATAGATATCCAAGAGACCATTGTATTGAGAATCAAAAGAGAGAGAGGAAGCCATCTAACTACTAACTACGGACCCGTAGGTCTACAATGAACTACTCACGCATCATCGGAGAGGCACCAATGAGGATGATGAACCCCTCCGTGAAGGTGTCTAGATTGGATCTGGTGGTTCTGGAACTTGCGGCAGCTAGAATTGTGTTTCGTCGACTCCCCTAGGGTTTATGGATTTTTGAGGTATTTATAGAGCAAAGAGGCGGTGCGGGAGGCCACCGAGGTGGGCACAACCCACCTGGGCGCCCCTGGGCCCCCAAGCACACCCCGGTGGCTTGTGCTCCCCTCAGAACCCCCTCTGGTTCTTCTTTGGCCCAACCTGTTCCTTCTGGTCTAGAAAAAAACTCCAAAAAGTTTCGTTGCGTTTGGACTCCGTTTGGTATTGATTTTCTATGAAGTAAAAAGCAAGCAAAAATACCAACTAGCACTAGGCACTATATCAATAGGTTAGTCCCAAAAATGATATAAAGTTGCTCTAAAATGATTGTAAAACATCCTACAATGATAATATAACAGCATGGAACAAGCAAAAATTATAGATACATTGGAGACGTATCAGATCTCTTTGGAGCAGAAGGCTTGGGTGCAGCAGGTGGAGGTTTTGTCTTAGGCTTGGAAGGAATAGCACCAGTCTTAATGGCATCAGCCATCAGCTTTTGAGACTTTGCAGGAGGTGCAACAGGCTCTTCCTCCTCATCTTCCTCATCAGAATCTCTCATCATGGAAGGTCTACCAATGACTCTGGCAATAGTCTTCTTGACCCTTTCCTTCCTTTTCTTCTTTCCACCAGTAGCTTCATCTTCTTCTCTGGGCTCAAGTGTGAACTCCGTAGTCTCATGTGCAGCAGTAGATTTTCTAGCTTTAGACATGGGAGCTCTCTTAGCGGGAGGTTTCTTTTGCAGACTTGGCTTGGTGGTGGTAGCAGCACCAACATACTCTTTCTTGACCACTTTCTTCTTGGAAGTCATTTCTTCCTCAATCACAAAATCCTCATCTTTATTGTCAGAATTCCTCTTCTTCCTCTGTCTGGTGGCAGATTTTGGCAAGTTGCTAGGAGTGCTTCTACTGCCCTCGTCGTTACTACTCCTGGGACTAGTGCCCTGACTAAGGTTGACTTGCTCCTCTGACCTGTTGTAACTATCATTAGCTTCAGACATCTCTGCAAACTGACCTGTGAATAGATGGATGTGGGTAGAGTGGATGAGCATCACAAAAGACAGCTGGTTTTTGCAAAAGTTGAGTCAAAATCTTAATTTTAGTTTTCTGCAGAAAGCATTTCGGAGCTACCGATATGATAATCTCGGTGACACCGAAGCACTTAATAGAGTCTAAACATGCAGATTTGGTCAGACCGAGTTGCAGTTCGGTGACTCCGAGATGCTAGGGTTTCACTGAGAAATTGCTTTCGGTCTCACTGATCAGTACGTTTCGGTCCGACCGAGTTGTACTTAGTGCAATGCCTAGGTCCAATCAGTGCGATCGAATCATTTCGGTCGGTCCGAGATGAGTTCGACAGAAACCTAACCCTAAGATTTTGCACAAAATCTAATCTAGAGGAGTTTTTTGTGTGGATAGGAGGTTTTCAATCGTGGCAAGAATACGGACCTTTACTTTGTGCATTGAATCGGAGAATGGAAATTGCACAAAGGGGTCGAACCATACCCTAACTTGGTGATGGCTCGCTATGGCGGCAACGGCGAAGGCGATTCCCGTTGAGGACGGCAGAGACCTGCGACGATGGCGCACAGGTGGAGACGGCGATGATCTATAGACCAAGAAGGGCAGCAATGGGGGGCGCGGACTCGAGAGTTTGAAGAATTTTCTAAACAACGGGCCGCGGAGTATATATACCCGTTAGCTGT
This sequence comes from Triticum aestivum, assembly GCF_018294505.1. Lineage (NCBI taxonomy): Eukaryota > Viridiplantae > Streptophyta > Magnoliopsida > Poales > Poaceae > Triticum > Triticum aestivum. The sequence goes on from NC_057805.1 coordinate 143,612,816, forward strand.
CGGTGGCGTGAGTGGAAGGTTCCGTGGCACCGAGATGCAAAACATCTTGCGGTTGCTGCAACTCGGTGAGACCGAATAGTCTAATCGGTGGCACCAAGGTGAAAACCTAGATCAACTTGTTTTTTTGGTGGGACCGAATATGAATGTGTTGGTCTGACCAAAATTCACTAAGAGGTTTTCGAAGTCAGCCCTTGACAGTCGGTGGCTCCGAGTGCTCCTGACCCGTAGGGTCCGAAAAAGACTTGTTCTAATTTTGTGATGTAGCATGAATAGAATTTGAGAAGATAAAAGGCATAGATAGCTAGAGGGATTACTTAGGCATTCTTGTCCATCCATTTGGCCAGTAAAAACCAAACACCCAAAACAACAAATGGATTTCCTTGAATGGATAAAATTATGCAGCCAACATGCTCATACAATAATATAGCAAATGAAAGATGTGACAAAACATGCACATACACTCTAGCATCTATCAAGCAATCGATGATGACTATGTCATCTATCTATGAGTATATTGACTTAGGAGTCAAATGAGAACATTTGATCATAGGCCATACTCATCGTTTAAGCACAAGTGGGGTTACCACTTTTACATAAAGCATTGTTGTGTTCACATCATTACAGTTGCTTCAGCTAAAAAATTTAGAGCAAAGCTCCCCCTAGATGTGATATCCCCCCTAAGAGGGATGAACTAACCTTGGGTTTTGTCGATGATGACTTCATGTAGATGTTGAATATGTGGATGCTCAATGTTGATGTAGATCTTTTTGGAGCAATCCATTGGAGTGTTGCACTTTCAATACCTACATGGGTTAGTCCCACAAGGAATATATTAGGATATCCATAGACATAGAGTGAAACACAAATATGATGATGTCCATGAAAGCATTAGGTTACCTTGTCCCTTGTCTTACCAACAAGAGGGTTTGTGACTCCATGAACTAGTGCAAGATATGAAAGTTGATTGCACATGTCCTTGTCAAATGAATCTGAGTGAAGTATGTTGGCGGAGTCACCCTCAAGAACACTCTAGTTCTTCTTCTTTGGGATCCACATCAATTTGATGTGAATCCTTGGAGTTGTAGTCATACTTGATGAAGTGGAACTTGATGTGGTCTTGGCAACCCACTTGACCATGGCCTTAGGAGCTTCTTCAAATGAATCAATCTCTTCTTGAGGCTTGTCCTTGCCTTTTAGCTTATGGTCTTGTGGTGGAAGATCATTTTGAGCTTGTGTTCCCTTGAAAGATGTGGGGTCATACTTCTCTTGTTGAGGAACAAACTTCATCTTGGGGTATTGATCTTCTTCCCACTCAACTCCATTGGGATTGAACTTTCATTCAAAACCAACACCTTGATTCTTCTGGTGCCTTCCTTGCTTGCGTACAATTTCCTCAAATTGCTTACTTATGGCAAGGATCTTGTAAACATTTTTCTCTATAATTCCCTTCAATAAGCAATTTTCTTGCTCAAGTGTAACTTGGCTAAGAGAATCATTACTGGAATCAACAGAACTACTAGAAGCAACAATATTCAATTTCACATGCTTATTGTTACTACTAGAGGAAGAATCTTTCTTGCTCTTATTGCTAGATTTTACTTGTGGCATATAAGTAGACAAGAGGAGACGTTATCAACATAAGAAGAACTCTTCTTTCAAAGATCATCATTAATAGCTTTTAGGAACTCATGCTCTTGCTCTAAATTTAGCTTCTCGAACACTTCTGCAGGATGCCGCTAACGCGACACTACGATCAGAGACCCTTTGACGAAATTGTGTGCAATGCATTAATCACAAACGGGGAAGTAAAAAAACAGCCAAAAATATGCAAAACGTTTGCGATGGCAGAGACATCAAACACGGTTCAGATTTTAGTTACGTGTGCGATGCGGGGCATACAGTTGATCCATATGAACTGTTTGTGATTAGATAGAACAACAGAAACGGGCAACCATATCAATGTGTTTGTGATATACGACATACAGTTCGCTCCAATGAACTATTTTCTATTAGGGAATGCAATAGAAACGGTCAGCCTGATCAAGGCGTGTGTCATATATGGCATATGGTTCACTCGGACGAACTGTTTTCGATTAGGGAAGAGAACACAAACGGTTAAGCTTAACAAGATGTGTGTGATATGCGGCATACAGTTCATTCATCTATTTGCGATGAGCCAAAAGAACACAAACGATTCATGTAAACAAGATGTGTGTGATATCCAGCAAACAGGCCACTCAGATGAACTATTTGTGATGATAAATTATAACATAGATGGTTACTATAGTTAGTTCATGTGCAATTTTGTTTGTACACAAAACATTGAAAAATGCAAACTAGTTGCTTGTGGTGGCTAGGAGTATCGCACACGATGCGTCTGCGAGTACTCGTGTGCGATGATTTGTAAGTTACACATATGTTTCCTTATGTTAACACGTGTGTGATAAATAACACGTGACACCGCATACGGTATTCGGGTTGTATGTGTGCTCCACTTGTCTTCCCATGCTCCACCGAATGCTTCCCGCGCTCCACATGGGTGAACTGTAAAAGCCACGCCTCTTCCCTCATCGGTTTCCCGCCACCAGCTTATGGCTTGCTGCATATGACCCAGGCCGCAACGCACCGTCGCGACACAATGCGCACATGTAGTCCTCACCCATCTACCATTAGTTATTCCAAGCAAGCTAGGCAATGACCAAAGCTTCGACATCAATGCCTACCTGTGTTACATCTTCGGCGAGGAGAACGAGTCGGAGCAGGTCGGGGAGCGAGAGCTTCATCGGCCGGTGCAGGCACCATGGTCCATCGGCAGCAATATCGGCGTGATAGTCCTTGGGCACACAATCGACATATTGTAGAGGAGGTGTGATGAGCAGTTTAACATCCACCGTGCAAAAGATCCAGAGCTGCTCAGCAGCATGATCGACGCCCACCGAAGAGCCACTGTCACCAGTGCTAATCGAGAGCCTGAGCACCCCAATGAATGGGCAGAGGACCTCTGCGATTCAGTCAAGACACAGTCAGCCTGCGGCTTCATCATTGCTCGCGGCGGCCGTGTCACCCTCGATCCCGACAATGTGGTGGCCAGACTCGAGCGCATCCTTGGCGGAGTTGACATCCCCGATGAAGTAGAGCATCGCCAACGTGATATTTTGAGGATGTAGGTGATGGACGGAATTTGCTACCAGGCTAGAGATATGGAAATGTGGCGGTTCCACGGAGATATCATGCGCGCGATTGCACACTGTGAAGCTCTTCTGGAAGAGGCCCAGCAGCCCCAAGAGCCTCCCAGCGCCAGCAGCTCCTTAGGCGGAGGCGGGTCGGGACACTTGAAATGAACGGCCGCAAGGGTGCTATGCTGCTCATGGAGTCCGAGAAGACCGTCGTCAGAAGGCCGCCAGCTCAGCCTTTTATCCTATATTTTATTATAATTGTATGCATATGTAGGTCGTGAGTGTTTTGGGTGCTGCCGCATGTGGCATTTTAAAATATGTAAGATAATTATTAACCGTTGCCACTGTAAATTTGCCTCAACGGCGAGCCGAGCGGGCACAGGGACTCCAGAGCGGAGCGCGCCGCGGCCACCTCAATGGCGAGCAAAACGTGCGGACGGACGCGAGAAGAGCATGCCGCGGCCGCCTCAACGATGAGCAGAGCGTGCCGGGCCGCCCAACAGCGAGCAACCACGTGGTCAACCTTCTGGCACCCTGTGGGAGGCGCGAAGGCGCATCCATCGAACACGATGGTGATATCTTGACCGTGTGTGATAGTGGGCAGACACGTACACGTACAACCGAGAACGCAAGCCCACGTTTCGGGCTTCCGATGCATGGCATATGGTTGATCCATAAGAACTGTTTGCGATGACGCAGAACAACAGAAACGGGCTTTGTAGGCCCAAAACCATCAATAAATTTTGACCTTGTTTCTCGTCATATTGCATATTACAACGCAATAAGTAATTCCAAATCTGTTCACACCGATCAAACTAATATGTGTTCACACTTAGCACCGGGATATAAGAACTACCCACTCGAAAATTACTTCACATTTCCTGTCCTCATCAACCACAAAACTTGTCTTTCCTGTCAAGTCATTCCGCCCTGACCAGTAGGAGGAGTTTCGGGTGGAGATATAACCAGGCAGCAAAGACCAAGGCCGCGGAAGCACTAGAGCGGTCCCACCGCAAAGCGGCAGCCACAGTAGAGATGTCCCAGCGCACCGCGGAGCCTTCGAACGAGCTCTCATGGGCACGCTGGGGATCTCACAAGCGCACTCACTTCATCAGCGATCGTGAAGAGCTCACGTTGCTGAAGTCCTTGGCCAGCGACGACGACATTCTCGCTACCCTCATTAAGAAGTAGGAGCTGGTCGATGGCTTGATGAAGCTACTCAAGATCAGCGATGCCTCGGTTGAGAAGGTGGCCGGCGTCGTCGGGCAACTCATGGGTGAAAATGCGAAGCTCCTCAAGGCGCTCGCCGAGAAGGAGGAGGAGGTCGCCGGCTAGAAGATGTTGCATGAGCAGAGTAGTGCCTCGGGGATGACGCTGACAGCGGTTGTCGAGGAATTGATGGGTGACTTGAGGAAGCTCCGGATCAAGCGCGATCAGGAGGTGGAGGAATCTGTGGCTGCTTTCAAGCAAATTCGTGAGGAATTGAAGAAGGAGCTGGAGGATGTTGTCGCCCGGCGATCCATCGAGGAATAGAGACAGTAGCGACTCAGATCGTAGTTTGTGATTTCCTTCTTCTCTTGCCCCCGTGTCTTTCGGGCTTTGACGCATGTGGCATTTTAAATTATCCGGAATATGTAAGAAAATTATTATCCGCGCCATTGTAAATTTGTCGTCGTATTATCCATTGCCATTTTATTTCTCGTTGTATTATCCGTTACCCTATGTGGCATTTTAAACTATGCAAGAATACGAGTTGAAAACATGAGCAAAGCAAATGCTAACGTTGAGCGGGGCCATGGGATCACAAGCAAACACCCTCCGTCCAGGTACTTTAATTAACTGCGTGCTAACAGTGGCTCGGCCACCATTAATGGAGAAGTTGTGAGCAAGGTGGGTGGCTGGTAGATGGAGGTCAAAGAGCCCGCTTCCTGATGAGCATGGGCGGCCTTGCTTCTCGCACGTGTCCCGTTGAGCCTGCGAGGTGGATAGGATGCACGCGTCCCGTCGAGCCTGCGCGGCGGACTGCTCGCACGCGTCCCTTCAAGCATGCACGACGGACTTCTTGTGCCCGTCCCGTCTAATTAAATAGCTCCACGCACGCCAGCGAGTATGGTTAAATTTTGGCAAATAATACAAAGATGACCAATGAACGAGGACGGAGGTAGCACTTAAATGGTTATGGGAACACACGGTTCATATAATACAACCATTTGCGATATTAGCGTGTCAGCTATTTATTTCAAAAGGACTTCGTTGGCTATTAATGTGTGCGCCTTGTCTCAAACTGGACGATTTTTTACCACGGCATATATGTGCCATGTCATGAAACCATGCCAAGTTTCATGTTTTTTGGGTGAGTTTTCGATTTACTGGGATTTAAAAATGAGATTCTCAATGTTTCAGGATGACGAGAAGTTTGTAATTCATTCCCACTCCTTCAATGAGACCTAAACATGCACCCAATGACACATATACAATTGTCCACCCATTTTGCTTACTGGAGCATGTGCTTGTAGTTCAAATTTGAATTATGGACTACATTAAATGCCTAGAAAACTCAGTTAATATATAAAATGGCCAAACGAACCCTGAACAGTTACAAATTTTAGCATGACACTCCTGTTATTCTATGTTGCATGTAGAAAACAAAGTTCAAGGCGGGAAGAGGCAGCGATTATCGTTTCGCCCACAAGAGGGGCATGTTTCCCTACCAGAACAACAAGGGTTGCGAGAAGCTTCGGTTTGTAAGAGGCTTGTAATATAGCTTGGCCCCAATTGGACAATTATTTTACCACGACATATATGTGACATGTAGTGACACCATGCCAAGTTTCATGATTTTCTGGTGAGTTTTGGATTTACAGAGATTGAAAACCCGACATCCGCAATGTTTGTGGCCGAGCCAGGATGCGGAGACGGTTCAATTCATTCCCATTCCTTCCATGGAACCTAAACATGCACCCCAAGGACACATGTATGTTTCTTCTAGCCATTTTGGTGCACTAGAGCATGTATTTGTAGTTTGGATTTGAATTATGGACATTAAATGCCTAGAAAACTCAACTAATGAATAAAAAAGTTCAAACGAACCCTCAATAATTTCAAAGTTCAGTGTGAATCTCCCGTTGTTCCATGTTGTGTGTAGAAGAAAATAAAAGGCTAGAAGAGGGAGCGATTAGCGTTTCACCCACAAGGGGACACGTTTCCCTATCGAAACCACGAGGGTTCTTGCGACAGGCTCCGGTTCGTAAGGGGTTTGTAATAAATCTTGGCCCAAATTGGACTACTTTTTCACCATGACATCTATGTGCCATGAGGTGACACCATGCCAACTTTCATGAATTTTTGGTGAGTTTTGGATTTATGGGGATTTAAAAACCGAGATTCCAAATGTTTGAGGACGAGCCAGGACGTCGGTACGATTCTATTTCATTCCCATTCCTGGCATGGGACCTAAACATGCACCCAAGAAACATGTATAAGTTTTCAAGCCATTTTGATGAACTGCAGCATGTATTTGTAGTTCAGATTTGAATTATGGACATTAAATGCCTACGAAACTCAATTAGTGTATAAAAAGGCCAAACAAACCATGAATAAGTTTAAATTTCAGCATGGATATCCTGTCGTTCCATGTTGCCCGTAGAAGAAAATACAAGGCAAAAAGAGGCAGTGATTATCGTTTCGCCCACAAGGGGGACACATTTCCTATCGGAACCACGAGGCTTCTTGAGAGAAGCTCCGGTTTGTAAGAGGAACGTAATAAAACTTGCGCCAAAATGGACCAAAAAATTCCTTGACATATATGTGCCATGTCGTGACACGATGCCAAGTTTCATGATTTTCGGGTGAGTATTGGATTTACGGGGATTTAAAAACCATGATTTGTCTCACGAAATGTTTTCAAATTGCACACGGTTCACTCACGAAAGTCGTGTGCCTATCAAACCGTGGTCGATGCCCCCCAGTTGCGTGCGCATCTGAGTCCTGCATTTTGATTGGCCAGAAACCAAACCCCACGGATCGTACGTCTGCACCGTTGGATACACCCAGATCGAACGACAATCCTCATCCCTTTCGACAACACATGCAGTTCCGATTGTGATTTTATTTATATATGGGTAAGCACTGTGTGCATGAGTCGTGCTAGCTCACGCTTCCTTCTCTACTAAGTTTTCTATATTAATGTTGTTATATATCCAAACACGCTATTGTTTCCTACCACTCCTCTCATCGGTTTCCCGCCTCTTCTCCCATCGTTTTCCCGCTACTAGTGTCAATGCTCATTGAAAGCTAGGCGGCGACACACCGGCCATGTAAATATTGCACACAGTTTCTAAAAGCATAAATGTGTGTGATAGTAGGGAGTAGGTCCCATAGGGTGACCAGCGTGAAACGCCTTAAAGATAAGGAGGAAATTCCTTTCAGCAAGGGGGCGGCTTCCCATCCCTAACCTAGTCGAATAGAACGTAGAAGTTAAGTGTGCTTGGGCTAAAGTACTGTAAGGATGGGTGACCCGGTGGGAAGTTGCATATCTCAAGCTTCATTTAAACGCTATGACACGATCATTATAGAGATAAATGTCTCTATAGTGACGTGTCATGGCAATTATATAAACCTTGGGATCCTTGTTTTGCTAATTTGTAGACTATAATTTTATTTGTTATTTTTTGTTCCAAAAAAATCAAAGAATGATCGACTCTATAGTGACCTGCCATGGCGACTATATAAACCTTGGGATCCTTGTTTTTCTAATTTGTATACTATGTTTTATTAGTTTTTTTCTCAAAAATCAAAGAATGAACGACATCTGTAGGCCCACACAAATTACCCCTTTGACTCAACGCACGAGAAGGGTTTACTCTTTGCTCCGTGTGCTATGTTAGAGCAAATCAGGTTTCAGCACATGCGTTGGACGGCACCCGGCCCCTACCCCCCCCCCCCATCCGCCTCGAGGTTGTGTTCCTGACATCGTACGTCTTTAACTTGGTCGCGGGGGGTACAATGTTCAGTTTGTAATGTTACTAATGTAGTTGGGGCCCCATCGAACTTGTGCTTTCGTGATTTGAACAAATCTCACACCAGACCCACACATTTCTTGGGGTCGCATGCAGGGTATAGGGGGCCGGGTGTTCTGATCGAGCATGTCTCCCTTGTGCGGTTTATAGACGCCGCACATATCTGTGGGCTCCCCGAGGTATATATATTATCCTTGACCAATAACGAGGGGGCCCACACAATCTATCCCTTTGACAGAACATACGAGAAGGGTTTGACCGTGATGGTTTCCTATTGATATGTGTGCCATGTTAGACCAACTAAAGTTTGAGCGCATGCGTTCGATGACCCCCCCCCCCCCCCCCGCTGCCTCGAAATTGGGAAACCGACATCGTACGTATTGAACCAGGCTTGCGGTCGGATACGGTGTTCAGTTTGTACTGCAGTTGGTGGCCCATCCAAGTTTTCCATTCGGGATTTAAACACATCACACACCACCGTACCCATACATAATTTTGGGCTGATGCAGTGTATATGGGGTCTTATGATCGACCACGTCTCCCTTCTGCACTTTTTTGTGACGACACGCATATCTGTGGGCTCCCCGAGTGTATATATATCATCCCTTTGACCGATAACGAGGGGTATGTGTTGGCCATGAATGGATTCCTCCTAGTTCTTGTTAGGGACGATCACTGTCACATGTCGTTCAACCAAAGCTCGAGCTCATGCGTTGTCAGGATTCCCTCCCACATGCTCGGATTGCTGGGTTCAACCGACACCGTACCTTGCGTATCTCATCCTTAACTACCTGGCCTTCATGGTTGTTGTCTGTATCGAGAGGGACACACCACATCTAAATTGTACATTATGCTATATTCAAAACGCACATCACCCCTTCCAACGTACATCATTTTGGGCCGCATGCAAGAGGTGCTGGTTTTGTGGTCCCTCTCGTGCGATTTTTTATGATGGTTCAATCTATTGGCCCAAGCGGTTTATCGACAACAAAAGCTGTCATTTGACCAAACGATAGATTCACAGGTCCATCTTATGGTCGGTCATATGGCGACATGCATCTATGACCAAAGTATCATTACGTGCATCCGCCCCGCTGACACGAAGTGGGAGGTGGGTCAAGCACCCTAGCTAGCTACGACATTATTTCATTATAGATATATCCATGGGTGCTTTCGAGTTTGCGAGGCAGGTGCCACCAAAGGTGTGCATTGTGTATTTAAAGTTTTAAACATCACACCCTGTATTCCTACATATATTTGGCCTCTTCCAAGTGGTTCTTGACTTCTGGCCCCTCTCATCGATCTTCGACGAGACGCCCAGCCGTGGGCCCGCGCGGTCAAAGTTGTGCATTGGAATTTTGAACATCACAGACCACCCTTTTCACTCGTATATATTTGGGCCACATGCTGGTGTGGCTATCGTCTGACCCTCTCTAATGTTTTTTTGCTGCAAAGACTCTGATGACGCTCAACGGACACGGGTATAATGTCTTAACCGTGTGCGATGCAAGTGTGTTGTGAATCACCACGACTGTGCAAGCGCGAGCAAAGGTGGAGGTACTGGCTCAACCGTGTGCGATGCAAGTGCGCTGTAAAATCACCACGACTGCGCAAGCTAAAGGCGGTAGTTTATTTAGATTGAGTTCCACATCTGCGTCTGAAAATTAGGATGAACCGTGTGCGATAGACCATCTAGCTCGAAATCTAAAAACAAACTACCCGCCTTGAGCATTGCAAAAATTGGCGGTTCCACCACTTTTCCTTCTTATCATACACGCATATTCTTATTGGACCGTGCGCGATCTTGGGTACTCCCACCCTGCATCAATTCTTTACCCAAATTTTTGTAGCCGCCATACTTCAACCGTCGCCCACACTCCTCCGGCACCAACCTTATAGTAAAATTGCAGTAGCTGACCCATTTGAACTGTCGCCCTCCCTCTTCCACCACCATCTCTACCCACCATTACCAAAATTTTCAGTAGTCGCGGCGTATCCTCAAACACCCCCCTCCATAGTCGTTTCGCACACATATAGGTGACAAGTTCCCTCTCGGAACCATGAGGCTCCTTGAGAGAAGCTCCGGTTTGTAAGAAGTTTATACCAAAACTTATCCCAAATTGGACGATTTTTTTACCACAGCATGTTGGTGCCATGTCATAACACCATGCGACGTTTCATGATTTTGAGGCGAGTTTTGGATTTACAGTAATTTTAAAACCTGGTTTCTCAACGTTTACTGTCGTCGGCACCGCCCTATGTCGGTGTACAAAAGTAGGGGCACACCTTTGTACCCCTTTACTTGTGCACGGGCAGTCGGAGCCGCGCGCCACGGCCACACTAAGCAGGGCAGAGGAGGGGGGCCAGAGAGAAGCCGAAGCCCAAGACAACGCCAAGGCCAAGAACACAAAGAAGAAGATGGACGGAGCAGGTTCCCCCGCAAGACCCTTGCCGGGTCAGCCTCAGCGGCCCCGGCAAGATCCTTGCCGGGGCAGCTCGCCCACACCAATGGAGTGAGCCGCCCTTGAACCCACAGGTTCCAACCCAACCAACTACGTTGGGACCAGGGCTCGGGAGGCACCTCCGTGGTGGCATGCAGATCTTTGTCAAGATCATAAACACACAAGATCAGATGAGGACCAAAAGAAAGCGACCCTCGGCGAGATCCTTGCCGAGGAAAGCCACAAGACCCCCGGCAAGATCCTTGCCGAGGATGTCTGCACGCCACGGCAAGACCCTTGCCGGGCCCCCGGCAAGGCCCTTGCCGAGGATATCAGCAGGGCCATTGCCAGGCCTGCACCAGCAAAGTTTCTACCGTCGTTCTCATGCAGCTGCCAGCCCGACCAGTTGGGCTGGCACCTGCGTGGCAACATGCAGCTTCTGGACCAGATCAGAAAGTGCTTGCGTGGCGGCATGCAGATCATCGTGAAGACCCTACCACCGTGCCACCTCAGCTGCGTGCCTGGCTATGTGGCGCTACATGCGTCGCTAGCCAGGGCGCGTGTTGAAGTGAAGAGGAGCGGCGACGGACGGGACGGGCCTCGCTCCCCGTCCTCGATAAAGCTAGGGGACACCTAAGCGACGCATTAAATGTGTCTTGTCCTGTAATACGAGCGATAAGCTCGCAGCACTGTAGGCCTTTCCACCTCCTGTGTGCCACTGTGGCAGCCCCTTTCGACAATAAAAGGAGGCCATGGCATACTGGAGAGGGATTCGGCTCTTTTGAACTACGCAGCCACCATAGCTAGTTCGAGAGCTCAAGAACTCTCTCAAATACACACCTAAGCGGGACTAGGGTTTTACGCATCCTCGCGGCCCGAACCTGGGTAAATGATCCTTGTGCTGACTATTAATCCTGCTCTTCTCACAACCCTGCGCCCCCACAAGTGTAGTAGGGATTCTTGTGATTCCATAGGTGTCGTTTGCCACCGACATCTTTGGCGCGCCAGGTAGGGGGCGCAATTGTGAGAATCTGTTCTAGCAGTTAGCCTAGCATGTTCGGTATCACCATGGCCTCTAAGGAAGAAGACGCCCAGGAGCAAACTGCACCGCCTGCAAGCGTGAAGGACGCCAGCACGGCAACAGAAAAGCTAAGTCATCCAGAGCCTTGAGCTATTTCCTTCTATACATAAGGTTATCGTCCTCGGAGATTCCACCTATGTATGGAAAACCTGCACGCAAAGGGGCCCTCCCACAATTGGCAACACCCTTGTTCTATTTCGAGTCCACTCAACAGCTCAAGCGGCCGCGTCGAGAGTGGCATGGTACCCTTCCACAGCGTGGAAATGCTCTCGATTTTGACTCGAGTCAAGCTCGACAGTTCGAGCGGCCGTGTCGGGGGCGGTGAGGTGGTTTGCCTGGCAGCAAGCACACCCAGCAGGCCAATGGGGATCCGTCCTCAAGACGTCGCCCTGGGTTTACGCACCGGCAAGCCTACCCAGTTAACGTAGGGTGGATATACAAATGAAAATTGAACAGGAAAATAAGATGCATAATATCAAAAGTGCTGCAGAGTTATATTACATCAAATTGTTGCTACGGTTCTGACTAAAGATAGAAATTGTCCTGGTCATGAACCTACAGCGGCAATAAGAAACGGGGTGCCTAATCCCGGCGCTGGCCCTCCACCCTTTGAATTCCGCCGATGAGGCTGATGATGGGCTCAATACGCTCCTTGAGCGGCACGAGGTCAGTACCCTCCGGCAAGCTCTCCAGCGCGGCGTCGAAGTCAAGGGTGGGGTTCCAGTACGCCACCTTGGTGAGGACCTTGGTCATGGCCCCCCCGCAGAGCCTTCGGTTCTCGTCGGCCAGTGAAGCCGCCCTGTCGGAGTGTAACTGCTCCAGGGCCCCGAGAACACCCTCGAAGAACAGGGTCAGCTCCGCTCTGGGGCGTACCTCACATTTGGCATCCCCATGGTAGCCAGCTGCGTGGTGATCCTGCCGGCGACGTCCTCGAGGCGGCTGATCCAGCGATTCTCGCCCTCCACAAAATCCTTGTGGATGGCGGCTTCGTTCCTCTGCTGCAGCTTCTCGGCCTCCAAATCCTTGGCCAGGGTCTCCTCCCGAGCTTTGTCCTTTGAGAGCATCTCCTCGAGGCCCTCCAGCTTCAGCTTGATGTCTTTGATGGAGTTGTTGGCCTCGGAGAGCTCCCCGGCCCTGCTGACGGCCGCGCCCTACGCCTCCATCAGGGCGCCGTTGAGCGTGTCCTTCTCCTAGGACAGATTAAGGGCCTGCTCCTTCAGCCCGTCCCGCTCCACCTCCAGCTCCTTCACCTTGCCGGCGTGAACCAGAGCCTGGGCATCGAGCGTCTCCCTGTGCCTCTGCTCCAGCTCTTGGGTCTGCTGCGCGACAAGCTTCTCCACCTCCCCGTCCTTGGCGCGGAGTTTGGCGTCGAGGTCTGCCTCACGTTTGGCAAGGTCCTCCTCCTGGGAGTTCAGCGCGGCCTGATGCTGGGTCCGAGCGGCCTCGGCTGCAGCGGCCAAGCCCTCCGTCGTCTCCTGGGCCTTCTCGATGTTGGCCAGCTTCATGGTGAGCTCCACGTCGCGCTTGGCCAACTCACCCTGGGCGGCCTTCACATCTTCACTAGCTTCGCGGAACCAAGTCTGCGCCTCGGCGACGCGCACCTTGAGGTCCGCCTTGTCCACCATTGCCATCCTGGACTTGGCCTTGTCCAGGCGGGCGCGGTGGAGCGCCTGGAGCTTTCGGAAATTGGTGCCCATGGCCTGGAGAAGCCGCTCCTCCTGAGAGCCGTCACCACCGGCGCTCGGCTCGTCGACGACCTCGAGCCTGGCGGCGGCAAGCACCTCTTCGTCGAACACCTCTCCCTCGACGGGCGCCCTGGAGCTGGACGCCGCTGGGAGGTGGACGAAGAGGTCGTCGGTCACCCACAGATACCTGCCGGAGCCGGAGGCAGCTGAGGAGGAGGGCTGGTCATCGACCACCTCCTCCTCGGTGGCAGCCTTGCCGGCCTCTCCGGCAGACCCCTTGCCGGGCTCCCCAGCAGGCCCCTTGGCGGCGTCTTCGGCAGCACCCTTGGCGGACTCCTCAGCAGCGACCTTCTCGGCCTTTGCCGCGGCGTCCTTGGCGACGTCCTCGATGATGGCGTCTACATCCTCCTGGTCCGCCGATGGACGATCTGGACACCAAGAGGGGAATGAGACAAAGCCAAGACCAAGAATTAGCAAGAAAAGAAAGAGAACAGGGACGAAAGATGAGGGGCTTACCAATGCCGGGCTGGGGAGCAGAGGTCCCCTCCCCGCCAACATTTGGCGCCGAGGCAAAGCCACCTGCACCCGAGTTCTCCTCCCCCTCCTCCGTGTGCATGGGCTCGGTGCTTGGCGCCCTTGTCGGGGACGCCCCTCGGGGCGACGTGGTAGATGGGGACGGCGTGTTAGGGGTAGCCCTCTATGGCTCCTCCTGCTACTGTCCTCCTCCTGCGACTACGGCAATGTCAGCACCAGGAGATCGTGCCCGCCAACACATGTTGACGAGGGGTGAGTGATGAACTTACGCTGGGGGCTGTGTCGGGGGCTGCTGTCCGGGCTGCTCAGCACCACCTGTGGTGCCCTCGAAGTACCCGCTGGGGGCTGATCGCCCGCCGAGGCTTTGGCTCTCTTCACCCTCTGGGCCAGCGTCTCCGCATCCCTGCGAAGATGAAAACAAGTCAAGACAAGCGGTACATATTGAAGGGACGGAGATGACAGAAAAGAGCAAGATACTTACTCGTCATCCACCTCCTCCTCTGTTGCTTTCCTCTTCCTCCTTGGGCTGAGGGACCCGAAGTCAAAGTTGACACCCGTGTCAACGTCTGCCGGTGGAGGGGAAGGAGGTGGCGTCCGAACGCGCTTCACCGAGGAAGAAGCGGATGCCTTCTCCTTCGCCACCGCGGCCGTCACTACTTTCTTCACCACCGCGGCCCTCATCTAGAATGCGGACATCTCCTGGGCCTGCCGCGGCTACACGGCCCTGCCGGGCCGGACCCGCTCGCCGGAGGTGGCCCACCGCAGAACCCGTCCTCTTCCCGTGGTTGGAGGGTCGACCGCCACGGCCTCCGACGACGATGACTCACCGACCACGTCTTCGACGAGAGGAGCCCCGGTGCCGGCGGTGCTGGCCTCCCCGGCGGCCTCCGCCCACCGGGAGAGCTCCTTCTCCTCTGCTTCTACCGCGGCCTTGTCCTCCATGCCGCCGGTGCTGCCGGCCTTCTCGGCGAGCTTCGCCTCCGCCGTCCTAGCGGCGATGTAGTCCAGCGCCACCTGGGAGGTGTCCTGGACGAGTCGCGGCTCGGCGGTGACGTACCCCTCGTGCAAGGTGTCGAAGAACTCCTGCACTTTGATGTCCTCCAGCTCGGCCCAGTTCGGGTCAAGGCCATGCGCATTGAAGTCCGGCATCATGGCGATGATGTCGGTCCGGCGAGAGTTGTTGCTCAGCGGGACCAGTCCCGCCGGCAACCTGAACAGGGGCCCCTTAGCGACCTTGCTGGCCTTCGCGGCGGCCCTCGCGGCCTTGCCGGTCCACTCGACCTCGCCATCGCGGTTCACGTCAAGCTGGAAGAGCCGCTGGCAGAGATGGATATGCCTCATCACCGTGAGGTTGTGGTCGAGGCCGGGGCGGAGCCTCATGATGTCGGCGGCATTCGTAAAGAGCCAGGCCGGCCTCCCCTTGTTATGCAGCGGAGCGATTCGGCGGCGGATGAAATCTGCCCCGATCATCTCGAGGCTGAGCCCGGCCTCGGTGAGGCGGAGAATCCTGGTGGTGGCGATCGTAAGCTTCACGTTGTCAGCATCGACATCGCTCCAATCGCTTCTGTGGACCGGCGGGCCTTGTGGACCCAGCAAAAGTCCAGCGGGTCCTTCTCCTCAATCCAGCACCACCGGCCCCGCCATTCTTCCCACCTCTCCTTCATGGCGCCCTCCGGGTACGCCCCCTTGGACCTTGGGATCCAGGTGACGCAACCGGAAATGGCGCCCCCTGGTTGGATCCGAGGGGAGAAGTACTGGCGGAAGAGCGCCGTGTTGGGATGCACCCCGGCGAAGCCCTCGCAGAGGTGCGCGAAATGAGCCATGAACGCCACGGCATTTGGAGTAAAATCCAAAAGATGGAAGCCGTAGGTGTGCATAACATTGCTGAAGAAATCGGAGAAAGGGGGCAGAGCCCGCAGGAGAAGTAGTCGACAAAGAAAGGGTACCGATTTGGGGCGGCCTCGGTGCAGTTGGCGGGGATGACGCGCGTGGCTGGATGCCCCGTCGTCTCTCCCCCCGTCTTCACGCCCCATAGGGGCTTGAAGTAATCACGCAGTTCGATCGCGTCGACCGTCGAGGGGAAGTAGGCGAGCTGCGTCCGCTGAGCCGCGAGCGCACTCTCCGGCGGCTTCGTCGCTCCGCCGTCCTTGGCTACTCCCTTGCCCTTGGTGGATTTGGCGCCATGGCGGCTGGGGGGAGCAAGAGACAGAGGACGGCAGAGGCGCAGCGGACACTTGTTAGCTTCTAATATAGATCTAGGCCTGGACACTTGTTAGCTTCTAATATTGACTTGTTGCTTGTAGGTACATATGCCCTTGGCAAGGATCCACGCATCGACCCTTTTTGTGTATGGGGCAATGAGATATTCATGAACAAGCATCAAGTGAGAAAACTAATAAGGATTATTAGCAAAAAAATAAGAATGGTGGCAAGCAAATTATTTGTTTATGCTCTATCCAACACAAAAGTGAACTATAGGATGGTTACTACAAACTCTGCAGCCTTCTCTTTTTACTGCCCATAATGAGTTGTTAGACAACAATTTCTGAATCTTTTTCGTTCGAAGTGGTTCCTGAAGTAGTTCACTCAAGATTACCTCGCAAAGTACATGATTGGTGGATACGCAATGAAGGTTAAAGTATTTCATCTAGACTACAATGAGCATCAAGAATTCCTAATGAAGCCAGTGAAGGATGGACGGGCATCCATCACAAGGGGTTGGCCTAGAGTCGTCTGCGCATTACGCATGGAGGAGGGCGCAATATGGGCATTCCGCTTCACCTTCTCCAGCAACCAGAATGTCTTTCGCCTCTCTCTTTACAGTCTTCAGTACAACTGTGGTTCATCATTCTTTACTTGGTGCTTTTGTAGTTCTTCAGTATATGTACATGTGCATCGAATTATGCATCTGTGGTTGAACCTATATTTGTAATAGACATGGTTGGATATGAAATAATTGATTGCCTACTTTCATATTCAAAACATGTGATTTTTAAATTAGGGATTAGTTAGGAATTACACTGCACACGGTTTGCAAAAGCGAAATGTCCACGGTAGACGTGGAAATCAGATACGTTTCTAGGATCCACTACGTGTGCGATCAGTCTCTACAAACGTGTGCGATTAACAACAGCACCACACACAGTTCTTTCTTATTAAATGTTTGTGATAGTCACCTTATCAGACACGCTTCACAATGATGGACTGTTTGTGATGTTGTGTGCATCGCAAACATTTGGACATAGAAGAACGCGTGCAATAGGTATTTATCCGACGCGGGTACGACGGATGAATCATGTGGGATGTATTCAATCTTCGCATACAGTTTTATAGCGACAACTGTGTGTGCTCTTACATCTAATCGCATATGGTTGAGGACAAGTAAATGTATGTGATGTCTGCTTCTATAATCAGGAACTGTTTGTGATGGGTCGCGCATCGTAAACGTAGCACCACAGAATACCGACTGCGATGGCAATGCGAGCACAAACGAGTTTTAACGATGGAGCGTTTCAGATATTTGAGATATCAGAAATAGTTTAGTAGGGACAACTGTATGCATCAAGGCTCCCTATCCCCGACGGTTTCTGGGTCGTGTGGGAAGGAGACCCCCCCCTATCGCAGTCACTCACATGGCGACAGTTCAAAGCGCCATCACGGGAAGGGGTTAAGAACTGTTTGTATAACACCTCACTGTACCAGTGGAAGCGTAGTTTCTCATGAGTCCTTTGGAGCTCTCTATGATCCTCTAGAGTTGTTTCATGAGCTAACTTAAGAGTGGTTAGTTCTTTAGTTAGACACTCAATCTCCTTCTTATCATTGTCATTCGTTTCATCTTGATTAGCATGAATACTAGCAAGTTCATCATAGTTTTCATCACTAGTGTTGTCAACAAGTAAATCATCATCACCTAGCAAACCATCTTTATCACTATTGAAATCAACATACTCAGGGTGTGATGCCTTAGGGCCTTTAACCATGAAGCATCTTCCAATTCCTTCATTTGGTGAGTCAAATATGTCGTAGGAGTTGGATGACACGAGTGCAAGACCGGCAACACCTTCATCTAGAGTACACTACTGCAGGATGCTGCTAACGTGACACTATGATCAAAGACCCTTTGACGAAATTGTGTGTGATGCATTAATCGCAAACGGTGATGTAAAAAAGCTGTCAAAAAAGATGCAAAATGTTTGTGATGGTGGATACATCGAAAACGGATCAAAATTTAGTTGCGTGTGCGATGCGGGGCATACGGTTCAGTTCAATGAACTGTTTGCGATGAGGCAGAAGAACATAAAAGGGCAGCTAGATGCAGGCGTGTGCAATATACGACATATAGTTCAGTCAGATTAACTGTTTGTGATGAGGCGGAACAACATAAACGGGCAGCCAGTGAAGGTGTGTGCGATATACTGCATACAGTTCACTCAGATGAACTATTTTTTTATTAGGCAACACAACAGAAATGGTCAGCCAGATCAAGGTGTGTGTGATATACAACAAATAGGTTCCTAATCAGAAATGTGTGCGAAGACCCATAATAACATAGACAATTTCTGCTAATAATTCGTGTGTGTTGTGGGCAAACGTTTGCTGGTATACGATTGTCAGCGATTGATGAATTCATCACCAACGGGTTTCCTAGTATGGTCCATGTGCATTGTCATTGCATACAGAACAATCCAATTATAAGGACTTATAAGGACTTGATTCCATAAGCAAATTGAGCATCCAATTACATAGGTGGCTAGTAGACACATGACCTTTGCACACATCAAAGTATGTTAAAAATGCCTAGAAAACTCAAACAATGCGTAAAAAAAGCAAAACGAACGCTGAATAATTTCATATCTTTAGGACGACACTCCTATAGTTGCATGTTGCCTCTAAAAATAAATCAAGGCGGGAAGAAACAGTGTATGTCGTTTCGCACACATATAGGTGACAAGTTCCCTCTCGGAACCATGAGGCTTCTTGAGAGAAGCTCTGGTTTGTAAGAAGTTTATACCAAAACTTATCCCAAATTGGACGATTTTTTTACCACAGCATGTTGGTGCCATGTCATAACACCATGCGACGTTTCATGATTTTGAGGCGAGTTTTGGATTTACAGTAATTTTAAAACCAGGTTTCTCAACGTTTACTGTCGTCGGCACCGCCCTATGTCGGTGTACAAAAGTAGGGGCACACCTTTGTACCCCTTTACTTGTGCACGGGCAGTCGGAGCCGCACGCCACGGCCACACTAAGCAGGGCAGAGGAGGGGGCCGGCGAGAAGCCGAAGCCCAAGACAACGCCAAGGCCAAGAACACAAAGAAGAAGAGGGACGGAGCAGGTTCCCCCGGCAAGACCCTTGTCGGGGCAGCCTCAGCGGCCCTGGCAAGATCCTTGCCGGGGCAGCTCACCCACACCAACGGAGTGAGCCGCCCTTGAGCCCACAGGTTCCAACCCAACCAACTACGTTGGGACCAGGGCTCGGGAGGCACCTCTGTGGTGGCGCAGATCTTTGTCAAGATCACAAACACACAAGATCAGATGAGGACCAGAAGACGGCGACCCTCGGCGAGATCCTTGCCGAGGAAAGCCAATCTTGCCGGGGACGACTGCGCGGCACGGCAAGACACTACAAGAAATATGTCAACTAGTGACCTTCTGGCAGTGACCCTGGAAGAATTGGTCATAGATCTATGACCATTTGAGACCAATTGGTCAAAAGCTGTTCGGGGGGCTCCAAACGCTAAACTATATCGACCATTTTTGTCAGAAAGGTCGTAATTTCCTTACACGAAATGGTCACAAAGCAGACAACACTGATCCGCTGCCTTATTTCTAGCTGGTCATGACCAATATAGATGGTCATAACCTTGTAAGTTGTGGTGGATTTCTATGACTAGGTGCCACCTCATCAGTTTTGCCTATGTGTCATGTCCATGTGTCAATTTTTGGCCTAGGTTGTGAAGCAACCTATATTTCTGTCATTCCCAAAATTCCCAAAAAAATTGGGCATTCTTTACTATCCAAATCATTGCCTCATGACAATATTCAACTCCATTTGCCTGGTAAATCTACCTCGGCAAATTTCCAAAGTTTTCATTCAACTCGAACTGTTGTGAAGGAAGTACTAGCTAGGCATATCCTAATGAGCTGAATTTTTGCCACATCTTCTATATTCCCAAATCATTGCTGTCCACAAAATTTGAGCCCCATCTAACAATACATGTGAGTGTGGCTTCAACATTCATATTTCTATCCAGTGTGGTACGTTGCAAAGCAAGTGACACCTAGGATCCTCCATTTGAGCTGCAAATTTTCCAAGATAGTGTCCTTAGTAGATCATCATCCTCAGCCAAAACTCAGGCCCATTGGCCATGTGCATTTCCCGTACCACTAATCAAACACTTGGGTGCTAATTCATGTTTGAGCATTGTTCGGTCTCCTCGTGAGATTCTTATGTTGTTATTTTCTTCCAAGCATGTACCAGGGGAGTGCCAAACCTACTAGACATGCCTAGGCTTCCCAGAACGCATGGCAATGCCACGGTCATGTGGTGACCATGCGGCGGGCATGCGAGTCTACGCGCTTTGGAGTTGGGGCCCTGGGCCACCGTCCAAACCTCAATGTATCACCACCAAACCATGTATTTATGCTTAAATAGATACTTATGTACCTAGAAATGATTTTTGGAAAAAATAAAGAGCAAACTATAAGGCAGCTGCAGTTCAAATTTGACCCGCTTCCTACTGAATCGGCGGAAATTTGTCTTTTTCACCAGAGATGGATCAAAGCTTTTGACACCCAACCATTTTGTCAATTGTGCATTAAATATGGCCTATTATTTTATAAAATTGATTTGGTCCAATTTTGCAACAAATATATGGTAGGTCCTTCACAAAAAAAACTCATTTCGGGCACTCGGAAAATGGAAAAATGAATTTTCCGTGCAAAGAAAATGAAAACTCCCTTAGGCAACATTGTTTGGAATTCCAAGATGCACCCTTGTGCATAATATGAGATCATTTGAACAAACTATGCCATGAATGTGGCCATAAGATTGATCATTTGGCTTGAAAGCCATGAATCTTCACGCATGATAGCTCGTTTCTGAGAACACTTTTTAAAAATAATTGCCGTATTACAAGTTTATTATTTTTCCTGGAAACTTGGTCACATATAATGACACAATGCGAAGTTTTCCAATTTTTTGATTTTTTTTTGAATTTTTTATGCCCGTTTCAAAATGCGGTCAAAACGGCGGGCTTGACCGTTCCTAGCTAGTGGTTGAATCTTAGAAATTTTTTGATGTTTCTCTGATTAAATAGATACTTATGTACCTAGAAATGATTTTTGTAAAAAATAAATAGCAAACTATGAGGCAGCTACAGTTCAAATTTGACCCGCTTCCTGCTGAATCGGCGGAAATTTGTCTTTTTCACCAGAGGTGGATCAAGGCTTTTGACACCCAACCATTGTGTCAATTGTGCATTAAACATGGCATAGTATTTTATAAAATTGATTTGGTCCATTTTTGCAACAATTATTTGGTAGTTCCTTCACAAAAAAACCTCATTTCGGGCACTCGAAAAATGGAAAATGAATTTTCCGTGCAAAGAAAATGAAAACTCCCTTAGGCAACATTGTTTGGAATTCCAAGATGTACCCTTGTGCACATTATGAGATCATTTGAACAAACTATGCCATGAATGTGGCCATAAGATTGATCATTTGGCTTGAAAGCCATGAATCTTCACGCATGATAGCTCGTTTCTAAGAACATTTTTTTAAATAATTGTCGTATTACAAGTTTATTATTTTTCCTGGAAACTTGGTCACATATGATGACACAATGCGAAGGTTTTCCAATTTTTTGATTTTTTTTTAATTTTTTATACTCGTTTCAAAATGCGGTCAAAACGACGGGCTTGACCGTTCCTACCTAGTTGTTGAATCATGGAAACCTTTTGATGTTTGCCTGGTTAAATAGATAGTTATGTACCTAGAAATGATTTTTGTAAAAAATAAAGAGCAAACTACGAGGCAGCTATAGTTCAAATTTGACCCGCTTCCAACTGAATCGGCGGAAATTTGTCTTTTTCACGAGAGGTGGATCAAGGCTTTTGACACCCAACCATTGTGTCAATTGTGCATTAAACATGGCCTAGTATTAAAAATGATTTGGTCCATTTTTACAACATTTATTTGGTAGTTACTTCACAAAAAAACCTCATTTCGGGCACTCGAAAAATGGAAAATGAATTTTCCGTGAAAATAAAATGAAAACTCCCTTAAGCAACATTGTTTGTCATCCCAAGATGCACCCTTTTGCACAATATGAGATTATTTGAACAAACTATGCCATGAATGTGGCCATAAGATTGATCATTTGGCTTGAAAGCCATTGATCTCCACACATGATAGCTCGTTTCTGAGAACACTTTTTAAAAATAATTATCGTATTACAAGTTTATTATTTTTCCTGGTAACACGGTCAGATATAATGAAACAATGCGAAGGTTTCCTAATTTTTTGATTTTTTTTGAATTTTTCATGCCCGTTTCAAAATGCGGTCAAAACAGCGGGCATGACCGTTCCTAGCTATTGGTTGAATCTTGGAAAACTTTCGGTGTTTCTCTAATTAAATTGATACTTATGTACCTAGAAATGATTTTTGGAAAAAATAAAGAGCAAATTATAAGGCAGCTGTAGTTCAAATTTGATCCTCTTCGAGCTGGATCAGCGAAAAATTTTCTTTTTTACCAGAGGTGGATAAAATCTTTTGACAACCAACTATTTGGTCATTTGTGCATTAAATATGGCCTAATAGTTTATAAAATTGATTTCATCCAATTTTGCAATAAATATATTGTAGGTCCTTCACAAAAAAACTCATTTTGGGCACTCGAAAAAGGGAAAATGTTTTTTTGCAAAAAACTCATTTCCGACGACACCTTTTTTAAGATATTTATCTTATTCCATGTTGTTATTTTTTCCGAAAACTTGTTCACATTTTGGTGACACAATGAGAAGGTTTTCCATTTTTTTTAGAATTTCTCAGATCGTAAAGTAGCTTAAATGATTTTAACACATTATTTTAAGTCAACCACGACCAATTTAGATGGTCATAACATCGTACTGCATTCTGATTGGTACGTGGACATATCACGCGGATCGTGCATCCAACACCGTCGGATGCTCGGGGATCCAACGGCTGTCCTCGACCCATCCACACCAACCCCGAAACCTTAGCTATGTCCTCCAGGTCAAATTCCATCCACGCCCCCCCCCCCCCCCCGCCTCCTTTCTTTTCCTCACTCCCCGATCCCCTCCCTTCCTCACCCACGCAAACCCTAGCTCCTCTCGATCCCATCCCCTTCCTCCCCGCTAGCTCCACCGATCCTCCCTCGCCCCAGCTCCCTGCTCTGCCTCGACCAGCCAGCGCGCCGCCATGACCGGCCAGCCCAAGCTCGCGTCGCCCGCTCCGTCCGCGCATGCGACGACCTCCTCGATGCCCTGCTCGTCTGCGGGCCGAGGTCCTTGCTGGTGGCCTCCGTCTCGTGCTCGAGCCGCCCTTAGCGCGCCCCCTCCCCCTCCGCTAGATCCGACCGCCTGCCGTCTCTGACCTTGTGGTCTCTCGTTGATCTACTGCACGAACACGGTGGCATGCTCTTCCAGGACGGTTCATCTCCCTCCATCTCTCTCTTCCCTACTCTCTCTTTGTCATGATTTCTTTATCTAAATCTCTCTCTCTGCAGGCACCCATGAAGGCGAAGATGGATCCTCACCGGAGATGAGGACTACTCGGGTGGTAGCCGCCAAGGCCAAGGCCAGGGAGTACAGCGATTTCGCCGCCCATGCCACCCAGCTCTTCCGTCCGAGGGATCTCCGCCGCGCCGATCTGACCGCCCCGTCCCCTCCGTCACGGCTGCCTCCCATCTCGTGCACCCCCGCCGCTCCTCCCCACCACACGCGAGGACGGCGGCGCCGTTGCCCCTGCCCTGCCGGTTGTACCCCCATCTTCTCTGTGCGGATCCGCCTCCGTGGTAGCCCTTCTTGGATTATCTCCCTGGAAAAAATCACATCAGTTCGAGATGCAATTAACGATGGATATGATCCACCATTTAACCCTGTTTTCTTCAGATCTCTAGCAAAGGACTGGGCTTATGCTTGTAGTGTGTACGATGATGACCACCTGGTGGAAGTTAGAACCTTACATTTTGTAGTATATTTCAGATGCATAGATAGATTCTTCGATGCTTCCTAGGCCTATACTGTTATGTTTGGCTTGAATATCTCTAGTTTGTATTTTTGCTGCTGGGTGCTAATTTTAGTTGCTGAACCATTGGTAGTGGTCTGTGGTGGTCTGCATGTGCTAGTGATACTAAGCATCCTATATAAATTTAACCTTAGGTTGTACATTTGTTAATTTTTGAGTTTGGCTTCGTATTTTTTATATGCATTTAGCCTCCACTGAATCTTTGAGTTCCAGTTTCATTGTGTCAATGCAACCTTAGTCCAGATACCATCGTTCCCAGAGAATCCAAATTTCAGTAAGTTCATGTCAACGTGGCCTTATCATCATGATTCGACCATGAATCCATGATATTATCTAGTGCAGCCAATGGGTTACTCACGGTACCGATTGCTCTTATGAAATGGACAGTGCCACGTGCAAATGAACTGAAACATTTTATTTTATATTGCGGGCACTTTCAGTCTTGACCATCCTAGGTCTGAACCCTGCAACACAGCAAAGCACTGGTATAGTGCATGCATCCTGTTAATGCGGAAGGTTTCATATATAGACTGATAATCCACGTGACTTTGACTGAATTGTTAAGTTAGTATATACTTGACCGTCTCCGTCTGGTGCCCACACTCCCTCACACTACGCGTCTTCATCCACTGGGATGGACACGTGCTACGCATTTTACGTAGTATACATCTATGGTGAGCCAGTCAGTAATCGTGGCCGAGTCATTGATACTCACCTAGCAGCCACTTGTCGGCCACTTGATTCAGAGTTTCAAACCATATAACCCCAAGTCTACTTTCATCATAGAAATGAAAGATAAACGGATGAGGTCGATGGAGTGAGCAAGTAACCATGTGGTATCTCTTCTGTTCTGTTTTGTTTCTTCTTGCTTAAGACATGCTTCCTCTTGCGTAAGACATGCTGGATCTTCGCTTATACTTCAAAAAATTGAACGAATCATGCATGCATGTCAACAGAAATCATGCTGTAAATTTTTTAATCCGAATTCTGAATTTGAATCAGAGTTGATTGTTAACTCTGAATCTTTCAGACCTCATGGGTTACTCCCAAGTAAGTGTGAAGCCACAGTACGTGTTTAAAAATCTTACAGGTGCCAAGTTAACTTGAATCAGAGCAGAAAGCTAACAGCAACCTTACAACAAAGTTTTTTAAATGATACTGCCGATCTGTTGTCTTTCTACTGGTACTGGACTACTGGTAGAGAAAAATGTGCATAAAGGCCCTGTTCATGTGATTGACCAAATTTCCCACAAGTTTTAATGCTCACAGATTTTAGTTGGCTCTGTCCATTCTTTTCAAAATGTGCATACATGCCCTGCTCACATGTCCTTTTCCCTGCTGCCTCGATTAGGTTGATTACCTTAGTTTTTTTAATGCTATTTTATATAGCATCAGAACAACCTAATATTCTAAGGATGCCTCACTTTGAAAGGTATTCCATCATCCGGAGGACTCTGCATCATATATGATATTGTTTAGTTAGATGGACTCTGCATCATCCTAGAACACCACGGTCTCTGTTCGTGGTATGCGTGCATTAGAAACACAATATGTCTGTATGTAATCTAACTTGCAGTGTGTGTGTGGCATGCAGGGAGGTGGTGATCAGGTGAACAACATATGCCTGGAAGACCTCTGGCACAATGGCGGTGTGCAAGCAACGTCCTGTTGCATTCTACGTTGCATTCTACTGGTACTGTCTGTCGTCTCGTGTCAGCGTCTCATTATCGTGTACAATCTAAATGAGTAATTCGGAGTCGCTTGTGTTTGATTTCAGTTCATAATTTTGTGATATGCTCTTGATCTTGTTCTGTTCCATACTAGGGAGCTTCTTCTCCTCTCATGTTGTTGCTGTCGATTTGGTACTAGCTAGAATGATTCCTTGAGCTTGATGATGACAGATTGTACACTATCTTGCTCTAGTGTTACATAATTGTTATCACAGTACACACATACCTCGTTGTTGTCCATGGATCTTGTTCTCTGCTGCCAGCATTGACTGGTTGTAGTTGTTTCGGCAGATCACATCACATTCACATGGGCGCATGTGTAGCACTGACTGGTTGTACACACATAATGTTGGCTGGTTGTCCACACATAATGTTGACTGGCTGTAGTAGTTATTGACTGGTTGTACACACATAATGTTGGCTGTTATGTATTGATTTTAGTATCAAAAATGGCTCAAACCTGAAGTACTTAAAATAGATTGGCGTTCCTTTCTTGTTTGTTTTGATACCCATATACCCATAAATCAGGGGGAAATTATTGCCTGGATAGGTGTTTTCTTTTGTGAAGTTAGTGGATGTTGATCAAGTCCCCCTTTCCGCTGTATGAAACGTTTCTCCTGTTGTACTTAAAAAGCTTTCCGCTGATGGCAGGAAGAAGAAGGCTGTTCACAAGAAGATGGCAGGAAGAAGCAGGCTGATTCAATTCGATCCTCAAGGTAGCCCTTCCCTTCCCCTTCTCTCTTCGATTCGATCCGATCTATGCACAAAGTTCACTAGCTTGGATGCATCATAGAACTTGTGGTGATGTTGTCTAGATTGCAGCAAGCAAAAATACTAGTGTTGAGGTTGTTAAGTGTTTTGTTACGGTGAAATCTGAACCATTTATTGAATAGTAGGATGGCTGACTTACTATGATTATCTCTTGTTGCTATGTTTGTCTTTTAATTGAATTGGTGTGCTTGAAAACCAAGGAATGCTTCTATTCCTTGTCGGTGTTCTTTTTTATTCTGGTATAAGATGAACCAGCTCGTTATTTGTTTGGTGGTTGGTTTGCATAGATGTTCTTTTTCTGCAGAAATATGTTGTGGTTCCTTGCAGAGTAAATATGTTGTTAGATTTACTTTTATTTTGTTCCTAATCATTTTGTTCTATAACGTGCAAATGCTGGCCTTTCATGTTTCTTCACGAGCATCAGGACAAGGAAGTTGGAAGAAGCATAGTTCTAGCTCATTGGAGCTAGTTCTGGGAGCAACGAAACCCTTTAGGCTGATCCTATTTGTATGTGTGTTATATGATGTAGCAGAACTTGTAGGGCTCGTGTGATAGACTCGTGTGGTAGACTGTACACTTGTAGAGCTGTTATCTAATTGTAAACTTGATGCTGATCACATTTGTATGTATGTTATATGATGTAGCAGATTGCTTCTTGCTGTTATTTGAAGTATTGCGTCGGTTTTCTGTATTGGTATATTGAAATCTGAAGAACATGACCTTGACAAAACAAAGAAAAACAAAGGCTACAACCCCAAAACAAAGGTGCATAAAAAAGAAAAACAAAGGCTACAACCCAAAAATAAAAAGGCTATAATGTTGGGCCTGGCCCATGTAGCTGATCAAAATTAATAGGGAAAAATATATAAAAGGTTGAATTGTTGGGCTCGGCCCATGTAAAACATTGAATTGGACCGGGCTGAATCTTATCAACGACTTTTTCAATTGGTCGCAATTTTGCCACGTCGGATTGCCACGTCGGATCCGACGTGGCCTGGGCAGAGAGCTAGCGACCAAAACAGAAGGTCATGGAATCAACGACCTTTTGTTTTGGACGTGGAATTCCACGACCTTCTCACAGAGAAGGTCGTTAATTTCAGTTTACGACCGCCAGCTTTTGACCATCTGTTTTTGGTCAAAAAAAGGTCGCAAATGAAAATCAATGACCTTTCAGTGACCAATAGTGAGGGTCGCAAGTTGACATATTTCTTATAGTGAGACCCTTGCCAGGCCCCTGGCAAGGCCTTGCCAAGGATATCAGCAGGGCCACTGCCAGGCCCGCACCAGCCAAGTTTCTACCGCCGTTCGCATGCAGCTGCAAGCCCGACCAGTTGGGCTGGCACCTGCGTGGCAACATGCAGCTTCCAGACCAGATCAGCAAGTGCCTGCGTGGCGGCATGTAGATCTTCGTGAAGACCCTACCACCGCGCCACCTCAGCTGCTTGCCTACCCATGTGGCACCGCATGCGTCGCTAGCCAGGGCGCGTGTCGAAGTGAAGAGGAGCGGCGACGGACGGGACGGGCCTCGCTCCCCGTCCCGATAAAGCTAGGGGACACCTAAGCGACGCATTAAATGCGTCTTGTCCTGTAATACGAGCGATAAGCTCGCAGCACTGTAGGCCTTTCCACCTCATGTGTGCCACTTTGGTAGCCCCTTTCGACAATAAAAGGAGGCCCATGGCATACTGGAGAGGGATTCGGCTCTTTTGAACTACGCAACCACCATAGCTAGTTCGAGAGCTCAAGAACTCTCTCAAATACACACCAAAGCAGGACTAGGGTTTTACGCATCCTCGCGGCCCGAACCTGGGTAAACGATCCTTGTGCTGACTGTTAATCCTGCTCTTCTCACAACCCTGCGCCCCAGCAACCGTAGTAGGGATTCTTGTGATCCCATAGGTGTCGTTTCCCACCAACACCCTAGATAGGCATTTTCCTCGTGGGTCGCAAATGTCAGAATCCAAATCTGCCACTACCATGCAGCTTCTACTATTAAGAATTACATCACATTTGGCGTGCTAGCTGAAAATAAGTTCGGTGGGTGCAGGCGGGCGCTATGAACTTGTGGGTTCTGTAATGAACAAAGATCAAAGTCCAGTATGAAAGAAAATAAGGGTCAAACTTAGTTGAAAAGGGCAACAATGTCTAACTCCAGCTTACAAAAGGTACAAAACCACGAGGATTAATTGTTCATCAGGTTTACACATAGCCCAGATTGAACAGGGAAATAACATCTAACTCAACCAAAGTTTTTGTCAGTCACGATCAAATGGATCAGTCTGATCCATAAAATCAAGATCCCGGTACAAAAGATCTACTGGTCCATGATGATGACAAGTTGTTGTAAATATAAGCCGAGCACGATCAGAAGCCCTTAGGTCCACCTGAAACTTCTTTTTATGATGTTCAACATACAGTTCCGTGAGAAATTTCTTGTTGAAAAACTTAATCCTCAGGGACTATAGTGCCCTTGCATTCCTCATGAAGAATGTGACAAAGCCAGTGTTTACATGGTTGGATGCATATCCTTCCACCATTATTGTCTTCAAGCGAATTTTATGAGTTCTGAGAAAATCCTTGTGCTTCCTCTGCCGTCGATTGGTTAGACCTTTTTCTCGAAGTCCTAGTACCTAAATAGACATGAAGATTGAAAACAGTTAATGTCTAAAATAGAGTATGTCGAAGGAGCGATAGTTGAACGGTTAATTCTAGTACATTATATATGGGCTTTCAATGTGTGTGAAATCATCACCTTTATATACAAATTCTCCAGACAGAGAAAGCATCGTAGCAAGCCAATAGTGGTGTTCAGATCAAGACACCCTATATAAATATATAAGGTCTTGACAGAATCCAGCACCCCTGATACACCATCTATGGACAAGCTCTTCATTCAGCATAGAACATAATATTAGCACCGAAAGTGTACTCCAATAATATATTTAACTTATGCGCACAAATGAAAAATGCAGATTACTAAAGTGTACATGGATAACATACAGTACCTGAACAAGTGTGGAGCCAACCACCAACTTGTAACATTCAAATGGATGAGGAAATACACCCAAGGTCTCAAGTTTAGGCGCAGAGACCACAGTTATTTGTGAAGGTTTATAGCAGCAATCAATGAGCAACCTTTGAAGTGAAGGGGCATCTTCGATGATGAGCTCCTGTCCTTCAAAATGAATTCCAATGCTTACAAGGTAAGGCTTCTTTATTTTGATACAAGGGATATTGATTCCTAGTCCCAAAAAAGCACCAAACGCTCGAGTGCAGAGCAGCTGGAGTGGATGATGCTGTGAAGTGAGGCCACCGACAGATCAACCAACACAAGCGCAAGTTTTTTTAGCAGTGGGAGTCGAAGCATTTGTACCAGGTTGTCTGCTAGATGGCACCGGATCAAGGTGGCAGTGTGGAAAGAGGAGGAAAACCATGAGATGGGCATCAGTGGTGAGGGAACAAATGCAGCTCTTGGTGGTAACCTATCGCTGTAGTAATGGTAGAACTCAAGCTGCTGGAGTTTATCGAATTGACGGGATGTCAACCAGGCGGCCACCATGCAGGGTATGTCCAGCAGGTAGCATGTCGGGATGCAGATGCGTTGAACGGAGCCCTGGTGGGAGGAGATGATGGCTCCGGGGAGTTCAGAATCATCATTGACAGATAGCTGACGACAATCGATATTAAGAGGCATGGTGCGCCACAGAGTGCGCCACCGAGATGCGAGGACTTGTGTGCGGCAGCCATCCTTTGTGGGGAGAAGGGAGATGATCTCCCCAAGGATGTCGTCCGGGAGATCGCTGATGCGGTCCGCTAGAGATTCTACTAGTTCCTCAGGTCCAGGGGGTGTGGCCGCTTCTGGCCGCGTAGCCGGGTCCAAGATCTACATCCGGTGGGGCACTGGTCGGAGCCTCATCTGTGTACATACCAATCCGAAAGAAAAGAAATGGCAGAAACATACATGTAGGACATTCCAAATCAATTCTTAAGATCTGGAAGAAAAAAGGCACAAACATGTATGTAGGACATTCAAAATCAATTCACAAGATCTGGCCATGAATTATTAGCACGCAAGCTAACCCTAGTAGGATTATTAGCAAAAATAATTTGTACAGATCACTAACTCCATACGGATAACATTCAAACAATCCATACACTACGTGCATAAGATGGATCTTAATTAGTCTGATTTCATGGACTGAGATAACATAACTATAGGATTTGTATTCCAAAACAATTATAGAGGGGGGAGTAACCAGAGAAAACACATGATATGTTTGCCACACAAATGGGTATATAGATGACTAACTGGTTTTTCGTCGGAGTCGCGGTCGTTGTCGGAGTTGTTATTGACCTCCGGCTCCGACTGGGGGGGCACGACGGCGCTGACAAAGTCAAAGTCATGTTGCTGCCCGCGCGAGACCTCGTCGGCGGCAACAGCAACCTCTGTGCCCAGCTTCACGCGTTGCGCGGGTCCTTCACCAGCCCCGACGTCGCCACACCCTCCGATGGTGCGCTTCAGCGGCATCCTCATACACTCCAGAGTCCAGACGTTGGTGAGCACTGTGGACCGGGGGTGCGGCCGCCTATTATGGCCGGCGGCTCGGGTGCGCAATTAATACGGACCAGTGGGAATGAGGCGGGCGGCGGTCAAAGGCTGTCTCGCCTCCCGGTGAGCTTGCGCGGCGGACTTCTGCCATTCCTACCATCATTTCACACAGCTACTCGTACGCCTCCCGGTATGCCTGCGCGGCGGACAGCTTGTATGCGTTCCATCAACTCACGCCTGCTCGCACGGCACACGGGGCGTGTGGAGCACGAATATTTTTTGGTTTATTGATGATTCATTCTACCGCTTTACTGCTTAACCGAAGCATGGAACGGTCTAACGCACACAGTCCAAATAAATAATCCCTATGAGATATTGGTTGCCAGTTTTTAATAATCTCCCATTTGTAAGAAGATTATATCAAAACGGGTCTGAAATTTGACGAAAGAATACAATATCACAGTCTACTTGTGTCCATATATGACACCACGATAAGTTTCATGAATTTCAACTAAGTTTTGGATTTACTGAATTTTAAAAATCTATATTTTGAATGTTTTGGAATCTCTTGCACAGGGAAATATGCACCCAAGGACACATATGATTTTGCAATCCATTTTGGTGCACATGTAGCTCAAATTTAATTTTTGCAGATTAAATCCCAAGGAAATCAATCAATGTATAAAAACGGTCGAATGATGTCTGTTTTTTTTAATTTAACACGACACTCCGCCTTTGGTCACATGTTCACTGCAGAAAAAGTTTGACATGCCTTTGACTGGTTGTGGTGGTGCGGGATGTGTGTGTCTATGTGTGTGGGGGTGGGGGAGGGTCCGGCAGTACACTACGAGTCGTGAACCTCCGTGTGGGATTATTGATCATTTTGTGAGTCATATATGCCACATCGAAGTCGTGAATTGGTTATTTAAAGCATTACACAACCCTTTCATACATACATCTTCGGGCCACATGGATGCATTGGTGGTCCTCTCGGACACTCTCCCTCGTGCGGTTATCAACGACGTGCCCATTCGTTAGCCCGCAAAGGTTTTCAGTTTGCACTGACAATGAGAGGCATTTGACCAAAAGGTGGATTCATCTTAGCATGTGTGTGTGGATCATGGTGAGATTCCATATCATAGTTCGAGCACGTGTGTACACACCCTCCCACCAGCTTGAAGTGAGGGGGCTACGCATTGTGGTGTAGTGCGTTTCCGGTTTGTGAAGCATGTGCCACGTCAAAGTTATGCATTGGGTATTCAAACATCACATAACACACGGGCGCATGCACGCGGTGGTTTTCTCCTATGACACTCACTCGTCTGTACCTCTCTCTGTGGGCCCACGAGGTCGTCGTCGACCAATTGAACTTATAAATAGAGAGAGGTTAAGTTGACAAACAAGGATGGTTGTTTTTTGGTTTGTGCTACATATATGCACGGTAGGAGTATGTACATGTCAAAGAGGGGCAACATGAATACTATATATATATATATGTGTGTGTGTGTGTGTGTGTGTGTGTCATAACCTCGCTCCATGTGGGGACTTTCCGGTTCCCGAGGTAGGTGCCACATCAAATTTGTACATTATATTGGTACACAAACATCACGCAATACCATGCAGGCGGTGGTTGCCCTATAGGAACTCACTTGCGTGTGGCGCTTCCATCCGTGGGCATGCGAGGTTGTCCTCCATCACTTTGACCCAACAAGGGTGAGGTTAATTTGACCATCAAGGAATGATTCTTTTTTGGTTTGTGCTATATAGTAGAAGTACATATGTACCACGCATCGGATGGGGGCGTACATATAGCACATACCACGCATCATGAACCTCGTGCTCTCTGTGGGGACTTTTTGGTTTCCAATATATATGGTGCCACATCAAAGTTGTGCATTGCGTATTCAAACATCACACAAACACCTCTTTGGGCCACATGCAGACGGTGGTGCATAGTCCTATATAGGATGATCACTCATGTGCCACGTATGCTTCGCTTCTGTGCTGGGCCTGCGAGTATGTCGTCCATCCCTTCGACCCAGTGAGAGAGAGGTACGTTTGACGAACAAGGATGATTAATTCTTTTAGGGTTGTGTTACTAGGTGTGTAGTACGTGATGAAGGGGGGTAACCAGCACATATATATATATAGGGCTGGACTATTCTGTTACTAGTAACAAAATAATATTCTGTTACCCCCGGCCCTATAAGTGCGTGACGCGCCTACACCGTAGAATCTCACCGACCCAGCCCGAACCCAACCCAGCTCCTTTCGCCGAAGGCAGCCATCGTGGGCGAGCGAGCGATGGCGTCAGCCGGGGCAAGGGAGCCTGCGGTGTCGTGACTGGCCGCCGATGGATCCACCGCAGCCGTCCCCTTCCTCGCTAGCAAAGCAACGATGGGGCCGTGATCCTCGCCTCCTGCCTCCCTCCCTCGCCGGGGCTCCTTCGCAGGGGGCCGTGATCCTCGTCTCCCGCCTCCCCCCTCGCCGGAGCTCCTTCGACGGTGTCGTCATCCCCGCCTCCCCCTCGCTGGAGCTCCTTCGACGCATCCATGATCTGCATCACCAGCCTCACCCTCTCACCAGCTCCTTCGACGGATCTGTGATCACCGCCACCAGCTGCTGCCTCCTCGGACCTCGTCCCCGGAGCTCCACCACAAGCAGAAGCGCCGTCGTCTCCCCAAGGGCCTTGCCTACATCAATGGCGCCTCCTTCCAAGATTATGCTAGTACGCCGCAAACGAGAGGAAGAAGAAGACGTCAGATACAAGAACATGCCACTGCAGGTGATGTCTGCTTCCCACACTAATTTTCCTCAAAATTGAATCTGCCTGATTGCTACTGAAGCACAAACGATCAGTTCAAAAAAAATTCAGATCTGGGTTTGCTTGAAGAGAAATACCACGTTTGTGGCAGTTCATCAGTGGGATCAGTTTTCAGGTTGCTCAGTGATAATTTCCAGTTATCCCCAGATTAGATGTATTTTCTTACCTATTGTTCAAGAAAAAGCCACACAAAAAAGTTAGATCTATTCATCCTTTGTCCTAGCCAGTCTGAGCCTTTGCAATTTTCTTTTCATTGTTTGCATTATTGAATTATCGGTTGCATCGTCGTGTCGAGTTGCTGCTCTTAGTGTCTAGTTCGTTTAGAGTTTCAAGTTCTGTTCACATTAGTCACGACGCCGCTGCATCGTTATCCCTTCCACTGTCCACCACACCATCAATCAATTTCCACCACGTGCTACCCATAGTTCATTGTCACAATCATAGTTGATGTCGTTAAAATCTTTGCTTGATCCAATCTGCATCTTATCTAGTTTGTCTTGGAAAGAGGGAGAGAAAAAAAGGCAGAGAGAAAAAAATAGAGAAAAAAAGTTAAAAAATGTCAGAAAAAACAGGAGAAAGAAAAAGAAAAAAAAGTGAGAGAAAAAAAGAGAAGAAAAAAAAAGAAATTTCGGATCTATCTAGAATCAATCTCGTACCTGAATTCGGATTGGAATCTGTTTTGCGTACTGTTCAGTAAAAACATGCATATCTTTTTCATACGAAGTCCATTTTGGCTCCACAAGTACTCAAATTAAAGCTAGCGATGAGCCACATCTGAATAGTTGCAAAATCTAGTTCAATATTTGGCGTCTCAAAATCGGCTTCTAAATAGGTCTTTTTGCCCTCCGAAGTTCGCGCATACAGTTTATTCCAGTTTTTCAGGCCAGTTTTATAATTCTTTGACTCCTCACATCAATTCGGAATTGAGTGATTCTTTTTGCTTTGGAACGCTTGAGTTAGTAGCATTGTTTGAAAATAGTTATCAGAAAATTGGCTCAAACTTTTCAAGAGGAAAGTTGGAGAGAGTTGTTATATATCCTGCTTGGCAGTTGTTTTTCATCATTATCTTTACTGCCGTTGTGATCTTCACTTATATCTTGCTGTCCAGAGCTACTTAGTATCTGTCATTGATGCTAGTTATGCTACGCCGTGACCTCATTAGTGTTCTAGGCTCGCGTATCTAGTCTGGTCTACCCAAGGACCAGCACAGTACCGTCGTTGAGCGTTTATTCAACATTGCATCTCTGAATTGATTATTGCTAATATTTTGCTACCATATATAGCCAACCCAGCTCCACATATTTCTACACCGTGTATACGTACGTTCCCCTGGCAATTGCTTTACACAATCTTCGGAGTTATTTGACACCGCTAGTTGCCTGTCACCACTTGTCGCATGGTAAGAACTTGTAAGATATTGATATTTGCCTTACTGTGAGCACTTTACAACCACATCCTAGTAGTTCATAGGAACATTATTCTCGAATTTTGTTTCTTATTTCTACTAATCATGATAGGTTCCCGAGATAGAAGTTCTTGGACGACGGACACATCTTCACCATCACAAGAGTTGGGACAACACACACAAGCACATGGTCAGGTTATCTCCTTACCGTCATTTGAGGGTAGATTTAATCCTGCTATTTATCTAGCTTGGGAGCTTGAAGTAGAACAAGTTTTTAGTCACCATGACTTTTCTGAACTTGAGCAAGTACGAGCTGCCACTAGAGCATTTACTGGTTTTTCTTCTGTTTGGTGGAGTGTGCATTGTAAGAAAAACATTGATAACCAACCAACAACTTGGAAAGATTTGAGAGATGTAATGAGACAACAAATTTTCCCTCCTTACTATTGTCGTGAATTTCTTCGCAAATTTGAACAATTTAAACAAGGCAACAACACTGTTCATGCTTACTACCAAGAGTTCAAATCTTATATGCGTCATTGTGACATAGAAGAATCTGAGGATGATACAATGAATAGATTTTTTGATGGTTTGAACCATGGTATTCAGGCAAGATTTCAGTATATTCCTCGTTGCATTACTGGTATGTATGTTCGTGCTTGTACTTTTGAGAGATAGTTACAGGAGGATGCATTGGGTGACTACGACTACTATTCCAATTCATGCTCACTACCATCGGTTGATTCCTCCACCGTTGCACCTACTAGAGCAACCACACCTCAGATTGTGAGTGCGACATCATCTCAAGTGTATGGTACATTGTCATTGTCCATACCTACATCAGCTACGTCTTTGCGACAAGGTAACAGTAAAGGTATTGATGATATAACTTCACATGAGAATTATGCATGCCTAATTAACTTAAATACATCATGTGTTGAGTTACCTGTTGATTTGAGCACACCACCTATTTTAGAGAATCATGTTACTATCATGAATGCATCATGTGATCAAACAACTGAAATACCAACAATTTTGAGTGCTCCCATTGAATTAACTATTGATGTCAAAGAACCATGTGAATCAGGAAATAAATCAGATTTGGATCAAGTACATTGTAAAATAATTGTGCCAACGTTTAATCATTTTGATATGACCTCTAATCTTGGTAATCATTCTGTGTCAAATGACTTATTGCATGTTTTCTTATTTAAGCGTGTTGTAGCATGTAAATTTGATGCACGTAAGATTTATTCACCAATGTTGGGATGGTTTAATGATGAATATTGTCAATATTTTGATATGAGTAAGAGCTTCACTTATATGTGCAGACTGAGTTGCAATATTTTCATGCCTTCTACTTATGATAATATTTTAGCTTTATATTTTATGATCTATGAAAGTTACTCATGTATACATGTGTCATATCTGCAAAAACCAAGGGAAGTAAAAATGAATGACATATACAACATGTACACCTTGTCTCTTTTGATAGCCACATTTCAGATTAAGCAACGCCAAGGACGGCTTTGTTTTCAAGAAGGGAAGGATGATGAGGACATGACTACCTTGGATACGACCAAAAACATTGCATACATGCATATTTGTCAGGTGATTTCTAGTGCAAACTATTCAATAATTTATTTATGTTATCCAGAACAAAAATACTTCACACACTTTTGTATGAAGATAAGGGATAAGGAGAACTTTAGCTTCTGTTCAAAAAGTCCTCTCACGTCACTTTTGGGCCAAGAGAAGATAGAGTCCAAGTCTCTCACGTTCTGGATTCAGATTCGGACTGCACAGACATACCAGACTCAAAACGCCAACAACTTTTTCATATAGACTCTGAATTGGGTGATTTTTCTGTTGGAAAGTAGATTTCGTGCTCTTTCGTACCCAATTGAATTCACCTTCAAATTCGTCCAGAGCATTGAGATATCGATGAAACAATCTGACGCTGCAGCAGAATCCGAGTCAAACAGCAAGTCCAAAGGTGTTGCATCACCTCCACTTGGCCCCATGAGCCTTGTACGACCTAGGGTTTGTTTTAGGCTGCCTTGGGACGTCCTCCCACCTCCTTGGCCGCCACCCCTTGCTCCTGTATAAGTATATCCATCTAGTAGCTTTTTGCTGGGGATTTGTTTAGTTAAAAGTTAGCCATTGCAACTTCATGTACTTCGTTTGTGTCCAACAACCAGACCAAGACCGCTTTCGGATCCCCACCTTTATCAATACTTCATCTACATTCGCAATATTCAGATTGCATTATCATATTCTTGCTTGTTCTTTGATTGCGTGCAAGAATAGACCTTCGTGGTCAGGATGATCGCGCTCCAGCATGGTCAATAACCTCTCGGAGTTGGTCTAGCGATTGCTAAGGCGCAATGTCGTGCATGTTTGTAGTCGGATCATCAAAGTCGACTCCACCAAATTGATAGTTATCATCTCATTGAAAGATCGAGACACCCTCGCCTTTATCAGGGTCGGGTGTGGATTACCTGCCTGGATAGGCGAGGCCGAGCAGCGTGAAGGAGGGTCGCCGGTGAGGAGGTGGCGCTGCAAGCAAGGAGTGAAGGTTTCAACTTGGAAAGGAAGGCGGAAACAGGGGAAATGTGACTTTTGGTAAGGGGGAGGGGGCAGGGAGGTAGATATTTCCACGGAAGCTGAAAATTTGGAATCGCTTCAGCGAAAAAACTGGCGTGCAAAGTGTCATCAGACAAGGCCCCTTATTCAGAACTGTGTGCGATATGTGAACATCACAAACGATTCAGATAGCTTAACCCGTGTGTGATGAGTTTGAACGTCAAAAATTTTGGTTCAAATTTCCCTAGTTACAGTGGTCATCCACATCATTGCATAATTTGGGTACACAAAGGAGACTACAGCCCACCCACACTTCTTAATCGAGCAAGTTCAGCAATTAAACAGAGCTAGCTGACCTAAACATTACTCTAACAAATTAAAGATTGGCGCTCTTAATTAAACAAAACAAAGAGTACTACTACGGCTGGTGCTCGTCGATCTCCGACGCCGCCTCCATGTCCAGCTCGCGCCCGGCGGCCTCCTGGGGAAGGGGCTCCATGGCATCAATTGCACCATACTCGGCAAGCATCTCGCCATCCGCGTCCGCCATATCTTTGGAATAGGCCTCCACGGGCTGGGCGTGGGCGGCCGCGATCTGGGCTTTGGCGGGCTCCGTCGTGGCAAGGTATGCCGTGCAGGAATGGACGGTTGCTCGAACTCTCTCGGCGATTGCCAACTCTTCGGCCGTGGGTTGCCGACCGTTGTTGGAGAAGCTTCATTCAATTTGTGCGGTGACCGCCACGAGCTAGGTGTGGACGGCCTCGACATGGTAGTGGGCGGCCTCCATCAGGGCTAAGGCCGACGCTGCAAAACGGACAGCTGTTGTGCCGCTCTCGCCAGTTGCTATCCCCGAGGCAGATGCTGCTGCGGCCGCCTAAGAAGCAACAACGGCCGTTTGGGCTGCCCTGGCAACCGACGGTGCTCCAATATATTTTGTGCTGCATCTCACACAGTTGGTGATAATAAACTGTGTGTGATCTACCTGATTTATCGTCTTGATTTGAATTACGTAATGGGGTGACAGCTGCAAAGGATGGTGTTTGAATTGCTAGGACTTTTATCTGCAGTGAACATGCAACTATAGGTGTGTCGTCAAAAAAATGGAATTATTCGGGGTTCGTTTGGACGTTTTTATACATTAACTTGGTTTTGTAGGCATTTCAGGTGCATAATTCAAATTTGAACTACATGCACATGCTCCAGTGCATATAAACGGGTTGAAAAATCAAATTTGTGTCCTTGGTTGCATGCTTAGGTCGCATGCAAGAAATGGGAATGAATGTCAAACACCCTGCAACCGTCACCCGGCCGCAAACATTGAGATACCTCGTTTTTAAATTCTAGTAAATCCAAAACTCGTCTGAAATTCATGAAACTTGGCATACTATCATGGAGCGGCATCAACATGCCGTGGTAAAAATTTGTGCCATTTGGGGCAGGTTTGGGTATAAGTTCTCACAAACCAGAGCTTCTCACAACAAGCGTGATGGTTTCGGTAGGGAACGTGCCACCTTTGGGGATGAAACAATATCCGTTGCCTCTGATTGTTTTCAAAAAAAATCTAGTGTCAACATAGAACAACAGGAGTGTTGTGTTTAATTTTGGAATTTTTCGGGGTTCGTTTGGACATTTTTATACATTAACTAGGTTTTCCAAGCATTTTATGTGCATAATTCAAATTTGAACTACATGCACATGCTCCAGTGCACATAAACTAGTTGAAAAATCAAATCTATGTCCTTCAGTGCATGCTTAGGTCCCATGCAAGAAATGATAATGAATTTCAAACACCAGGGCACTGTTGATTGCTGGCAAAACATTGGGATACTTTGTTTTTAAATTCTAGTAAATCCAAAACTCGTATGAAATTCATGAAACTTGGCATGCTATCATTGAGCGGCATCAACATGCCGTGGTAAAAATTTTGTCCCATTTGAGGCAGGTTTGGGTATAAGCTTCTCACAAACCAGAGCTTCTCACAACAAGCGTGATGGTTTCGGTAGGGAACGTGCCACCTTTGGGGACGAAACGATATCCCTTGCCTCTTATTGCTTTCGAAAAATTTCCAGTGTCAACATAGAACAACAGGAGTGTTGTGTTTAATTTTGGAATTTTTCGGGGTTCGTTTGGACATTTTTATATATTAACTGGGTTTTCCAGGCATTTTATGTGCATAATTTAAATTTGAACTACATGCACATGCTCCAGTGCATATCAATTGGTTGAAAAATCAAATATGTGTCCTCTGATGCTTGCTTAGGTCCCATGCAAGAAATGGGAATGAATTTCAAACACCAGAGCACTGTTGATTGCCGGCAAAACATTGAGATACTTTCTTCCTAAATTCTAGTAAATCCAAAACTCGTCTGAAATTCATGAAACTTGGCATGCTATAATGGAATGGCACCCGACATGCTGTGGTATCTTCCGTGTCCATTTTGAGAGAAGGCACACTCGAATAACAACCAACAAAGGCATTTTCAAACAAATAGCTCCCACTGTAACATCTCAAATGTTTTGTATAATTTAATTTGTGTGTGTTCTGTTAACCATTCACGTGACACCACGCCTCACTCTTTTAATGACTAGGAGGTGTCGTGCGGACAGGTGCTTGAGTGCTTGACTAAACGGGAAGCATGCGAGGTGTACTCCAATGCGGACGCTCACTAGGAAGCTGAAGGAAATATGCCCTAGAGGCAATAATAAAGTTATTATTTATTTCCTTATATCATGATAAATGTTTATTATTCATGCTAGAATTGTATTAACCGGAAACATAATACTTGTGTGAATACATAGACAAACAGAGTGTCGCTAGTATGCCTCTACTTAACTAGCTCGTTGATCAAAGATGGTTATGTTTCCTAGCCATAGACATGAGTTGTCATTTGATTAACGGGATCACATCATTAGGAGAATGATGTGATTGACTTGACCCATTCCGTTAGCTTAGCACTCGATCGTTTAGTATGTTGCTATTGCTTTCTTCATGACTTATACATGTTCCTATGACTATGAGATTATGCAACTCCCTTTTACCGGAGGAACACTTTGTGTGCTACCAAACGTCACAACGTAACTGGGTGATTATAAAGGTGCTCTACAGGTGTCTCCAAAGGTATTTGTTGGGTTGGCGTATATCGAGATTAGGATTTGTCACTCCGATTGTCGGAGAGGTATCTCTGGGCCCACTCAGTAATACACATCACTATAAGCCTTGCAAGCATTGTGACTAATGAGTTAGTTGCGGGATGATGTATTACGGAACGAGTAAAGAGACTTGCCGGTAACGAGATTGAACTAGGTATCGAGATACCGACGATCGAATCTCGGGCAAGTAACATACCGATGACAAAGGGAATAACGTATGTTGTTATGCGGTCTGACCGATAAAGATCTTCGTAGAATATGTGGGAACCAATATGAGCATCCAGGTTCCGCTATTGGTTATTGACCGGAGAGGTGTCTCGGTCATGTCTACATAGTTCTCGAACCCGTAGGGTCCGCACGCTTAACGTTACGATGACAGTTATATTATGAGTTTATATGTTTTGATGTACCGAAGGTTGTTCGGAGTCCCGGATGTGATCACGGACATAACGAGGAGTCTCGAAATGGTCGAGACATAAAGATTGATATATTGGAAGCCTATGTTTGGATATCGAAAGTGTTCCGGGTGAAATCGGGATTTTTCCGGAGTACCGGGAGGTTACCGGAACCCCCCGGTAACTTAATGGGCCTTAGTGGGCCTAGGTGGAAGAGAGGAGAGGAGGCCAAGGCAGGGCCGCACGCCCCTCCCCCCCCCAGTCCGAATAGGACAAGGAGAGGGGGGCGCCCCCCCCCTTTCCTTCCTCCCCTCCACCTCTTCCCCCTCTCTCTCCTAGTCCAACATGGAAAAGGGGGGAGTCCTACTCCCGGTAGGAGTAGGACTCCTCCTGGCGCGCCTCTCCCCTTGGCCGGCCGAACCCCCCTTGCTCCTTTATATACGGGGGCAGGGGGGCACCTCTATACACACAATTGATCATTGATCTCTTAGCCGTGTGCGGTGCCCCCCTCCACCATATTACACCTCGATAATATCGTAGCAGTGCTTAGGCGAAGCCCTGCGTCGGTAGAACATCATCATTGTCACCACGCCGTCGTGCTGACGAAACTCTCCCTCAACACTCGGCTGGATCGGAGTTCGAGGGACGTCATCGAGCTGAACGTGTGCTGAACTCGGAGGTGCCGTGCGTTCGGTACTTGATCGGTCGGATCGTGAAGACGTACGACTACATCAACCGCGTTGTGTTAAACGCTTCCGCTTTCGGTCTACGAGGGTACGTGGACAACACTCTCCCCTCTCGTTGCTATACATCACGATGATCTTGCGTGTGCGTAGGAATTTTTTTGAAATTACTACGTTCCCCAACAGTGGCATCCGAGCCAGGTTTTATGCGTTGATGTTATATGCACGAGTAGAACACAAGTGAGTTGTGGGCGATATAAGTCATACTGCTTACCAGCATGTCATATTTTGGTTCAGCGGTATTGTGAGATGAAGCGGCCCGGACCGACATTACGCGTACGCTTACGCGAGACT
The DNA here is from genome assembly GCF_018294505.1 of Triticum aestivum. NCBI lineage: Eukaryota > Viridiplantae > Streptophyta > Magnoliopsida > Poales > Poaceae > Triticum > Triticum aestivum. The sequence continues at coordinate 143,655,470 of NC_057805.1, forward strand.
GGTTTCACCGTTGCGAGCACTCGTTGCTTAAAGGTGACTGGCGGGTGTCTGTCTCTCTCACTTTAGTTGAACCGAGTGTGGCTACGCCCGGTCCTTGCGAAGGTTAAAACAGCACCAACTTGACAAACTATCGTTGTGGTTTTGATGCGTAGGTAAGAACGGTTCTTGCTAAGCCCGTAGCAGCCACGTAAAACTTGCAACAACAAAGTAGAGGACGTCTAACTTGTTTTTGCAGGGCATGTTGTGATGTGATATGGTCAAGACATGATGCTGAATTTTATTGTATGAGATGATCATGTTTTGTAACCGAGTTATCGGCAACTGGCAGGAGCCATATGGTTGTCGCTTTATTGTATGCAATGCAATCGCCATGTAATTGTTTTACTCTATCACTAAGCGGTAGCGATAGTCGTAGAAGCAATAGTTGGCGAGACGACAACGATGCTACGATGGAGATCAAGGTGTCGCGCCGGTGACGATGGTGATCATGACGGTGCTTCGGAGATGGAGATCACAAGCACAAGATGATGATGGCCATATCATATCACTTATATTGATTGCATGTGATGTTTATCTTTTATGCATCTTATCTTGCTTTGATTGACGGTAGCATTATAAGATGATCTCTCACTAAATTTCAAGATAAAAGTGTTCTCCCTGAGTATGCACCGTTGCCAAAGTTCGTCGTGCCCAGACACCACGTGATGATCGGGTGTGATAAGCTCTACGTCCATCTACAACGGGTGCAAGCCAGTTTTGCACACGCAGAATACTCAGGTTAAACTTGACGAGCCTAGCATATGCAGATATGGCCTCGGAACACTGAGACCGAAAGGTCGAGCGTGAATCATATAGTAGATATGATCAACATAGTGATGTTCACCACTGAAAACTACTCCATTTCACGTGATGATCGGTTATGGTTTAGTTGATTTGGATCACGTAATCACTTAGATGATTAGAGGGATGTCTATCTAAGTGGGAGTTCTTAAGTAATATGATTAATAGAACTTAAATTTATCATGAACTTAGTACCTGATAGTATCTTGCTTGTCTATGTTAATTGTAGATAGATGGCCCGTGCTGTTGTTCCGTTGAATTTTAATGCGTTCCTTGAGAAAGCAAAGTTGAAAGATGATGGTAGCAATTATACGGACTGGGTCCGTAACTTGAGGATTATCCTCATTGCTGCACAGAAGAATTACGTCCTGGAAGCACCGCTGGGTGCCAGGCCTGCTGCAAGAGCAACACCAGAGGTTATGAACGTCTGGCAGAGCAAAGCTGATGACTACTCGATAGTTCAGTGTGCCATGCTTTACGGCTTAGAACCGGGTCTTCAACGACGTTTTGAACGTCATGGAGCATATGAGATGTTCCAGGAGTTGAAGTTAATATTTCAAGCAAATGCCCGGATTGAGAGATATGAAGTCTCCAATAAGTTCTACAGCTGCAAGATGGAAGAGAATAGTTCTGTCAGTGAGCATATACTCAAAATGTCTGGGTATAACAATCACTTGATTCAACTGGGAGTTAATCTTCCGGATGATAGCGTCATTGACAGAATTCTTCAATCACTGCCACCAAGCTACAAGAGCTTCGTGATGAACTATAACATGCAAGGGATGAATAAGACAATTCCCGAGCTCTTCGCAATGCTAAAGGCAGCGGAGGTAGAAATCAAAAAGGAGCATCAAGTGTTGATGGTCAATAAGACCACTAGTTTCAAGAAAAAGGGCAAAGGGAAGAAGAAGGGGAACTTCAAGAAGAACAGCAAGCAAGTTGCTGTTCAGGAGAAGAAACCCAAATCTGGACCTAAGCCTGAAACTGAGTGCTTCTACTGCAAGCAGACTGGTCACTGGAAGCGGAACTGCCCCAAGTATTTGGCGGATAAGAAGGATGGCAAGGTGAACAAAGGTATATGTGATATACATGTTATTGATGTGTACCTTACCAGAGCTCGCAGTAGCACCTGGGTATTTGATACTGGTTCTGTTGCTAATATTTGCAACTCGAAACAGGGACTACGGATTAAGCGAACACTGGCCAAGGACGAGGTGACGATGCGCGTGGGAAACGGTTCCAAAGTCGATGTGATCGCCGTCGGCACGCTACCTCTACATCTACCTTCGGGATTAGTATTAGACCTAAATAATTGTTATTTGGTGCCAGCGTTAAGCATGAACATTATATCTGGATCTTGTTTGATGCGAGACGGTTATTCATTTAAATCAGAGAATAATGGTTGTTCTATTTATATGAGTAATATCTTTTATGGTCATGCACCCTTGAAGAGTGGTCTATTTTTAATGAATCTCGGTAGTAGTGACACACATATTCATAATGTCGAAGCCAAAAGATGCAGAGTTGATAATGATAGTGCAACTTATTTGTGGCACTGCCGTTTAGGTCATATCGGTGTAAAGCGCATGAAGAAACTCCATAATGATGGACTTTTGGAATCACTTGATTATGAATCACTTGGTACTTGCGAACCGTGTCTCATGGGCAAGATGACTAAAACACCGTTCTCCGGAACTATGGAGAGAGCAACTAATTTGTTGGAAATCATACATACAGATGTATGTGGTCCGATGAATATTGAGGCTCGTGGCGGATATCGTTATTTTCTCACCTTCACAGATGATTTGAGCAGATATGGGTATATCTACTTAATGAAACATAAGTCTGAAACATTTGAAAAGTTCAAAGAATTTCAGAGCGAAGTTGAAAATCATCGTAACAAGAAAATAAAGTTTCTACGATCAGATCGTGGAGGAGAATATTTGAGTTACGAGTTTGGCCTACATTTGAAACAATGCGGAATAGTTTCGCAACTCACGCCACCCGGAACACCACAACGTAATGGTGTGTCCGAACGTCGTAATCGTACTTTACTAGATATGGTGCGATCTATGATGTCTCTTACTGATTTACCGCTATCGTTTTGGGGTTATGCTTTAGAGACGGCTGCATTCACTCTAAATAGGGCACCATCGAAATCCGTTGAGACGACGCCTTATGAACTATGGTTTGGCAAGAAACCAAAGTTGTCGTTTCTTAAAGTTTGGGGTTGCGATGCTTATGTGAAGAAACTTCAACCTGATAAGCTCGAACCTAAATCGGAGAAATGTGTCTTCATAGGATACCCAAAGGAGACTGTTGGGTACACCTTCTATCACAGATCCGAAGGCAAGACATTCGTTGCTAAGAATGGATCCTTTCTAGAGAAGGAGTTTCTCTCGAAGAAGTGAGTGGGAGGAAAGTAGAACTTGATGAGGTAACTATACCTGCTCCCTTATTGGAAAGTAGATCATCACAGAAACCAGTTTCTGCGACACCTACACCAATTAGTGGGGAAGTTAATGATAATGATCATGAAACTTCAGATCAAGTTATTACTGAACCTCGTAGGTCAACCAGATTAAGATCCGCACCAGAGTGGTACGGTAATCCTGTTCTGTAGGTTATGTTGCTAGACCATGACGAACCTACGAACTATGAAGAAGCGATGGTGAGCCCAGATTCTGCAAAATGGCTTGAAGCCATGAAATCCGAGATGGGATCCATGTATGAGAACAAAGTATGGACTTTGGTTGACTTGCCTGATGATCGGCAAGCCATTGAAAATAAATGGATCTTCAAGAAGAAGACTGACGCTGACGGTAATGTTACTGTCTATAAAGCTCGACTTGTTGCGAAAGGTTTTCGACAAGTTCAAGGGATTGACTACGATGAGACTTTCTCACCCGTAGCGATGCTCAAGTCTGTCCGAATCATGTTAGCAATTGCCGCATTTTATGATTATGAAATTTGGCAAATGGATGTCAAAACTGCATTCCTGAATGGATTTCTGGAAGAAGAGTTGTATATGATGCAACCGGAAGGTTTTGTCGATCCAAAGGGAGCTAACAAGGTGTGCAAGCTCCAGCGATCCATTTATGGACTGGTGCAAGCCTCTCGGAGTTGGAATAAACGCTTTGATAGTGTGATCAAAGCATTTGGTTTTATACAGACTTTTGGAGAAGCCTGTATTTACAAGAAAGTGAGTGGGAGCTCAGTAGCATTTCTGATATTATATGTGGATGACATATTGCAAATTGGAAATGATATAGAATTTCTGGATAGCATAAAGGGATACTTGAATAAGAGTTTTTCAATGAAAGACCTCGGTGAAGCTGCATATATATTGGGCATCAAGATCTATAGAGATAGATCAAGACGCTTAATTGGACTTTCACAAAACACATACCTTGACAAAGTTTTGAAAAAGTTCAAAATGGATCAAGCAAAGAAAGGGTTCTTGCCTGTATTACAAGATGTGAGATTGAGTAAGACTCAATGCCCGACCACTGCAGAAGATAGAGAGAAGATGAAATATGTTCCCTATGCTTCAGCCATAGGCTCTATCATGTATGCAATGCTGTGTACCAGACCTGATGTGTGCCTTGCTATAAGTTTAGCAGGGAGGTACCAAAGTAATCCAGGAGTGGATCACTAGACAGTGTTCAAGAACATCCTGAAATACCTGAAAAGAACTAAGGATATGTTTCTCGTTTATGGAGGTGACAAACAGCTCATCGTAAATGGTTACGTTGATGCAAGCTTTGACACTAATCCGGATGATTCTAAATCGCAAACCGGATACGTGTTTACATTGAACGGTGGAGCTGTCAGTTGGTGCAGTTCTAAGCAAAGTGTCGTGGCGGGATCTACGTGTGAAGCGGAGTACATAGCTGCTTCGGAAGCAGCAAATGAAGGAGTCTGGATGAAGGAGTTCATATCCGATCTAGGTGTCATACCTAGTGCATCGGGTCCAATGAAAATCTTTTGTGACAATACTGGTGCAATTGCCTTAGCAAAGGAATCCAGATTTCACAAAAGAACCAAGCACATCAAAAGACGCTTCAATTCCATCCGGGATTTAGTCCAGGTGGGAGACATAGAAATTTGCAAGATACATACGGATCTGAATGTTGCAGACCCGTTGACTAAGCCTCTTCCACGAGCAAAACATGATCAGCACCAAGACTCCATGGGTGTAAGAATCATTACTATGTAATCTAGATTATTGACTCTAGTGCAAGTGGGAGACTGAAGGAAATATGCCCTAGAGGCAATAATAAAGTTATTATTTATTTCCTTATATCATGATAAATGTTTATTATTCATGCTAGAATTGTATTAACCGGAAACATAATACTTGTGTGAATACATAGACAAACAGAGTGTCACTAGTATGCCTCTACTTGACTAGCTTGTTGATCAAAGATGGTTATGTTTCCTAGCCATAGACATGAGTTGTCATTTGATTAACGGGATCACATCATTAGGAGAATGATGTGATTGACTTGACCCATTCTGTTAGCTTAGCACTCGATCGTTGAGTATGTTGCTATTGCTTTCTTCATGACTTATACATGTTCCTATGACTATGAGATTATGCAACTCCAGTTTACCGGAGGAACACTTTGTGTGCTACCAAACGTCACAACGTAACTGGGTGATTATAAAGGTGCTCTACGGGTGTCTCCAAAGGTATTTGTTGGGTTGGCGTCTTTCGAGATTAGGATTTGTCACTTCGATTGTCGGAGAGGTATCTCTGGGGCCACTCAGTAATATACATCACTATAAGCCTTGCAAGCATTGTGACTAATGAGTTAGTTGCGGGATGATGTATTACGGAACGAGTAAAGAGACTTGCTGGTAACGAGATTGAACTAGGTATCGAGATACCGACGATCGAATCTCGGGCAAGTAACATACCGATGACAAAGGGAAAAACGTATGTTGTTATGCGGTCTGACCGATAAAGATCTTCGTAGAATAGGTGGGAACCAATATGAGCATCCAGGTTCCGCTATTGGTTATTGACCGTAGAGGTGTCTCAGTCATGTCTACATAGTTCTCGAACCCGTAGGGTCCGCACGCTTAATGTTACGATGACAGTTATATTATGAGTTTATATGTTTTGATGTACCGAAGGTTGTTCAGAGTCCCGGATGTGATCAGGACATAACGAGGAGTCTCGAAATGGTCGAGACATAAAGATTGATATATTGGAAGCCTATGTGTAACACCCACGATGCGGCTATATCTCCCACGTGTCGAGGCACGACTTAGAGGCATAACCGCATTGTGGTTTTGTCGCAAGAAGGGTCATCTTCACACAATCCCATGTAATGAACAGGAATGGGATAAAGAGTTGGCTTACAATCGCCACTTCACACAATACATAAATAAATCATACATCATTCAGAGATACACACATAGGTCCGACTACGGAACCAAAAGAAAAGAAGACAACCCAACTGCTAGATCCCTGATCGTCCCAACTGGGCTCCACTACTGATCAACAAGAAAAGAAACAACACAACGGACAAGATCTTCATCGAGCTCCCACTTGAGCTCAGTTGCGTCACCTGCACTATTCTCATCGGCACCTGCAACTGTTTGGAAGTATCTGTGAGTCACGAGGACTCAGCAATCTCACACCCGCGAGATCAAGACTATTTAAGCTTATAGGAAAGGATGGGGTAGTGAGGTGGAGCTGCAGCAAGCACTAAGCATATATGGTGGCTAACATACGCAAATGAGAGCGAGAAGAGAAGCAACGGAACGGTCGTGAATCTAGCAATGATCAAGAAGTGGTCCTGAACTCCTACTTACGTCAAACATAACCCAGAAACCGTGTTCACTTCCCGGACTCCGCCGAGAAGAGACCATCACGGCTACACACGCGGTTGATGCATTTTAATTAAGGTCAAGTGTCAAGTTCTCTACAACCGGATATTAACAAATTCCCATATGCCACATAACCGCGGGCACGGCTCTCGAAAGTTTATACCCTGCAGGGGTGTCCCAACTTAGCCCATCATAAGCTCTCACGGTCAACGAAGGATAAACCTTCTCCCAGGAAGACCCGATCAGTCTCGGAATCTCGGTTTACAAGACATTTCGACAATGGTAAAACAAGACCAGCAAGACCACCCGAACTCGTTCTCAGGGCACACCGGATGAGCAGTCCGTACAACTAAAACCAGACCTCAAGTTTCCCCGAGGTGGCGCTGCAAAGGGCTCTAGTTTGGACCAGCACTCAGAGGAACACTGGCCCGGGGGTTTAAATAAAGATGACCCTTGAGTCTGCAGAACCCAAGGGAAAAAGGCTTAGGTAGTCAAATGGTAAAACCAAGGTTGGGCCTTGCTGGAGGAGTTTTATTCAAAGCGAACTGTCAAGGGGGTCCCATAAATCACCCAACCGCGTAAGGAACGCAAAATCAAGGAACATAACACCGGTATGACGGAAACAAGGGCGGCAAGAGTGGAACAAAACACCAGGCATAAGGCCGAGCCTTCCACCCTTTACCAAATATATAGATGCATTAATTAAATAAGAGATATTGTGATATCCCAACATAAACATAATCCAACATGGAGCAATCTTCATCTTCACCTGCAACTAGCAACGCTATAAGAGGGGCTGAGCAAAAGCGGTAACATAGCCAAACAACGGTTTGCTAGGAAGGGTGACAAAGGTTAGAGGTGGTTTCATGGCAATTTGGGAGGCTTGAAGAGCAAGTGAATAGGTAACGCGGCATAGCAATAGAGCGAACAACTAGCAAGCAAAGATAGAAGTGATTTCGAGGGGTGGTCATCTTGCCTGAGATCCCGCAAGGAAGAAGATCGAGTCCATGAAGAAGACAAACGGACGGAGTCGAACGAATCCTCACAACTCCGGAACGAAACCGAAGCTAATGAGAGAAGCAACCCGGAAAGAAACAAACAACATAGTAAACAACCACCACATACACATGGCATGAGGCAAAAACAAATATGATGCATGTCCGGTTAAATGAGGCATGGCATGGCAAAGTGCAACAAACAACACTACAAATTAAGTGGAGCTCAATATGCAACGAGTTGCATATTGACGAAACACCACATCAATTATTTAGTTCTCTCTCGTTTATGGACCCAACAATATTAAATGTTTTTAACCATGGCAAGAGGTGAAGCATATGGAAACTATCTATGAAGGCAAGTTTAAAAGAGGCCGGAAATAACAAACGACAATACCGTAAAATCCTCATGTCATTTAGCAATTTTAATGCAACCATCAATTATTTACATTTTAAATGTTGTTATCATGATGCGGATGACATACGCAAGGTTTAAGCAATTTTATGAAAATGTTGATATGAGCATGTTATGGAGCATTTGTCGCCGTGGTGGAAGAAAGGGGTGCCACGGCAACGAATCCGAAAATGGTGTCACGGCAACATATCGGTTCCGGTAGCTCATGGAGATACCGGCGCAAAAGAGAATTGTGCGGATGTGCGGAACATGCAAAAGATGGTGGGGTGATCCCGGTTACCGGGTTCCCACATGACGGTGGCAAGGAAACGAGGAACGTGCAAGGACCAATTCGGACATGGTGCAAACACGAGCATCTCATACAACACATGCATTCGTTCACGGGCATCGTCTCGGCGGTTATACCTTCGAAGCGTGCATTTTCGGAGTGGCTCGGGTTTGACGGTAGTGGGAGTAGTTGTTCACGGGTCACCGAGGGAAGTAGTGGTACACGGCGACAGTAGTGGTACACGTTTTCGTAAATGTTCGGGGTCGTCGGTAGAGGTACTTGACGTCCACGGGGACGACGCTAGAGTTACCCACGTTGTCGGGGTACTTGTTGTTCCGGGCTTGGCGTCCGTAGATGTACACGGCAATCGTAGTGGTACTTGGCGGTTTCGTGTAGTCGAACTTGACGATCCAAGGGGTACTTGGCGCATCACCGGATAGCTGTACACTTGTCGGAGAGAATCTTGGGGCAACCAAAACGAAGCAACACAAAACATCACAAGGCCTCGGGATGCCAGCAGCAAGGAGGCGACGGTGGTCTAGCAGCAGCAGCAAGGGCGTCGGGGAGGTGATGGCCAGGACGGAGGGAAGCGTGCGGCGGAGGTTCACCGACGAGAGGGTGCTGGTCGGGCTCGACCACGTCGAGGAGGCCGTGGCGGAGCGAGCGGGAGGCGCTGGACGCGGGCACACACGCGCCCAGCGGGGCACGCGGGAGGCAGGAGGCGAGGCAAGGCGACACGACGGCGAAGGGGCATGGCTCCGGTGGCCATGGAGGCAAGGCGGCGCCATGGGAGGAAGCTTGCAGAAGGGAGGAGGCACGGCGGGTCGACGACGAGCTGGAGAGGGAGCTGCAGCGGGGGTCGCGGAGAGGCAGGAAGCGTGGCGCTCAACGGAGGAGGGAGGCGAAGCAGCTCGGGCCAGCGGTGTGCACGGAGCGGTGACGGCCGCCGGAGGCGAGGACGCGGGGTCGAGGCAGAGGTGACCGGCGGGGAACTCGGCGACGGGGACGGTTTGCGGGTGCTCCGGCGAGTAGCGCGGAGGCGAAGGCGCGACGAGCTTGAAGATGACGATGGCTGCAGCGCGGGGCGACGCTCGAGGGTGGCCGGAGCCAGGCGGCATCGCCATGGGAGCAGCTCGGTCGAGCACGAGCTCGAGACGGGAGGAGGCGCACGAGGCGCGTGCGAAGACGAAGGAAGAAGATAGAGGGCGGCCGACGACGGACTTCGCGCTGGTTGCCGGCGGCAGGAGGCGGAGCGCTGGCGCGATGCGTGTGTGCGTGTGTGTGGCGGCGCTGTGGGAGGACGAGAGGGAGAGGGTGAGTGCCGATCGGGAGGGCTAGGGTTAAGAGGGCGCGGCTGGGCCTTGGGCCATGGAGGAGAGGAGGCAGCGGAGAAGGACGGGCCGGCCTGGGAGGCTGGCTGGGCTCTCTCCCTTTCTTCCTTCTTTTCTTTATTTCCTCAACCAGAACTTTAGAGAAAAGAAGGAGGTGCTAGAGGTGGAATATTTCAGGAAAGAAAATATCTCTGAAGTCTTGATAACATACACAATTTGAATAAATTGGTTTGGCAATTTTTAGAGGAAGAAAAATAATTCAAGTTCGAATTGAATTCAAACTTGAGCCATTTTTAAACCCAACCAAAACAACTTTAAAAGAGATGAGATTTGACAAAGAGGTAGTTGGCATGGTTTAAGATTTACAGAAAGTAAGTGAACATTTAACTGGAACAGAAAAAAACCACTTGCAATAAATGGGTGAGAATAGAAAGGAAGACGCTTGTGATGGGGTGTTGCACTAGATGATGTTTTAGATGGAAAGGGCAAGATGAAACAGAAAAGAAGATGAGAAGAAGGAGTAGGATTACAAAGTGTCCAACATGTTGAACATTTAGGAAGGGTCTCGATAAGAGGAAAAAGAATTGTTGGCAAAGCTTGGAGGTGAAACTTGAAGTGGAAATAGGCATGGGAATTATTTTGCAAGTGTGTTATGGTGAACTCCAACGAATGGAATATTTATAATAGCTCCATAAATATTAGGAGGATATGTTATAAAGAGAAGTCACCCTTCCCTCGATTTAAATAGATCGAAGATCCATGCAATTTATTTAGTTGAGTTTTAAAAATTAATGACATGATGGCATGATGACATGATGCAATGCAAAAATAAAAGAGCAAGCACCAAAAGAAACACGCGGTGATCACGAAAAAAAGAAGTCTTCTGAAGCGTCGGTCTTGGGGCGTTACACTATGTTTGGATATCGGAAGTGTTCCGGGTGAAATCGGGATTTTTCCGGAGTACCGGGAGGTTACCGGAACCCCCCGGTAACTTAATGGGCCTTAGTGGGCCTAGGTGGAAGAGAGGAGAGGAGGCCAGGGCAGGGCCGCACGCCCCTCCCCCCCCCCAGTCTGAATAGGACAAGGAGAGGGGGGAGCCCCCCCCCCTTTCCTTCCTCCCCTCCACCTCTTCCCCCTCTCTCTCCTAGTCCAACATGGAAAAGGGGGGAGTCCTACTCCCGGTAGGAGTAGGACTCCTCCTGGCGCGCCTCTCCCCTTGGCCGGCCGAACCCCCCCTTGCTCCTTTATATACGGGGGCAGGGGGCACCTCTATACACACAATTGATCATTGATCTCTTAGCCGTGTGCGGTGCCCCCCTCCACCATATTACACCTCGATAATATCGTAGCGATGCTTAGGCGAAGCCCTGCGTCGTTAGAACATCATCATTGTCACCACGCCGTCGTGCTGATGAAACTCTCCCTCAACACTCGGCTGGATCGGAGTTCGAGGGACGTCATCGAGCTGAACGTGTGCTGAACTCGGACGTGCCGTGCGTTCGGTACTTGATCGGTCGGATCATGAAGACGTACGACTACATCAACCGCGTTGTGTTAAACGCTTCCGCTTTTGGTCTACGAGGGTACGTGGACAACACTCTCCCCTCTCGTTGCTATACATCACGATGATCTTGCGTGTGCATAGGAATTTTTTTGAAATTACTACGTTCCCCAACAGAAGCGTGCGAGCAGTACGCCACGCGGGCTCACATGGAAGCGAGCCTTTTGACTTCCATGGCCGCCTGCCTTGCTCGCATCCTCTACATTAATGGCACCCAAGACGCAGTTTAATATGGTTTTTAAATATAAAACACTAATCGCAAACATTTTAGTTAGAACACCCGTATGCAAAACCGACAACTTCCCTAGGAAGCCAAGGCAAAATGTGCCTAGCAGGATTTGTGCAGCTCTTGATCGCAAACATTTTAGTTAGAACACCCGTATGCAAACCGACAGCTTCCCCGAGAAGCCAAGAGAAAATGTGCCGAGCAGGATTTCTGCAGCTCTTGATCACAAACGTCTTAGATAGAACACCCGTATGCAAAGTGAGAGCTATGTTCTTCCCCCTTAAGTCGAGGGAAAATTCGCAGCGCAGGATTTGTGCACCCCTTCAACGCAAACGGTTGTTTTAGATGACCCGTGTGCAACCTTGTACAAACAATTTGGTAATATTTGCATATGTCATATTGGGTATGTTGCCATTTGTCAAACTGGAAAGATTGACATTTGTTAATCTAGTAACAATGCCATTTGTTAATCCTTGTAACACTGCGGTTTGTCAAAATATGCAGCTAGAAATCACTAGCACTATCTAATTTTTGCAACTAAAATTCAGTAATTAAACATAGATTTCATTCATAGATTAAGCAGTCGTTCTTAATTTATACAAACAGTTCAACTCGACAGCTGAACCGACCAAACTTTTCCCCAATTGTTGCCAACCACGTACTGAAATAGCTAGTTCAACTATATATACTAGCTAATTTTATGTATGTTGTACAGTTCCACCACGCATCCATAGTCAAATGAACTGAACAAAATAGCCGCTAAATACTACTACTACGGAGGGGCTTTGTGCTACTTCTGGCAACCTCTCCTCTACCGAGCACGCCCGGTAAGAGGCAGAGGAGGAGGAGGCCGACGAGCTGGACAAATGCAATATGGTGCCTTCCGCTGCTACACGTTCAGCAACGCTCGCCATCTTGAACGCCCACTGTCGCTCCAGATGATCCCTCTTGAAGCGGCCGGACTGCTCGTAGATCTCTTGATTCCCACCTCTGCGTCAGCATGTGCTATGGCCATAGCTGCGGTAAGGCTCTTTGCGTGCTCGACGAGGCGCTCCTCCTCCTCCCGCAGGAACTCGATGTAGCGCGCAAGGTCGCTGACGCACGTGCGGGCCTCCACCTCCGCCTCCCTCCTTCGGGCGGCGGTGGCAGAGCGGGTGATGATCCCGGCAGTCGACGATGGGCTGGTGGCCATGGCGGCCGACGATGGGGTGGCGGCCACGACGGCCACCTCCCGCCTTTGGGGCCGCAGTGGTGGAGCGGGTGATGGCTGGCAGTGGGGTGGCGGCCAGACGGCCACCTCCCGCCTACGGGCCGCGGCGGCGAAGCGAGCGATGGCCCTGGCTTTTGACGGTGGTGTGGCGGCAACGGCGGCCAGCAACAGCTACCGATGGGCAGCGGTGGCGGAGCGTGTGGTGGGTGTTCCGCGCACACCCAATAGGGACGCCACACGCACTACACTACGCCGGGGACTAAGCCGCCGCTGCGGTGTAGCCTCCCAGCTGGAGCTGTCCTCTGATGATGGTGGAGTGGCTGAGCGACAACGACGGACTGGTGCCATTGGAGATTGTGGGAGAAGCAGACGAGATAAGCTACAGGGAGGGAGGGGAAAATGCGACGCAGGACTCGCCGGCCGTGAGGGTTTATATAGCAGGCCGGTAAGCATTGGGATTTTGGGGATTTCATCGAGTCGGGCGGGAAGCTTGCGCGGGGACCTGCGAGGTTTTGCGGGAATGGGCTCACCGACGATTCATTGGCGCCACTTCGAGCCACCGTTTGGCCAAAAGAACGCCCCCGCGCGCTGCGCAAGCTTGCGTTGTAAGCCGTCTGCGGTAGCGGGGTGACAAGACGTGCGACAGGAGGACGAAAGGACACGTACACATACGGTTAATACAAAAAAATTGTTTACGATTTAATTACCTACTCTACCCCCGTCCTGGTTTATAAGTAGGATTTAACTAATAAAATAAGAATGCACGTCGCCAAAGATTATATCATTAGATTTGTATTTGAACATAGTTTCCAGTTATACAATTTTTGTAACATGCATTAACACTTTTTTGGTTAAATTTAAGGTTATATACCAGCAAGCGTTTGCTCGCAACACACACGGCTCATTCCATCACAAACAGCTCGGATGGATCAACTATATGCCACGTATCGCACACGCAACTCTAATCTGATTCGTGCTTGATGCCTCCGACATCGCTCGCACAGTTCGTCTTATTTGCCACGTATCACTGTGCCGGCCTCTACTCGCGTCCCTCGGCAAGCTCTGCTCGCCGTTAGGCACCGCAGCGCGCGGTGCTCGCCGTTAGGCGCCACGGCACGCTCTGCTCACGTGCATCGGTGCACTCGGCTTGTGGACAGCTTTTCCTTGCATGTTGAACTGATATATGCATATATATATATATGGTTTCTTGCCGTTGAGGCGACCGCGGAGTGCTCTGCTCGCGTCCCTCCGCGCGCGCTCTATCAGCGGTTGGGCGTGCGCATGATCACGTCGGGGGCCCCATATGCATGCTGTTGCGCTGCGCGCGTTGCCACGCGATGCAGTTACGTGCGGCACAATGGAGTTACGCGCTGCAAATTAGAACTATCATCAGGACCTACTGATATTCATGGCCATCCGGCTTCCCCTTTAATTCCCGCAGCCATTATAACCTTAGTCTCTTCAACCTTTCGATCCCGCCCCACAACACAACAAGCACACCCACGACGACACATAGAGAGGGGATGTCTAGCCGCGCTCCAATGGAGTTCGGCGAGCATAGAGTGGAGACCCACGCGAGGGAGACAGATCTCTCGGTGGTGTACACCATTGACCCGGCCGTGGTGGACGACTACATCAACAGCGTTGAGCAGTTGCTTGCTCGAGACAAGTACAAGGTGGTCGGCATTGACCTCCAGTACACCGTCGGTCGTCCCGGCATAGATCAGAAGGTTGCTGTCTCCCAGTTGTGCGTGCGCCATCATGTCCTCATCTACCACTACTGCATGGCCACAGAGCCTTGCGACCGTTTTAACAGGTTTGTGAATAGCACTGACTACCAGTTCGCCACGGTGGAAACCACTGATGATGTAAAAGCGCTCAATGTTACGGGCTTGGCCTGCAAGAACCTTGTTGAAATCCGTGACCACTACAGGGTTTGGGGAAGCACGAAGGACTCCCTGGTCGAACTCTCCTCGACCATCATCAACCCCTACTACGAAAAGATGAAGCAGGATGCCCAGAGAACAAGTCCCGTATCCTGGCATAGGGCCTGGATGCGGCAACTGGATAAACCTCACCTCAGGTTCGCGACCAAGAGCGTGTACACATGCTACGAGATGCACAGGCGGATCGTTGACATGAGGAAGTGCCTCGTTACCCAAATCGACGAGCCCGGATCGAGCCACAAGCAGAGCAAGCGTCACAAGAAGTAGATGATGATCAAATGATCGTTTATGCTAGTTAATCATGCATGTAATATATAGTTTACTTTATTAGTGTGTGGAAATGTCATGTGTGTAGTAGCCACCTATGTAATTATGCATGTAATAGTTTACTTTGGTGTGTGCAAATGCCATGGTTGTAGTAGCCACCTATGTAAGTGGATGTTTAATTTGGTTATGCAACCATGTCCTTATAAGTGTGTGTGTGTGTGTGTATATATATGTTGTTGTTATGTATGCAATCCCATCGCACAACACACACGTCTTATTAGCAGCAACTGTCTGTGTTATTATCGGTCTTCGCACACATTTCTGATTACAGACCTGTTTGCCGCGTATCACACACATCTTGTTATATTGAACCATTTATGTTCTCTTGTCTCAACACAAACAGTTCATCCGAGTGGACCGCATGCCATATATCACACACACCTTGATCTGGCTGACCGTTTCTTTTGTGTTGCCTAATCACAAACAGTTCATCCGAGTGAACCGTATGTTGTATATCGCACACACCTCCATCTGTCTGCCATTTATTTTGTTCCTCCTCATCGCAAACAGTTAATTGAACTGAACCATACGCCCTGCATCGCACACGCAACTAAAATCTGAACCGTGTTTGGTGCATCCTCCATCGCAAATGTTTTGCACCTTTTTTGATGTTTTTTTACACCACCGTTTGCGATTATTGCATCGCACACAGTTTCGTCGAAGGATCTTTGATCGTAGTGTCGCGTTAATAGCATCCTGCAGTAGTGACAGGAGCAACCTCACAAAAAATCTGAGGGAAGACGGCCGTACAATGAGAGACGGAAAGCTTCATCAATATTGCTCCCTCCAAGAGATACATTGTTGCATGTGCCGAGGGTGACACCACCTATGCCCATACACCAGGGTGAACAGCAAACACTGGAGGCAACACAGAGCTATACACATGTAAGTATTCATTTAGAAAAAAACATACAAGCACAGTCCATACCCTAGTACTATGACCACCCCATCTAACATTTTCATCACTGTGTTTTTGTTTGCTCACTGTTGCGTCCAGCCACCTAACATTGAAGCTTACATTCTGCCAAGGCTAGAGATGCGCTTTGAAACTTTCAAAGAAGCAAAGAACTTCTACAACGTCTATGCAAAGCATGCGGGTTTTGCTGTCAGGAAAGGCTCCAACATTAACACCAGAGTCTACCTTTATTGCACGTGCTATGGAGTCTATGAATCGAAGGTGTCGGAAGCAAATAGACAGCAGACAAGACCACAGCAGACAAGACCACAGCCAGGACTAACTGCGGGGTTAAAATGAGGCCGAAGAAGGAAAAGGATGGAACACTTGTCGTAAAAGAGATAGTCTAGGAACACAACCACAGGCTACAGCTCTCCCCCCAAATTCTTGTCTTCTTGCACTCCTACAGAAACTTTGTCAACACAATCTTGGAGTACGTCAAGTACCTACAGTTAAAAGGCATTGAACACAGGCAAATCATGAGCATACTGGGCGACGATGACCCCGGTAGCTACTTCCTCAAAATGAATGCCAAAGACCTGATTAACATGTAAGTAAAATTTTGTTCTCCTCACAGAAACCCCCTCCGTCTTTTTTCTCTGTCAGTACAAACATATTACACAACGCATGACCTGATGCCAGTTCAACATGCATTTTTGAATGACTATTCACTTTTAATATGCAGCAAAGCAAAGAATTCAAGGATGGATGATGTGGACGATGTCCTAAAGACTGTCAACTTCTTTAGGAAGATGAAAGCGATAAACAAGGAATTCTTCTGCGACATACAAGTTGATGAGTCCAACAGTGTGAAGAACATATTCTGGGTGAACGCAAGCTGCCGAGGGGCATATCAAGGCTTTGGTGACTGCATAACGTTTGACACCACATACAAGACCAACAAGTACCGTATGCCACTTGGGGTGTTTGTGGGTACTAGTAAGCTTGCACGTGCAACGCACGTCTCTGCAGTGGCATCTCGGGCGATGACTCTAGTGATACTGGTTTAGTGTGCAAGGTTCGTTCGAGCAATAGATGTCAGGGCGGCAGCCCCGAGAGCTTTGCAGCTTCGTTGACATAGACCTCATGTCTTGTGGGTTGAAACTATTGCAAGCATGTGGAATGCTTGTTTACAGCTTCAATGACATGGCTCTTGTGTCTTGTGGGTTGAAACTATTGCAAGCATGTGGAATGCTTGTCTCCTCATCACTGCGGGAGAGTGCCTACTTTCTTTCTTGCATGTGGAATGCTTGTCTCCTCATCACCGCGGGAGAGTGCCTACTTTCTTTCTTGCATGTGGAATGCTTGTCTCCTCATCACCACGGGAGAGTGCCTACTTTCTTTCTTGCAGTGATGAAAGAGCAGCTTGTTCAACAGAGCAAGTTCCCTAGATAGTGTGTTTGGTTGTTCAGCAGAGGGACTTCCCAAAAAAAGGCAAGTGTGTGTTTAGGGTGTTCTAGAGTGGGCTTGGCCCGTTTGTTTTGGTTTTCCATGATTTTGTTGACGGCCTTCTGTTTAATCAATGAAACAACAAAGCTTTTGCCTAATGTTTGAATTTATTTTTACTCAAACTCATTTACTCAACTAAAATTCAAATATATGGAACTTATTTTTGACCAGTAAAAAGGCATGCTGAACACAAAGGATAATTCTCATGTCTGCTTTGAAAACCCACACAAGATAGAATCGAATTAAGAATCCGCACAAGATAGAATCGAATTAAGAAGCAAAACCATAGAGAAATAGACCTAAAATGTACAATTTCCTATACTTACTAATCCATGACTATCTTCTGCCAAATTTGCAGTGAAACATGTTCGTAACTTTAATACCTCTTAGAAAAAAGAAAGAGAAAACAGGCTATTCAGTGCCAAGCCTTTGGAATAATATAAAGGAATCATCTAACGAACTGATGGTTATAAAAAATTTTGAGAGCACATACTGAACTGTGGAATCACCTACTGAACTGAACTGATGGTTATACATCATACCAAATTCTAGATCAGATCATCAATAACACCAGAGGAAAAATCTTATAATCTTGCTTCAAATAACACCATCCACTGAATTTTACATTTTTACTAACCCAAACAATGTAAGTGTAGAAGGCAAAACGTTATTTCTGAATTTAAACATTTTTACATGCTGTACATTAGGATCTGGATATAAAGAGAGGAAATATATATCATGAGATGGAGTAGTGGAGCGGAGCACCTGCATCAGCGATCAATCTATGGTAGGCAAGTGAATGATGCAGTGCCGCGTCTGCTGTTCACTTCAGTGGTGTCAAAGGGAAGTCGTGGCCAAACGAGGGAGATGCCCTTGACGGTCGTCCATCCCCTGGGAGCGCCCCTGTTCAATGCTTGCTGTGTCAAACAGTCAAGGAAGAGGTCGCTCCTAGTAATCTTGCACGCAAACAGGGTGCCAAACATTCTATAAATCAGACAGGGTAACTTGTTAGTATATCAACAAAGAAACTAATGATGCTACACCAAATCTGCCCTATTGTAGCATACGTGCAAGGTTACACAGTTACACCCGTGAAAACGTGAAAGGCTCCACAAAACATTGGAAGTTACAAAATTAGCAGGGCATATAGAACCGTGCTTTACATTGTCTGAGAGAACAGAACAGCCACACATCTTTTAAGTCATATCACAATCAGATTGGAAAGAGAGTAGCTTGCTAGTTCCAAAGCCTCCTTCAGTACCATCGTTGTACTATTATTTAGTAAAGCTCCTTAATACAAACTATCCTAACAGAACATCTCATCATTGTATGCATATATGCACATAAATTAGAAAAATAATATTAAAGGAGATGTGTAATATGTCCTAATATAATAAGGTGGATTGGCATGTACGGCGAACAAACCTGTGATGTCCCTCCAAGACATCTCTGCCCACAACATTCTTGGTGCTTTTTCCAGTGGCATGAATAAACTATGTGTAGACATGCATAAATTATTATCAACATTGAACCGTCAGCATGTAAAAATACATAGCAATAACCCATTGGCAATAACAAGTACAGCCTTGATCCTGAGCCCATAGTTATTTAGCACCACCAACACTTTTTTAAGAAAAGAAAAAATCACCAGGGGATCCGAATTTCACAAAAAGCTTAGAAGTATTTTCCTATCTTCTATATTCTGCTGCTGAAACAAAGCAAAGGAATCTTAGATATGTAAATTAGCACAAAGGATAGTAAATAAATCAAACAAAAAATTCCACATTCCACTAGACAACACTATGTTATGCAGTATTCATTCTAAAAGGCCACTGCTCTAAATTCTATAAGAGCACAACATCTTACAGAGGCAACCGGTGAGATGAGGAGCGTGGCAGAAACATGCTGAATATGCATGAATGGACTTCAAAATTAGAGGCATACATGTAAAAACAGACATTGGAATTCCCAAGTGACCATTATTAACATTCGGGAACTATTTGTGTCAATGGAACTAATCATCAAGAAATGACATGAAAAGAAATTGTAGGTTCATCCCAAATAATTAATAAGCTCGAATGTAATGCGCAATGCACGGCTGAACTAAAACAAGGCCAAAAAATAATTATTATGAGCTCATTAAAAGTGGACATCAACGAAACATCAATATATCTGTCGATCTCATGTCTTTGAATGGCAATTAACCAGATCATCCAATGACCAATATTTTCATATTTGTCTATTTTTTTGGCAGATTACATTATATCAAAATATACAAATATATCAAAACTTCAGGCATAATAGTCTTGAACAACTATCCAACTACACCGCTGTATAAGGATAATCATAATGCACACACCACAACAGGGACTTTTTTCCTTGACATTTGCATACAAAGTTACAGAACAAGCTCTTGAAATGGTTGTGACTAAATTACTCAAAAGATGTCAACAAAGTAAGATAATATATATTATAAGACTATTATACATGCTAACTATGCACATTTTTTGTTGTTATAAATAAATGGTATACTTGTGACTCTCCGTTAATCGCCTAGCTCCATGGATGCATTCCCAAAGATATAAGCCATCTCCTTAGCTTTTAGCATACCTCGAGTATTGTGACGCTAATGGTCGAACATTCAAATTAAACTTTAACAACGCCGTATCCTATGCATCCAGCTGGGTTGCGTATCCCTGCATCCGCAGCCCATAAGTAATGGAAATATTGACAAAATGAGAATTAGAAACATAGAGTAGAAATTCACCTGCGCTCAATGGGTCTAGGTTCATTGCCCTGAGACTGATTGTCGCAGCAAGTTTCACAAGCTCTTAACTCTCCGCTCGCTCCTTCCACTGGCTCTGATGTAAGACATGAAATAGTATAAATTGATGTCGCTCGTTGTGGTTGAAATAAAGAACTTGTCCTTTAAATTCAGTAAAATGCACCTGATTTATATGATGGTGTTCTCTTTTGGAAAAATAATTAATGGGGTAGTGAGCAATAGTACAGGGAGGGTGATGATCATTTACAAACAATCATGCTAATTGAAACACTTCTTATCCCAATCAAACTGAAACGAATAATTAGAGGAAAAGAAGGAGCAAAACTTTGCCCTGAATTCGCACTAAAAGAAACCAGACTTGATACAAGAGTATAATCTAAGAGAAGAAACAGAATATGACATCAGCAGTCAAAGGAACTATTTTTGCTTTTTAAGTTAAATCTATTAATCATGCCGATCATCTATCATGCATCACTCATGTAGCACGACGATGTAACAGGAACATAATTAGTACATCGCTTTTGGCCTTTTGCAGCATTAACATGTGCACGGAAAATGAACAAGCTGGCATGTGCCCTGCAAAATTTCTCTGACCGTTGTCACAAACAGAGCGCATCTAGCCTGTCTGCTACTTGCCTTGCAAACATAACCTGATGCTCTAGCTCTATGACCGTGTCAAGCACGACCCTATTTTGACAATTGTGTAAGGAAGAATCAGGAACTATGTAGTACACAAATCAAAAGTCCACATTATCTCTTCTTATCAAAAACAGGGAACACAAATGAATCTTCAATCTAGGAGAACAATCCCGAATCAGCGACCCAATCAGAGGATCAGAGCAATGAAACGATCAGAGAGGAAGGCACTCACCAGAAAATGAGCGTCGTGCCGCCGAGGTTTAGGGGTGACCGCCTGCCGCTTGGCATGGCGCAGCTTGCATGAGGGGTGGAGAGAGGCCAGATCCAGCGAAGGGAAGCAGGGCGTGGCCCGATCGCACCATGGTGCCTACCGCCACCGCTGATTGGCGGATTCCTCGCCACCACCAGAAGCAGCCACTCGCGGCGCCATCCCGGGCGTGGAATTCTGGCCGCCTCCTGTGCGGCATCCTCCACACTGCGCAGCATAGACTGCATGACTGGGGGCAGTTCCGGCGGCGTAGGAAGCGTGGTCGGGGCAGAAGGCGTTGCGTAGGGATGTGATGCCATGAACGCGAGGTGAGGGTCGTGTCTTCTCCGGCATACTCGGCGGTGGCGGCGTACCTAGAAGCGGAGGATGCGTCCTTTTCGATCTGGGCTAGAGAAAAAGGGTGAGTGAAAGGCCGGTGCTAGGCGTAGGTCGGATGATTTTCTCAATTTATAAACCGCGTTCGCGTCCGTCCGATCGAACAACCCTGGTCCGTCCGATCTCTGAGCTGAACCACGCGCACGCTCCCACCTCCGCCCCGCGAGCCGTTGCAGCTGACGGCCTGTTGCAATGAAACTTTGACCGATCCCCACCTGTGACCGCAGATCGCGGGCGCTTCCCCCCACCAGGGATAGGTCGCGATCTACTACGACGACCGGCGGCCGCCTCCCCTTCCCTCCACCTCTTCCCCACCCCAACCCCACCCCCACCCCCTGCCCGCGATGGCGCACCACATCGCCAGAGACATGGCCTACTCCGCCATAGGTGGTAGCTCCGGCGAGGGTTCGGCTGTTCCCCGGCGGACGACTTCAGCTCCGGCGAGCGCCTTCGATCTCAGGCGACAAAGTTCTGCTATGCGCATGTACCGAGATCCTCCCATTGTTTCCTCTGATGCTCCTCCGGCTGGATCCGCTGCAAATTGGGTGAGCTTCCCCTGCTGCCAAATCCTCTGAAATCCTCCACTTGTTTATGTGCTGCATTGACATTTGCCAGTTATGCTCATTGGATGTTGCTATGCTAATTGGTTTTAATTCACAAAAAGTAGAAAAAACAAAAATGTTTGAAACTACACATTGTGTTGCTTTGGTTCAGTTCAGTAACAAGAAAAAAAGGTTGTGTAAAATTGGAAAAGGTTACTTTCAGTGACCCTGAATGTTGCTTTGATTCAGAGAATGCAACAGCACTGCATGTTTGCTTGCTTTAAATTCAGAGGATGTAAGACTACTGAATGTTTGCTTTGCTTTAGATTTCAGATATTGCAAAAAAATGTTGAAAATTCAGCTTCAGAAAAATATTTTTGCTGCTGAAAATAGCAAAAAACAGTAGTAGATTAGAGACCTTATGCATGTTATAGTGGTGTTAGTCTATGGATTTCAGCAAGCACAAAAACTCTATGATGAAAAAAATGTTATTTGAAGTTGATAAAAAAGTTATGCAGCACCAAAACATGTCGTAAAATGTACTACTACAGTACTACCTATAGATCTTATAAACATGCTGCAATGAAAAAATATACTACTGATATACATGTTGATGTTTCATCTATAAAAATGTTTCTATTGCAAAGAAATGTTGACCTCAAATACTGTTCAACTGCTACTGATGGTGTTGTTCTACTGTTGTTGCAATGATGTAGCATACCGAAGATGGGGCGGCAAATGAGGAGAGTTTTGTTCAGCAACCTTTCACAAGTCATGGTGGTGGGGATTCAGATGGTGTCCTAAACACTCACGGTGGAATGCATGATGCAGATGAGGATGATGATATTTCATCTCAGCCACTTCTGCCCTATGTTGGCATGGAATTTGACTCAATTGAAGATGCCCAAAAGTTCTATAATGACTACGCATTTGGAACGGGTTTTGGCTCACGCATAGCTTCCTCAAAAAACAGCCAGAAGAAAGGTCCACAACAACTTATCAAGAGGGTCTTCCAATGTGTGCATACTGGCAAACCGGAGACTACATGTGAGACAAGCAGCCACTCAGAAGGAATTGCAGCAGGGGGAAGCTCATCAAGCAAGCAGGCCGGGGTTGAAATGGATGTGACAGTCAAGCGTCAGAGGAATCGGATTACGCGTTATGATTGCAAAGCTCATATGATTGTTGGCTTCAGGGGCAATAAGTGGGTTGTTACCTACTTTGTTGCACAGCATACACACCCTTTGATGCAGCATGAGGAGATTGTGAGGTTCTACCGCTCACACCGCAAAATTCCAGAAGAAGATTACCAACTACTGATGACAATGCATGATGTAAACTTGTCAACTACAAATTGCATGGGAATGCTTGGAATGGTCCATGGCGGAGACCGGAGGAAACTGCCATATGTGAAGAGGGATGTTTCAAATGCGCGTTCCAAGCTGCGACAAAATCAGTCATTCCAGGACATGGATATGACGGTTGCTTACTTTAAGAGGCGTCAAGCTGAGAATGCTCAATTCTACTACAGAAGTTGACAAAGAAACAAACGAAGTGACAGCTCTGTTTTGGGTGGATGGAAGGACAAGAGGATTGTACCCAAAGTACAAAGATTGTGTGTCCTTTGACACAACATTTTGCACAAATCGGTACAATCT
Source organism: Triticum aestivum (assembly GCF_018294505.1). NCBI lineage: Eukaryota > Viridiplantae > Streptophyta > Magnoliopsida > Poales > Poaceae > Triticum > Triticum aestivum. The sequence goes on from NC_057805.1 coordinate 143,679,101, forward strand.
GCCTTTCGCTCCTATTGTTGGTGTGAACAACCACTTGCAAACCGTGTTGCCAGGTTGTGCCTTGGTGCCAAATGAACAAATAGAAACTTTCAAGTGGGTGTTTCAACATTGGATGATTGCAATGAATAATGAGCACCTGTTGCACCTAATGACTGACCAGGACAAGGCAATGGAAACAGCAATAAAAGATGTCTTCCCAAACACAGTGCATTGGTGCTGCAAATGGCACGTCCAGCGAAAAGCAGGGGAAAAGTTGGGTAGGATCCTGAGCATGGATGAAAATTTTGAGCAGGTTTTCTATGGGGTTATCAATGATTCGGAGACGGTGGATGAGTTCGAGGAGAATTGGCAGCATATGCTGCATTGCTTTGACTTGGTTGACAACAGACATCTAAGCAACATGTGGCGTAAGCGAGAGACCTGGGCTCCAGCATACTTCCGAAAGAACTTCTTCCCATTTACAAGCACTACAGGGCGGTCTGAGGGTCTCAACTCCTACTTCAAGACATTTGTCAACCCTCAAGACTTTGTCTGGAGATTTGTACAACAATATGAGGTGCTTCAAGAAACAATGTTGGACCGTGAAGACAATCAAGCTTTCATAGGCCACGCAACAACTGCACCACTTTACTCAAGGTATGTGTGTGCTTTGTAGAGAGAAAAAGTTAGAACAGGGAACTTGAAAAACTCAAAATCATTGACCTTTTCATTGCAACATTCAGGTACAACTTTGAGCGCCAAGCAGTTCACTTCTATACCCGAAGCGTGTTTCTCAAGTTTCAAAAAGAGGTCATGGCATCAATAGGCTTCATCATGAACCTGGCCCCTGCTCTTGACAATGCAAGCGTGAGGTTTGAGCTGCACTCAAATTACTTTGAGAACCCCCGAATATTTTCAGTGAATGTTGTGTTGGCAGAGGAGAAGTTTGAATGCAGCTGCAACTGTTTTGAGATGAATGGGATTATTTGTGCACACATCATAAGGGTAATGGTGCATCTCAATGTCCAAAAAATTCCACAAAGATACATGCTAGAGAGGTGGTCAGAAGCTGCGACAACGGCAATGAGCGGTGGTGGATGTCTCCTAGATTTTGGGCACCCTGCAACCAACACTCTCAAGTACAACGCCTTGTGCAGAAAGTATACATGGTTGGCTTCACAAGCTTGCAGCAACGATCTTGCCTACAAAATAATGAATGATGCAGCTCACCAACTTGAGCCCCTCATAGCTGCAGCAAAGCAAGGGGCGCTCCCAGAACAACAGGAAGCAAATCAGCGGCAAGCAATGCAACAGCAACAACAAACCCCCGAGCCAACCACTGTGCCGCAACCTGATGGCGATGCCATGCTTCATAACCCCGCACGTGTTCCAAAAAAAGGGCGTTCGACTGAAAAATCAAAGAGGAGAAAGACTCTGCTTGAGCAACGAGAAGATGCACATAAGAATAAAGCTAAGAAAGATGAAAAGAAGCAAACCAAGCCCAGAGGAAAACCTGGACCAAAGAAGAAAGCACCTCCTTGCTCGTACTGCAACGAAGAAGGTCACGGTGTCCAAACATGCCAGTACTTGAAGGCTGCAATGGGGGTCAAAAAATGTCCCTACTGTGAAGAGCAAGGTCATGCTGTGCAAGAATGTCCCTACCTAAAAGCTGCAATGAAGACAGATGCTAGCATGGCTAGAGCAACAAAGCTTAGGCTGTGATCAACTTCGACCAGAAAAAGAAAAAGAAAACTCTCTTGCTACTACACATTTGTAATATTGGTTACATAGATTAGTTTGTTGACAAAGAGAATGGTGCAATTTACATTAGAGGACAAAAAGTAGTTATTTCATCATGCATTGAGTTGTGCCTGATATAATGTTCTTCTTTTTCTGAAATTACAATTCCCCCTGTTGCTTATGATATTGTTGCTAGCTCATTGTACTTCCACCATTGTAGCTTTTATTTTCAAAGGTTTCCTTGGGACAACAATGCATGATGTTGTTGCTGGCTACTTAAACATACAAGTACATTGAAGCATCCTGTTTTAAAAACTTTTCCATAAAAAACACACTGGAGAAACTGCAGCAAAAACTTTTGACATGCCCGTTGCCACATAGAAAGGATATTGCATTACATTTCCTTTTGTTTTAGTGAGATTGAAAAGTTATGAAGATGAAGAGAAACAATAGCCCGACAATCGCCCCAACCCCACCCTATTGTTGCGATTATTCAACTTTGCACACGATTACATGTGTGAGTACAGTGTATTGACTTTCATTGATGATGTCGAACTTCACTGTAATTACTAAATCCATATAAAAAAGATGGTATATATATATGATTAATAGAGATACTAGCAGATACACTATAACTACTTGTGAGAAAAAAAAGATCTCAAGCCAGGTACGGTCAAAGTATATCAACAATCTTCTTGAAAAGGCAAGTAAAAAACAAATAATCCTTGCATAAGCTGACAAACAATCTTGAATAGGCTTCACAAAAACAAATCCTTGCATACAGTCACACACTGAAACATTCATGTGCTTCATTCAGAGTTGCATTGTGAAAAAAGTTCAGTTGAGCTGGCTAGAAGAACAAGCTCTCAACTACACTCGAGCTGGCTACAAGAACATGCTCCCAACTACACTCTAGCTACCTACAAAAACTCGCGTCAGCAGTACTAGGCCACCGCCGCCACGACTCCTCCTGTTGCAGAAGCTCGAAAACCCCCATCTAACGCTGAAGAAGCAGCTTCAGCTGATGCGCGGGGTCCAACTTGTTGCTTGGGTGTCTCAACAGATCTGCTCCAATGCGTTTCCGAAGGTTTGGGATGTAATCCTAGGAAGCAATAAGACAGGAAACAAGTAAAAATTTAGTCATGAAACAGATCCCAATCAAGTTGAGAAGAATTACACAAAAAAATATGGTTTGCTATCTAAAGAAAATACCTCGCCAAATGACAGCATAACAAGGCCATCCCAATTCTCCACGTATAAAATACTATAGTAGCCACAGTTATAGCTGAAAAAATAGAAGGTATATAGTTATGAAATGCAAAAGCAGCTTTAGGTGAAAAAAGAGAAAAATGTCTCTAAATGCAAAATAAACACATATTCTGCTGGGACAAAAATGCTTACTAAGTTTTTTGTTGAGGGTAATCAAGTGGGGTGAATAGCGAGTAAGACTCGAGATTGTGCTTAAAAAGTGGCTCCCTCATTGCAACACTCTTGATGTTTGCGACCTGATCAAACCCGATAGAACATGGACAAACAAAATGCATAAGTGTGCGGTGTGGAAAAGAAAAAAGAAGGAAAAGATTTGTTGCGCCAAACTCCAACAGGAGCATTACCACATTCTTAGTGATCCTGTCCATCTCAAAAAGGTCTTCCGAGTTCCTAATGGAGTCAAAGATATTGAACTCCTTTTGGGTGATGTTAACAACTACTACTGCCCAGTGCTTTTGTGTACAACCATGAAGAATAGCTGCAATGCATCAAAACAAAGCAGAACCAGAAAATCCATTTAGAAAAAAATGTAAAAAAATAGAAAAAGAATGCAAGATGGAACAAGATAAGAACTTACCAGGTCAGATTTTGAAATGTGATTTTGTAAGCAAGCATTCTTGAATTCTTTTTCGCACACCTTCGGATCAAACACATCTGGCTCAGCACTGAGTTTCAACTGATGGAGAAAAGCACAAATCAAAACAAATATTAGAGGGCAGACCACAACTATATGATAAATCAAAAAAGCATTGAAACAATAGATAGAAAAAAAAGAGATTTGAACACTGACACTCATCAACACTGAGAAAACAAATTTTTTTGGCTTCTTCTTCTTCACTGACTGATCATAGTTGAATGTCTTCAGGTATAAGGTCATGACCTCATTGTCAATCTCCGCTCTTGGCGTTAGAGATGCATGAAAATTCTCGAGAGATATATGGAAGCCATCTATTTCAATGAAGTCGGGCCTGCAAAAGAAAATTTGTGTTGATTTTAGATAAAAACAGCAAGAGATATGCTCACATATCAAACTCTTTCATCTATGGAAACACACAAAAAAAGATTTCAGGCAAAAATGAGTAATAGAAAAGCATCATCATATGACTCACAGAAGCTCGTTTTTCTTTGGTTTTCTTGTCTTGTATCTAGTCATTACATACTGATGGTGTAAGGCATCACCGTGTGCATCAACCTTAATCTTCTTCATCGTTGGCACATTGTCTGGGGAGACAGCCACCCTTTTCTTCTTTGACTGTTTACCAAGACTGTTGGACTCACCCCTGACCGCAACATTCGCCTCGGTTGTCTCGTGCAAATCCACTACTACTGCACAACATTGCAACAACACAAAAAACAGAAAGAAAAATGAGAATGCAAAAAGGAAACGCACTGAGAGAACTCTTAGATAAAAAGGAGCTTGTGTTCTGAAGCAAGAAAAAACCTTGAGGTCCATCGGAGGAAGCGTTTTTGAATGAGATGGGGGACACATCAAACACAGGCCCCGGAATGTCGTTTGCCCTAGGGAGCTTTGGAGCTGTGTCAAATGTTCCAGTTGGGAGGTTGCTAGGTGTCGTGGAATTGTCACGGCAGATGTCCTCGTGCAAGGACTTAGTCGTGGAGCCATCGCAGCTAGGAAGCTTAAAGGGGTTAAACGGGACAAAGGACACGAGGATTATACTGGTTCGGCCCCTTACGGTGAAGGTAAAGCCTACGTCCAGTTGAGATGGTATTACTTAGGGTTTCGATGACTAGGAGCTAAACCGCTCTGCTTGGCTATCGATCTGATGTTGCTTGTCCTGAACCGCCGACGGGTCGTCCCTTTATATAGAGAGGTTGACGCCCAGCGACTCTTAGAGTCCCAGCCGGCTTATAACAGTGTCCGGCTCAGACTCTTAACTATTCTTTCCTTACACTACAAGTCTTGCCATAACGGTGGTCTATCACTACGGGCCTTAAGCCGCCTCCGGGTCTTAAGCCCATTACTGAACCGCCATCCTCAGCTTGGCACTAGGCTTCACGTGATGATCATTATGACGTAACCCGGCCCCTCCTGGGTGGGTGACTCTAATGGTTATATCCTCAACATTAGGCCCCAGATTGATTTGAACCATTCATGTCAATCTTCAATACCTTTAAGGGAAAATCTTTCGGCTTCTGCTTGTGCGAAGGTTATAACCCGCCGTGACGTCATCTTCTGGATTCTTGGTAACCCGCCATGACGTCATTTTCCATTAAATTCATTTTTTATTCTGCCATATCCCAACGGATCTTATCTTAATGACCATCCCGAGAATCGAGGCGTTTCTGCAGCAAGATAATCATGTCTTCAGCCTCCTCGTTTTTCGCGCCCATTTACCAGCCGTCCCTTATAAATAGGCCCGACCCATAAGCCTTCATCACTCTTCTCGATCCATCATCTTCCTCCTCTGACGCCCCAGAGCCCGAGCTCCGCCGCCGCCACCGCGCCCTTCGTCTTCATCAACCTCGGCCGCTGCATCACCCTGAGTCGGTCCAAAGAAACGGCGGCGACCTCCGCTGCTCATCGGCACCAGTAAATCTTTGCTACCCCGTACAGTAAATTCGCATTAGGGTTCCATGTTTCTTCCCTGTTCTTCGTAGTTTCATCTCGGTTTCTTCATAGTTCCTCCACCGAGGTTCCTTTTGATCCGAAAATGGTACAAAATTCCTGCGGTAGTAGTTTCTCACCCATTTTTTATGCTAGCAGATCCCTCTTGCCCGCAAAAAGACCTCATTTAGAGCTTATGAACTTCTCTGTATCAATTTTTAGGTCTAGAATTTTTTTCTTTCTGGACGATCGTTTGATCCAAAATAATCCCTGCAATCTGTGAAACTTGTTTGTGCAACACTTTGACAAAAAAAACTGCATCTGTTAGCCATGGCGGCTCATATCGCCGGCTTAAAAGAGGCCATGCATTGTGAAATTTCCGGCTCATTCATAATAGAGTTTTAAATAACTTGAATTACTTATGATATCCACAGCGGCTTAGATAACCCGACACAATTAGCCATATATCATTAGGCCCCTTCATAAGCCGCCATCTTGAATACTGAACTGAAATCTTCCTCCGGCTTAAATTTGAACTGGAAATTTTCTTTTGTCATAGGCTTCCATCTTTCACAATGCCGCCCAAGGCTCCCAAAGCGCCCATTACGTGCAACTGGGTGAGATCCAACGTTACTGATAGCACCTTAGATGATTTCGTAAAAACGGGTTACCTGCCTAAGAAGGAGGTCATGTCCTACCGAGCTCCTGACCCGTCCGAAGAGAGACCTCAACCAAAAGATGGAGAGGTTGTTATATTTGCTGATCACATGAGCCGGGGTTTTGCACCTCCTGGCTCAAAATTCTTCAGAGATGTTCTGCACTTTTTCGATCTACGACCTCAAGACATTGGACCCAATTCCGTGTCGAACATTTGTAACTTTCAAGTGTTCTGTGAGGTGTACCTTGGAGAAGAGCCCAGCCTACTGCTCTTTAGGGAGCTGTTTTATCTGAACCGCCAGAATGAGTGTGCCAACGGGCCTAGCTTGCAACTTGGCGGAATTTCAATCCAACGACGGAGAGATTGTCTCTTTCCTTATGCTGAGCCGCCAAGCCACCCAAAAGATTGGAACCAGACATGGTTCTACTGCCAGGACACTTCTCCGGCTGACGAGAACCCTCTGCCCAGCTTTCGCGCCCTGCGTCTGGAATCAAATCACCCCTTGCCAGACAAATTATCTCAAGCTGAACATCAACCACTTACACCCACCATCAACAAAATCAAAGCTCTTCTGGGGAACGGCTTAAATGGTATTGATCTGGTCCGGGTCTGGGTTGCCTGGCGGGTGATTCCTTTAAGCCGCCGCCCCAGCTTGATGTGTGAATACATAGGCCGGAAAGATGACCCTCTACGGCACAGTCCCGATGACTTACCTGAAGACGTTATTGATGATACAACCAAGTCGCTTCTAAACGAGAGCCTGGCAGATTGTGGGAGAGTGGGCTTAAGCCCTTTCTGCAAGACTAACCCGGATCCTGCGGTAAACCATCGACCTGAATGCTTCTCCTTTCATTTTAACGATTTTGTCTTAGCTCACTAATCTTTGTTGTACTTTACAGGCTAATGATAAATTCTGGAAGGTCATATATGACCATGAAGCTGCTAAGAAAGCCAGGAAGGTTAAAAAAGCCGCCAGGAGAGCCGCTCCCCGCAAGAAGGGGAGTAAGCCTAGCGCCTCGGACCTGCTTCACCTGGAAGACACCTCCGAGTCAGAGGTAGCCCTTGATTCTTTAGGATCCTTTTTTAAACATCTTATTGACACTGATTATCAGCAGGAGGATACCGGAGCGAGTAACCCGGTGATTGAAGAGGTAACTATACTTTCTTCCGACTCAGAGCCCTTGCCAAGACTGAAAGTCCGAAGAGTAGCCCGGAAAGTAAGATTTTCACATCCTTTAGCTTATCAAGATCCTCAATTTCTTTTGAAGCGATAGATTCATGAGAGTCGGAGGCAGACCCGGACCAGCAAGGATGCAGACCTCTCCTCCGGCTTACCTGAAGCATCAAGGAAGCGCCGGACCGAGGTTATCTCCGACTTATATCCTTTTCATCCTTTGGCGGGCGTCACGCGTCAACCACTCAATTCTTCTGATTCAAACTATCAGGGAACTTCACCTTCTTCCGGCGACTCCATGCAGTCTAGCTTGCCGGCCTTCAAGACCGCCCCCGGGTAATGATGATCAACTTACTTTGTGCTTATCTTACTCATGTTTTTGCACTAACTCTTTGACTTTCAATGTACAAGTAAAGCCCAGCAAGAGGGCGAAGAAAAATAAGCCGGTCGAAGAGCCCGTCTTAACTGAACCTGAGGCTTCTGCTCCTGAGCCGCCGTCTGTCTCAGCTCCTGAAACCACCACTGCTCCATCTGAAGAACAAGTCATGGAGGGTTCTGGTAACCCGGAGATCCCCAGCCCGGCTCAACCGGCCGATGACCCGGACGTCGTAATCACCCGGACAGAGTTTGTCGAGCCGGGGAGACCCACCGTGTTAGCTAGATGCTCTGCCAAGGAAGAACTGCTGGAACGCCACAGGGCCAGGCTGGACATCACTGACTATGCTAACTTGAGCATTGGAGATATTGTCTCCGGCTATGTTAATCAAGTGCACAACAGCCGGGATCTGGAAATTGACATGGTGAAGCAAATCCAGCAAAAATCTGAGGTATGATTCCCTTGCTTACTCCATAGTTACCCTTACCATGCCAGCCCCCAAGTCTATGACTTATGATAAAATATGTTGTAGACTTAATACCGGCTTAATAATTACTGCAAGAAAAAAACCGGCTTACCTGGTACCACTCAAGGGCCGGCTTAAACAGCAACCTTACACATTAGCCCCCAAGTGCCAAGTACCTTTGCCTGCAAAGTGCTTGGGACTTATTTTCATGAACCGGCACTGTAAATAGAGCTTCTCAGCATACATTAGCCCCCAAGTGCCAAGTACCTTTGCTTGCAAAGTGCTTGGGACTTTAATGTTGCATGATAATCACCCAAACTGTAACCCGGAAATTGTACAGGCTGCCTGCAAGAAATATGAATCGGAAATCTCTGATCTGAAGAACCGCCTGAAGACTCAGGAAAGTGAGACCCAAAAGGCCAATGCCAAATTTGAATTCAGTGTTTCTGCACAAGAGAAACTGAAGAAAAAATTTGAAGCAAAAAGAAAAGCCTGGGCAGATGAGAAGACTGCCTTGCTCAGCCGGGCCGAACAAGCGGAGGCCGCTCTTACTGAAAGGACCGCCGAACTTTCCGGCTTAAAACGCCATGTGTCTCAGATGGTCTCCGCAATCTTCGGTAAGTTACTCTATAAGTTTCTAACTAGTTTACACCATTCATTTCCCAGAAACCTCACCATTGCCGTCAGCTCACCTGACTTTGTCATGCAGGTCCCAGAAGTTCCAATCTCAATCAGAACATGCTGACCAAGCTGAAGGCGGTCTATACCTTGGTAGAGCAACTTTACACCGGGTCACAACGTGCCCTAGCCGTTGTGGCTCTGTCAAATGAGGTTCCCACTCACCTGGCAGACGTACTCAGGCGGCTTGCCGTACTTCCTCAATGCTTCCAAGAGCTGAGACGGGCTTCTGCAAGAGCCGGAGCTATAGCTGCTCTGAGCCGGGCCAAGGCGTTTCTACCGGAGCTAGACCCGGCCGACATCGCTCTTGGATACCCTAGCCTGAAGGAAGACGGCACCCCCTTTGACCAGAAAGACTTCGCCGCCTGTGTGAAGAGCGTGCGCCCGGTGGCCAGCTTGATTGGGAATGACACAGACCTTACCAAGTATCAACCGGGCTATGACGCGGAGAATCAGAGGATCCCAACTCCATGCTATGAAGCAGTCAGCCTTATCCCTCCGACTCGTAAGCATACCTTCGCCCCAGAAGTTGACCCGGCCGGGTTAATTGATGATGAGGCTCAATTTGAAGCCTTGAGTGGCATTGACTGGAAATCATCAACCTTCCAGGTCATGGAAACAGCCGGAGGAGCAGAGAGGGATGAGCCGGGAGCTTCAACCCAACAAGCACTTTGATTTCTTAGGCGGCTCATGGTTATGCCCAAAAAACAATGCCTCACCTTTTGGACTTGGGGAGTCCTGTAATAGAGTAGGACAAACACTTAATTTTGTCGTGCCATCGTGCACGTGTGCAGCGCTTAACTCTGTTGAAGCTGCTCTTTTATATTCCTCCGGGTTATGTTTGATCATTTACTTTCCTTAAGCTTAAAGAGCTGTCTTTAATTGTCCTGCAAGCCTTCAAGTACACTTCCGGTTTATGTAACCCAAATAATGAGGTTGAGAACTCAACTCCGGTTCACCAGCACCTATAATGCTTATTGTGTGCTATCAACATTATTAATCAAAGTTAAGCCGCTGCAGTAAGAACCACCCATGCACACTTTTGATATGATCAAAAGAACTCATTGCAAACCAAAAGATCAAAAACTTAGGGGCTTCTGATTCGAATACGACCAGAGAACCGTCCCAAGTGGTTAAGCTAAGATTCGAATGCGATCATATAGCCCCCAGTGGCTTTGGCGTTGCCGATCAAGAGGGTACCGACAGCTATGTTCTCTTTGGTTCGAATACGACCTATGTTTGAACAGGAAGCACCCAAATGACCTTGATAGTTGTTTAACGACGCTGATTCGAATACGATCCACGTCGGTTCCCAAAGGGGGTTGAGCTATGATTCAGATATGATCAAGAAAAACTCCCCAATGAGCTCGGCAATTTGCCAATCAAGTGGGTATCGACAGCTATGTTCTCTTTGGTTCGGATATGACCTATATTTGAACAGGAAGCCCCCAAGTGATCATATTGTTAACGGCTAGATTCGAATACGATCATAAGCCGGATCAACCTCCAAGTGACCATGTAATGTTGCAATGGAAATAACAATAATACATTTACCTTTGGAGGAAAAAAGGACAGAGGTCCTGCTTTATTATTTATCATAATATATACATGGCTATAGAAATATGTACATTATGAGAGCCGGTGGCTCAAGTGTAATAAGGTCGAAGCTGAGCTATGTTCCACGGCCGACGGGTCTCTTCCTCCGACTTACGTGAATCTTTGTGCTCCCGAACATCGATAAGGTAGTATGACCCGTTGTGCAAGTTCTTGCTGACCACAAAGGGCCCTTCCCAAGGCGGGGATAACTTGTGTGCGTCTGTTTGATCTTGGATGAGCCGAAGCACCAGATCACCTTCCTGAAAGACCCTGGACTTAACCCGGCGGCTGTGATAGCGGCGCAGGTCCTGTTGGTAAATCGTCGAGCGAGCTGCTGCCACATCACGCTGTTCGTCCAACAAGTCAAGAGCATCTTGACGTGCCTGCTCATTATCCGCCTCAACATAAGCCGCCACTCGAGGCGAGTCATGACGGATGTCGCTGGGGAGGACCGCCTCCGCTCCATAAACCATGAAGAAAGCCGTGTAACCCGTAGACCTGTTAGGAGTAGTATTGATGCTCCATAACACGGAGGGTAACTCCTCCACCCAACAACCCGGCGTCCGTTTCAAAGGGACCAAAAGCCGGGGCTTGATGCCCTTCAAGATTTCCTGATTGGCTCTCTCAGCTTGACCATTGGATTGAGGGTGAGCCACCGATGAAACATCAAGCCGAATATGCTCTCGTTGACAGAACTCCTCCATGGCGCCTTTTGACAGATTGGTACCATTGTCAGTTATAATGCTGTGTGGAAAACCAAAGCGAAATATCACCTTTTTCATGAACTGAACCACTGTGGCTGCGTCACACTTACTAACTGGCTCTGCCTCAACCCACTTTGTGAACTTGTCGACCGCCACCAAGAGGTGGGTCTTCTTATCCTTGGACCTTTTAAAAGGACCAACCATATCAAGCCCCCAGACCGCAAATGGCCAAGTGATTGGAATCATCCTCAACTCTTGAGCCGGCACATGAGCCCGTCGTGAGAACCTCTCACAACCGTCACATTTACTGACCAAGTACTCTGCATCAGCATGAGCCGTCAGCCAATAAAAACCATGACGAAAAGCCTTGGCCACAAGGGATTTTGAGCCGGCATGATGGCCACAATCCCCCTCGTGAATCTCACATAAAATTTCTTGACCTTCCTCAGGGGCAACACAACGCTGGAAAGTTCCAGTGACACTGCGACGATGCAGCTCGCCATTGATAATTATCATTGACTAAGACCGCCGGGTTATTTGTCTGGCCAAAGTTTCATCCTCAGGCAATTCTCCCCGGGTCATGTAAGCCAAGTATGTTACTGTCCAATCTGGGATAATGTGGAGAGCCGCCACCAACTGTGCTTCCGGGTCAGGAACAGCCAAGTCTTCCTCTGTAGGCAACTTAACAGAAGGGTTATGCAAAATGTCCAGGAAAGTATTAGGCGGCACTGGCTTTCGCTGAGAGCCCAGCCGGCTTAATGCATCAGCCGCCTCGTTCTTCCTGCGATCGATGTGCTCTACTTGGTAACCCTGAAAATGTCCAGCAATGGCATCAACTTCGCGGCGATAAGCCGCCATGAGGGGGTCCTTGGAATCCCACTTGCCTGACACTTGCTGGGCCACTAAATCTGAGTCGCCAAAGCACCTTACCCGGCTTAAGCTCATCTCCATAGCCATCGGAAGACCATGGAGCAAGGCCTCATACTCAGCTGCATTGTTAGTACAGGGAAACATCAACCATAGCACATAGCAAAACTTGTCACCTCGAGGGGAAGTTAATACAACTCCAGCCCCCGAGCCCTCCAATTGCCTGGACCCGTCGAAGTGAATAGTCCAGTATGTATTATCCGGTTTCTCTTCAGGCACCTGCAGCTCTGTCCAATCGTTGATGAAATCCACCAATGCTTGAGATTTGATAGCAGTGCGCGGCACATATTTTAGACCATGAGGCCCAAGTTCTATAGCCCACTTAGCAACTCTTCCTGTGGCTTCTCTGTTTTGGATGATATCTCCTAGGGGAGCAGAACTAACCACAGTGATAGGGTGACCCTGGAAATAATGCTTAAGCTTCCGGCTTGCCATGAATACCCCATAAACAAGCTTCTGCCAATGTGGATACCGTTGTTTGGAGTCAATGAGTACTTCGCTGACGTAGTAAACCGGCCGCTGAACCAGATACTCCTTACCCGCTTCCTTGCGCTCCACCACCACAGCCACACTGACGGCTCGTGTATTAGCTACATACAGCAATCAAGGCTCCTTGTCAACAGGAGCAACAAGGACTGGTGGCTCAGCTAGCTGTCTTTTCAAGTCCTCAAAAGCAGCATTAGCAGCATCATTCCAGATAAAGTCATCTGTTTTCTTCATCATCTGGTACAGTGGCATGGCCTTTTCACCCAACCGGCTTATAAACCGGCTCAAAGCAGCGATGCGACCCGCCAGACGCTGGAGGTCATTTATGCATGCTGGCTTAGCCAGAGAGGTGATTGCCTTGATCTTTTCCGGGTTAGCTTCAATGCCTCTATGAGAAACCAGAAAACCCAAGAGCTTGCCTGCGGGAACACCAAAAACACACTTGGCCGGGTTAAGCATCATCTTGTAAACCCAGAGATTATCAAAGGTCTCTCTCAGATCATCTATCAAGGTCTCCATCTCCCTGGATTTAACCACGATATCATCCACATAGGCATGAACGTTGCGCCCAATCTGGTTATGAAGACAATTATGCACGCAACGCTGGTAAGTCGCCTGTGCACTCTTGAGCCCAAAAGGCATAGACACATAACAGAAGGCTCCAAAGGGAGTGATGAACGCCATCTTCTCCTGGTCCTTAACTGCCATTTTAATCTGATGGTATCCAGAGTAAGCATCCAAAAAGCTTAAACGCTCACAACCTGCCGTAGCATCAATTATTTGATCAATACGGGGGAGAGCAAAAGGATCAGCCGGACAAACATTGTTTAAATCCGTATAGTCCACACACATCCGCCAGGTGCCGTTCTTCTTGAGCACGAGCACCGGGTTAGCTAACCATTCCGGATGAAAAACTTTAACAATAAACCCGGCCGCCAAGAGCCGGGCTACCTCCTCACCGATGGCTTTCCGCCTCTCCTCATTAAACCGCCGGAGGAATTGCCTGACCGGCTTAAATTTCGGATCAATATTGAGAGTGTGCTCAGCGAGTTCCCTAGGTACACCCGGCATGTCAGAAGGTTTCCATGCAAAGATGTCCCTGTTCTCACGGATGAACTCGATGAGCGCGCCTTCCTATTTCGGATCCAGATTGGCACTGATGCTGAACTGCTGAGATGAGTCACCTGGAACAAAGTCAACAAGTTTAGTCTCATCAGCAGACTTAAATTTCATTACCGGCTCATGCTCCGTGGTTGGCTTTTTCAGAGACGTCATATCTGCCGGGTCAACATTGTCCTTGTAAAACTTCAACTCCCCTGTTGCACAAACAGATTCAGCGTAAGCCGCGTCGCCTTCCTCACACTCCAAGGCTATCTTTCGGCTGCCATGAACCGTGATGGTCCCATTGTGACCCGGTACCTTGAGCTGCAAATACACGTAACACGGCCGTGCCATGAACTTGGCGTAAGCCGGCCGCCCGAATATAGCATGGTACGGACTTCTTATCTTAACCACCTCAAAGGTTAGTTTTTCCACCCTGTAGTTGTACTCATCTCCAAAGGCTACTTCCAGCTCGATCTTACCGACTGGATACGCCGACTTACCGGGCACCACCCCATGGAAAACAGTATTGGACTGCCTGAGGTTCTTATCAGTTAATCCCATACGACGGAAGGTCTCATAATAGAGAATGTTGATGCTGCTGCCTCCGTCCATGAGCACTTTAGTGAATTTATATCCCCCAACCTGAGGGGCCACCACCAAGGCCAGGTGACCCGGATTATCGACCCGGGGAGGGTGATCTTCCCTACTCCATATGATAGGCTGCTCAAACCATCTTAAATAGCGGGGAATCGCCGGCTCAATAGCATTTACAGCCCTCTTATGAAGCTTCTGATCTCGCTTGCACAGGCTGGTAGTGAACACATGATACTGTCCACCATTGAGCTGCTTTGGATTGGTCTGGTACCCCCCTGCTGCTGCTGATTACCCTGGCCAGATTGCTGATTAAAACCCCCTTGGAAATTCTGAGAATTGGGATTTGAGCCGCCGCCCGGGCCATGAAAACCGCTGGCGCCTGAGCCGCTGCCCGGGCCATTGTTGCCATTAAACGCATTGGAATTTTTGAAGGCCTTCATGATTGCGCAGTCCTTCCATAGATGAGTGGCCGGCTTCTCCCTAGTGCCATGCCTTGGACAAGGCTCATTCAACAACTGCTCAAGCGTCGGGCCTGACCCGCCGGCTCGGGGAGGTGGTCTCCCCTTACGTCGGTGGTTGTTACCCTGTGAACTGGCGTTGGCCATGAACTCTATACTGCCATCAGCCTTACGCTTGTTACCTCCCTGGTTCGCTGGGTTATGTTGAGGGCCCTTGCCATTGCCGTTCTTCTTTCCCTTCCCTGTCCTTTCATCATCCGACGCGGGATCCTTGGTACTATCAGAGTCGGCGTACTTGACCAGAGCCGCCATCAGCGTACCCATATCATTGCAATCGCGCTTGAGCCGCCCGAGCTTCATCTTCAGGGGCGCAAAATGACAATTTTGCTCCAACATTAAAACTGCAGAACCGACATCCATCTTATCAGACGAATGTATTATCTCTTTGACCCGGCGAACCCAATGGGTTGTAGACTCGCCCTCTTGCTGCTTGCAGTTAGTCAAATCCACAATTGACATAGATTGCCTGCATGTATCTTTGAAGTTTTGGATGAACCGGGCTTTTAGCTCTGCCCATGACCCAATAGAATTAGGCGGCAGTCCTTTCAACCAAGTGCGGGCAGTTCCATCCAGCATCATGGTGAAGTATTTGGCCATTGCCGCTTCGCTGACCTCTAGCAACTCCATAGCCATCTCGTAACTCTCGATCCACGCTCCGAGTTGTAAATCAGCCGTATAATTAGGTACCTTCCTAGGTCCTTTGAAATCCTTGGGCAGACGTTCATTACGGAGAGCCGGCACCAGACAAGGGACACCTCCGGTCCTTGTAGGTATACCCGCCTCTATAGAAGCCGCCGGATAAGCCGGGACGGGCTGGTAAGCCGTTAACTGAGGCGCCTGCTCCGCCTCTTGCCATGCTCTGTCTTGGTCTACCACGTTAAAGGCTCCGTTATGAGCCGGGCCATGGCCCGCTGGCAAGTCACGGTGCCGGACGTTGCTTGAGCCGGTCGCTGAGACCATGTGTCTGCCATAACTTGGGCTCCGGCCTGGACGAGGGGTTGAATGAATCATGTCCCGGCTATATGAATATGCCTCCTGTTGCGCTAGAGCCGTCTGAAGAAGTTCTCTGACCCGGCGGGTTTCGACTGCCGTTGGAGAATCGCCATCGATTGGGAGAGCCGCCAGTCGGGCTGCCGCGGCGACCATGTTTTCCAACGGGTTGGCATAATGACCCGGTGGTATTGGCACGTACTGAGACGGGGTAGTGTTCACACGGGGAGACCCCATCACTTGCGGCTGAAGCGGCGTCCCAGCCCCGGGTGCCGTGATCTCTGGCGGGTTACTGGGCCCTGCATCCGGCGTGTTGAAAAGGTTTCGGGGATCGTAAACCGGAGGGAGTCGAGATTGAGCCTTCTGATGCCTCCTTCTCATGATCTCATTGGATGCGTTCTGATCCATCGTGAGCCGGAAAGACTGCGCCTGAATCAGCTGGGTCTGGGCGTCGAGAGCCGCCCGTTCTGCAGCCATCCTGATCCCTTCCGCTGCTAGGTCTTCCTTGCCTCTTGCTATATCCAGCTTTAACTGTGCCACCTCCGCATCATTCTGAGCTTGATCCGCTGGGACGACCGTAGCAGTTAACAGGACTGTCATTTTATCTGCGAGATCCATCAGCGCCTGAGCCGGTGAGTGCGCAAGGCCTCCTGCCCTAGCACCGTGGTTTTGAACAGGTTGTGCGCCGGCCATGAAGATCCCAACCCGGCTGGGCGGCTCAAAGGGGTCCGGAATACTGTTGCCATCGGAACCACCCCTGAGCCTGCCATCTTGAAGTTGATATAATGAGTTGGTCTCATCTGTGGACGACCCACCGTCAGAGCGAGCGGCCGTCTCATCGCCAGATCTAGATCCTTCAGAGAGTCCTCCGTGGACGCATCCCACGAAAGCACGCTTCAAAGCAGGCAGAGTCCGGGCGGGTCTTGCACGCTGAGCCGTCTCGATGGGGTCGGCGCAGAGGTCCGGATCAGGGCCCGGCTTGCCAATCTTGCCAATGAAAACGTGAATTCCGCTGAAGGGGACCCGGTACCCATACTCGATTGAGCTGGCGTCGGGGCCCCAGCCTGCATCGTCGATGTAGAGCTTGCCGCGACGACTCTTGGTCATCCGGCCCACAGCGTATCCCTTGAGCCCTTCGAAGCTGCCCTTCAAGAACTCAAATCCACCGTGCGCTGGCCCCACGGTGGGCGCCAACTGTCGTGGAATTGTCATGGCAGATGTCCTCGTGCGAGGACTTAGTCGTGGAGCCATCGCAGCTAGGAAGCTTAAAGGGGTTAAACGGGACAAATGACACAAGGATTATACTGGTTCGGCCCCTTACGGTGAAGGTAAAGCCTACGTCCAGTTGAGGTGGTATTACTTAGGGTTTCGATGACCAGGAGCTAAACCGCTCTGCTTGGCTATCGATCTGATGTTGCTTGTCCTGAACCGCCGCCGGGTCGTCCCTTTATATAGAGAGGTTGACGCCCAGCGACTCTCAGAGTCCCAGCTGGCTTATAACAGTGTCCGGCTCGGACTCTTAACTATTCTTTCCTTGCACTACAAGTCTTGCCATAATGGCGGTTTATCACTACGGGCCTTAAGCTACCTCCGGGTCTTAAGCCCATTACTGAACCGCCATCCTCAGCTTGGCACTGGGCTTCACGTGATGATCATTATGACGTAACCCGGCCCCTCCTGGGCGGGTGACTCTAATGGTTATATCCTCAACACTAGGCTTTTCAACTTGAGGAGTGTTGTCAAAGTTTGGCACTGATGGGATTGAATTCTGCACATCAGAGCTAGAAGCATTTGGTATGTGCACATGCTTGACTGGTATGTCTACTTTTTGATTCATCCATTCATAGTCTTCGGTCCCCTCCGCGAAAAGAGCACAAGATGGGCCATCTTCCCACTCCAAGGAAGTTACCATCATTGCGTGCACCGTGCCCTGGGAAAGAACTGGTGTTTCAACCTTATCAGAAGCTCCCGAAGGATCCATGTTGCAAGCATCTTTGGGGGTCACCTTTCCGCCCTGATGTATAACTTCCTCCTGCTCCACACAATCCTTCCCATGAGAATGATTGCTACTCTCACCTTGTTGCAACGCAGCAGCCCTGGAACGCTTAGCAACGCTTGTGCTTTGACCCGCCCCCTGTTCCGCTTCCACCCCAACCTTCTCACCAAATGCACCGGTCTCCACTACTTTGGGAGCAGCAACTACACCACCAGGTTGTGCCTTGTTCTGATCATCAACACCTGCTTCTGCCCGGGAATCAGGATCCGATAATGGACACTTGGAAGAGTGGATAGCAATGCCTGCTGCAGTGGCTGTTGGGGTGCCAAAAGTCACCGCTCCCGTGCGCTCGACACTGCTTGTTGCAATGACTCTTGGGGCGACAAAACCTTCACTCCTGTGCTCATGGTTCGACACTGCATTGGAGTGCGCTTCCATCAACATGAGACCCAACCGCTTGCAGAAAGTTGACTGCAGGACCTGCCCAAAAGAGGTAACAACATTCTTCAACTCTGCCGTATAGAGATTTTTGTGCTTCTCATATATTGGCTTCAAGTGCAAAGGTATCTGGCACAGAAAATAAGAAACAAACAAATGGGGGTAAGCATAAATAAAAATGAAAAAGAAGATCAAAAGAACACAAAGAAGCAAAATCATGCACTAACAAAGGTAGTGCATTTCTACCTCTAACTCTTGGCAGGAAGGGAGCGGCTGCAGCCACTCATCCAGAGAGACGCGAAACTTAGCACCTAAATCACCCTCAACACTGACTTCAGTGTTGGCTTTGTCAGCTCTATTAGTGATATTTGCCGGATGATGTTGATTCTGACCCTCACATTGCTTGTCCGCCTTCAGTACTGCATATGGCGTTTGAGACAAAGGACGATGCTGCATACAACAATCACCAAAAGAAGAAAGTAAGATGTTTATCACCGAAAGAAATCTTTAAAAAAAGGAAGATTGGGTCTGCTCTTACATTGCGCTTTCCAAAATCAACCTTCTCGAGGGTGAGCTTGTTCCTGTCAAATTCTTTAACAAGCTCAAAATCTGCATTGCACACAAAGCAAGCCCTGGGCAGCGAGTAGTTGAACGTCTCCTCACTAATCAATGACCGAGGCACATCCGAGAAATCCATGTAAATTAACTACATATATTTTTGAAAAAGAAAACAAATCAGAAGGTTGTATCGTACATATGATTGTTGCGAGCAGAATAAAATAAAATAAAGTAAAGCAAAAATATGAACCAATGAAAACATAGACAAAATGATTTGCATTTGGCATACCACGAACATAGGTAGACAGCCGCCTATCCAGGAGCCACTTGCCCCAGCCTCCCTCTTTAGTTGGTAATTCCTCGCCTCCCTCAACGCAGTTGCCAACACATGCTCGTCCCACGCAAACTCATTCAGTTCATCCAAGTCCTTCAAGCTAGCAAGGTAGTCCAACGAGACCATGTTGCCGGTGCCAGGAACTAGCACGAGAGCAAGGCATAAAAGAACCCAAGTCCTCTCTAAAGTAACAACATCATTATCCGATGCTTTCTTGATTACAGAAATGGATTTCTTCATTGGAGCCCTTGTGCCTTCTCGATATATGTCGCGCATCTCACAACGTTCGTTCCTCTTCAGCAGCTCCACTACCCTTGGTCCGGATGGGACATTAAAAATTTTGTGCACCATGTCTCTAGTGAACAATATAGTCTTCTTTTTATGGATGACAAAAAGGCACATGTCAAATTCGAGGACGAAGAACATTGCTATGCAATTCCAAATAAAGAACATTGCAACAGAGACACACACAAAATGAAATGGGCCAGAGGGTGATTTGAAGGTACCTGAACAAAGAATGCTTAGTGTCAATTCTCATAACTACCTAGTCAATCAGCTCAAGAGGTACAGAAAATGGTCTGATCTTCAACAACGAACCAAAACTCGACTTCTCTAGCACTGCCCTCTTGTTAGCATTCAGCTCCTTGTCTGCAACCTCACGCAAACGGCTAGCTGAAAAGTGCGTTGAAAACGACCCATCGGAAGATTCATCATCATCCATTTTTGGATCACTGCAAAAAAAAGAACAAAAAGGAAATGTTCAGAACACCCATTAACAACACTAAAAGCTATAGAGAAGAATGCATGAAAATATGAAACTCGTGAAAAAATCTGAAATATACTTGGTCATTGCATGAAAATGTTGGTTGGTCATTCATTTTAGGAGGCCACATAAAAATGCAATGTAGCATCTTCACTAACTTCTGAAAGGGAAAACCTATATAGCTATCACTAACAGATATCAAATAAAAACAAACACAAACAACTACTTCTACAATTTCCATGCAATATGGGTAAAAATCCTGGGGTAACATGTACTGCAATGCAACACAACTGCCTCCTGAACAAACACAACAATAGACAAAACTACACTAAAATCTACAACTCACAAGTACTACAAGTGCAAAAAAACCGTCTAATCATATCTCTGCATCATCAGACCTGCTACACACATATAAATAGCAGCAACCGTCTGCATAAATCCACATGCAGTCGACGACATTGCAGCAGTAGTCGTGAGCACCACCGAAACCTGTCAAAAAAGCAGCAGCACACACACACACATGCCAGCACTGATGACCTTCAGCAAGGTGCAGTGCAAAAAACGTGGAAGATTGCAACAAGCTTGAAACAGAGGCAGTTGCGAGCGCGAGATCCCGGAGAGAGTGTATGGGCTCTGGCAAAACTCCTGCTCTAGATCCAGAACAAACACCACCGCGCCTCTATAGATGTCTACCGGCGAGCCCGCCCCTTAAACTCCGGCGAGCCGGTGATCCACCTCCCCTAAAATAGATCGTCTGGGACGTCGAACCTACACGATTTCTACTACGAATTTCTACTGCGGCCATTTCCGTATTATTTTGGAGAAGGACCGGAGGTACCTGTCCTGCAGATTGTCGCCGTCCATGTCTTCAGCCGCCTCCTCGCAGACCTCCTCGCGCGCCTCCCCTCGTCGACCTCGCGTCAGCTTCGCCGCCCCGGGAGCTGGACGCCGCGACGACTGTCGCATCGGAGATTTGGAGCGAGCTTGGGCGAGAGGAACGAACCGAAAAGGGGAAAATGTTGCAATGCGGATAGGGGTGGGGGAAGGGGGTGCGGGTGAGACAACCCGACCCGATAGACGCGTCCTTGTCAGCTCGCGTCATGCGCTACACCGGGTCCGTCAGATCTCTCGCGATCGGACGGTGCGCGAGGAGATTTACGCGAGCGAGAAATCAGTCGGTTGGAAGGAAGCGTTTTCCTTTGATTTGAGGCGTTCATCTGGGTGTCAGATCATTGACGTGATATGGACGGTAGGATGTGTATAAGTTGAGTTAATCGGAAGGTTCTGACTACCTCATGTACAGTTTGTTGTGTGGCTTTATAAGAATTCATGTTTGCTTTTTTAATAGTAGTTTAGATTTAGACTAACAACCACTTACACACTACATTCTTTGCTTTTGCCCTGATAAGAGATGAGGATGCAGATTCATTCAGATGGTTGTTCAAAATATTTTTAAGGTGCATGAGAGGGAAGGCTCCTACATGCATCCTCACAGGTACAACCGCCAACCCCCCCTCCCCCGAAAAAGGAAAATAACACAGTAAAATTGTTGTGTCAGTTCTATTTGTATATGCACTACCATCTGCTGACCACTCCACGTCTCTTTTCTAATTACTGGACTAGTGCCCGGCAATGGCTTTGGTGATCCCAGATGCTTTCGGGGACATAATACACAAGATATGCCACTGACACATTATGAAGAAGTACAGGGAACACCTCGCATACCTGTACAACCTCCACAAAGACTTTAAGGATGAATTCACAACAATCCTCAACTGGCCCCTCATGCCAACTGAGTTTGAGGCTGCCTGGAAAGCACTCATGGATAAGTACAACCTCCATGATGATGCCACGATGGTGGAAATGTGGAACAAGCGCAAGAAATGGATATCAACTTACTTCAAAAAAAATTATGTGCCAAAATGACGTCCACACAACGGAGTGAGAGCATGAACTATGCGCTCAAGAAGAACTTCGTAAGTGAAAGACAAAACCTGCACCGGTTTGTCAGCCAAGTAAACTCTTGCGTCAAAACCAGGAGGCAGGCAGAGAACCGGGAGACAATAGGTAACCGGGCATAGCTCTATCACCTGTCGTAAGACAAATAACGTGCTTACTAAAGTAAAACTTTCTTAGTTAGACAAGTTTTTGTTGCGAGAATACTAATAATTTGTTCATCACTCTTGCTTGCACAGAAGGAACAAAACACTCAGATGGCAAAGCTTTACTCACAAGCTGTGTACAGCGAGATCAGAAAAAGGCTAAAACTAAGCACCCTCTTGATGGTGACAGAGACGGAAGAGCCCGCAAAGTACCTTGTGCGCTACAACAAACCGCAAAAATTATTTGCGTGGTCTCAGCACGCGTTCCAGGTGGTTGCAGACCCCGTGGGAGAAATATTTGACTGCGAGTGCAAGCTGTGCGACCACACAGGAGAGGACTAAAGAAGATGTTACATACTGTAGTACTTATTTTTGCAAAGTTTTTGTTCGAATGAAATGACAGAAAACATGCACCTCTTCAAAAAAACATGTATTTTCTGCCTGCATGTCCTTTGCATGATGCAGACAATTAAGGCTGACAACGTTCCAGAGAAATACATCCTCAGGAGATACACCAAACGCCCGAACATCCAGCCAACATTCAACAGAAATGACTTGAGGACAGTAGCGTCAAACAAGGTCTCCCAACACTACATTGAAAGCACACTGCTACAGCTGAACATGAGGGTGCACAGAAAAACCATGAGAAGCCAAGAGCAAATGGCGAGGTCACAGGTCGTCATGGAAATACTTGACCAAGAACTCGACGCCATGCATTCTGCTGAAAATGGCAATGTCACGGACAACAAAGCCATTGAGCAGGATATTGCTACAATCTTATCCAAGATGAACCATCTGGGAGCTATTGACCTATACGACAACGAGAAAGAGCAGCAGCAACAACCAGAGCTTGCCCAT
The DNA here is from genome assembly GCF_018294505.1 of Triticum aestivum. Taxonomy (NCBI): domain Eukaryota; kingdom Viridiplantae; phylum Streptophyta; class Magnoliopsida; order Poales; family Poaceae; genus Triticum; species Triticum aestivum. The sequence goes on from NC_057805.1 coordinate 143,701,975, forward strand.
GTGCACACTCAAGAGCAGCAACATGCTCACGTGCAAGATCATGAGCTTGACGGTGCTGTAGGAGAACGACTTGACAACAGGAGATCCTACCAGCAGCAGGAAAGGGTAATTAAGCCACCCATATTCGCAAACACAAAGGGGAGGAAGAGTAAAAGGCAAGCAGCGAAAGCAGCAGCCAAAAAGCCGCCACGCCCCATCAGACGCGTGGAATTCGGCCCGGACGGCAAACCTCTCGGGATAAGGGCATGCGGATTGTGCAACGTGGTGACCAATCATAATTACCGCACATGCCAACTCTGCACAGATGCCATTGCCAACAACCAAAAGCTGCGGAAGCATATTGGAGCCGCCTAGGTTTCTACAAATGGAGACGACACACGTAATAGCTACACTTGCAGCAAGTGTGGGGGGACTGACAGACATAATGCCCGCACATGCAAAGTAGGGGTCGGCGTTTTGGGAACCGGGGTACCCAGACTTGCCTGCCTGCGGCCCGTGGCATGGCTCCATCGATGGCCTGGTACGGCCCATCTTCAACATTAGCGGCACAAGACCCTCACAAGGGGCCAAGCCTCACGAGGTGGACGACGTCAAGACCACCAAAAGGAGCGGCCTCCTCAGGCTGGCTCCTGAGGAGCGGAGATTTCTATGCAAGCCCTCACCTCATGAGGTTCGGATGACGCAAGCCATGATGACCAAGGCCAGGCGGGTGCCAGCGGGTGCAGCACAACAGGTTTCCTCTTTGGTGCTAAGGAGGCAAGCGCAGGCGCGGAGTCCCGAGGAATCAACCAAAGGTTTCCATTTCCATGCTACAAGACCAAGACCACCAGGATGGTAGGACGGAGGTCACCGTCAAGCCCACCACGGCGTCGCGGCCTAAAGCTTTGCAGGCGAAGACCACCTTTTGTCAGCATAAGATGTACTAGTTGTCTCCCTTCGAATTTGGCCGTTGTGGGATCCCTTCCCGTCTTCATTTTGGGGAGAGGACCAAGGCCACTATAAATAGAGCCTAGCCACCACCATAGGAGGGGATCCGGATCCAGTCCATCCTCACCCACCAGCTTACACAAACACAAGAACACACCTCCTGAGGTTGTTCTTCCAATGTACTAGTACATCCTCGGCCCACCTCGAGGCTAATCCACCACAAAGAAGGAGTAGGGTTTTACACCGCGTGGTGGCCCGAACCTGGGTAAACTGATGTGTCCCATTTCCTTCTGGTTCATTGAGCTAGGCCATGGGATCGACGAGTTCGCAGACTGGGGAGGTTGAGTTCTTCGCACGCACCCCAGAGTTCGAATATATCTTGGGTCTGCGGAGCCCGGAATTCGACATTTAGCGCACCAGGTAGGGGTGCGTTGGAACCTTTCGACCTCCGGTCGATCCGCCCCTGTTTTGCCGTCCCCATGGCTGATGCTCGCCGAGTTGGTGCTGAGCGCCTGGCCTCCCTCGCCGCCCAAGTCGCCCAGACAGCTCCTGCAGGCAACAGCGCTCCCCACTGTTCCCCGTTGCCTGCAGCCAACGACGCCACTGGCCCCGCGGCCCATGCGCAGCAAGCTTCATCGCTACAACCTTCTGTGTGGCGTGATGGACGCACCGCCACTCCGTCGCTGACTCCGGCGGCAGCGTCATCTTCTCATGCTCATCGCGGGCTGGTGAACGCGCAGGCTGTGTTGTTCATTGCACGTGAGCTCCTGCGCTATTGCTCGACCGACGACCTCTATGAGGACTGGCTGGACCGCATCGCCGAGCTCGTCAGTGCCGCCAGAGAGGCCCCTGCACCGTCCCGTTCACTGCCTCCCCGCCGCCTCTTGCGGGCGACGTGGCCCACGGTGTGCCTCCTCCAACTCCCAAACAAGACGTCGTCCCCGAGCCAAGGCGTGGGGCTCCACGGCACGACCAGCCGCGCAGGGCCCCAGTGCGCGACGAGGAACGCTGCCAAGTGGTGCAGAGGCCCCAAGGAGAGGCGCATGTGCTCCCAACACCGCCACGTCAAGACCGCGTGCCGCCCGAGGTGGTGGTGCACGAGCGCCAAGATCAGGCTCCACCTCCACGGCGGGCTCCCGTGACCACGGCAGGATGTCGCGCGTTCACCCCGAAGCTATGCCGCGTCGTCTGGCCAGGGAAGTTCAAGCCCGACCTGCCTCCGCGCTACGACGGCACCCCGACCCTGCCGAGTTCCTGCAGATCTACAAACTGAACATCGAGGAGGCCAACGGCGATGAGAAGGTCATGACGAACTGGTTTCTCATGGCCCTCAAGGATGGCACACGCTCGTGCCTCCTGAACCTCACCGCGGGGTCAATCTCTTCCAGGGTACTCACGACCGCCCACCGGCTGTGGGTGACCTGCGGCGCATCAAGAAGCAGCTAGGAGAGACCTTGCACAAATACATCCAGCGCTTCAACAGTGTTCGCCTCAAGATTCCCAAGGTGTTGGACGAGGCCATCATTTAGTCGTTCACTGATGGCGTCTGGGACGTCAAGATGAAGTAAGAGCTCGCCATACACGAGGACCTGTGCACGACTCTGGAGATATTCAACATGGCAACCAAATGTGCGAGAGCCGAGGAAGGTCGCCTCTCCCTCCTAGAGCTTCCAGAGGTTGACCCATAAGACAAGAAAACCAAGGCCAAGGGCGTGAAGTGCAATGGGCTAGCTGTGCTCGCAGCCGAACCCGAGAGGAAATGCGGCTGCGACCACCAGGAGTCATCCAAGAGCAGCCGCCCATTCTACGTCTTCCACAACGTGCACAACCACAACACCAACGACTGCCAGGAGCTCAAGGCCATCCGCGACGGGCGCCTCGGTCATCACCCCGAGCGCAACGATCGAGGCTACAGCCGTGGAGGAGGCCGAGGCGGAGGACGCTGGGACAACCATGACCCCCACCAGGACTGGCGCAATCAGCCTCGTGAGGACCGCTGGCAGGGCCAGCCTCGCGAGGGTCCCTTGAGGGATCAGCCCCGTGAGGACTATCCTCAGGGCAACGCTGGCCTTCCTCCGCTGCCGCCACCACCAATTAGGAATGATGACCAGCACCAAGATTATGGGGCTGGGGGCTTCCAAGAACCGTGTGCCATTGCTTGCATCCTAGGCGACGCTCAGGCCCCTGCCTCCCACCGCATCTTCAGGAAGTTCGCTCGTGAGGTGAACGCAGCCCTCCCCAAGATCGAGGTGATGCGTCCGCTCAGGTGGTCCAAGTACGCCATCACCTTCGACTCTACTGATCATCTCAAGTGCGGGGCCACTGCCGGCGCCCTCCTGATACTCTGCTCGCCTACCATTAGCAACGTCCTCATCACCAAGACACTTATCGATGGCTGCGCGAGGCTCAATGTTCTCTCTGTCGAGACGTTCGACAGGCTCCAGGTGTCGTACGACCAGCTTCAGCCTACCAAGCCTTTCTCATGAGTGACCGATGGCTCCACCACCCCGATAGGGCAGATCTGCCACCATGTCACCTTCGGAAAGCGCAACAACTACCGCACCGAGCTCATCGACTTCCACGTCGCCCACATTCGCCTCCCGTACAATGCATCCTCGGGTATCCGGCCCTGGCCAAGTTCATGGCTGCGACTCACCATGGCTACAATGTTGTCAAGATGGCGGGGAGCGGAGGCATTATCACGGTCGCCTGCGATGAAACGGACGTGGTGTGCTCCCTCGAGCGCTCCTACCAGGCTGCGGCGGTCAAGAACGCAGATTGCGAGGGTGCTGTCTACCCTCCTAAGGCCATCCCCAAGAAGAAGAAGCAGCTGCTCCGACTCGGATCTCAGGAGGATGGGGCGGCTGGTAGCCCTGCCTCCGGACCTGCGCCCACTTACGGGGCGCCTTCCCCTCTCACATAGGAAGGCGCACCCGGCGCCCCTCTCAGGCTGGGCTCGGGGGCTCTCCTCTGGAGGGCCTCCGACCTAGCCAACATCATGAGGGAGGCGCTCGAGCACCATGTGGAGGCGTGCTTCAACGTGCGCTTCCGCGAGGAGGGCGCGAGGCGCCAGGTGCTCAGGAGTTCATCACCAAGGCGATCAAGGAGCTTCAGGAGGCGTAAGCCATGCATGGCGAGCGCCGCCGCACACCCCCCGGGTAGCTCCCTCCCTTGACGAGGGCAGTTAGCTGCGTGTCTACGTCAACATCCCAGGGCTCAACAAAGCCGCGTCTCAGGAGCTCTTCTGGCCGTCCCATGTCAGCCGGTTCGAGGGCCCCCCTCAAAGCTACGTTCGCATGCTTTTCGGTATGCTGAACAGGGCTGCCATGCACCAGGGCCACATGCGGGGTGTCCTGGCGGCTCATGACGCCACGCACCAGGCGATCCTATCGGAGGTGGCGATGTATCCTCGCGAGCCCCCCGGGCCTCCAGAGCTTCGCGAGGTTCAGGACATGGGTGACTCGTGAGGAGCGACTTCTGTAGCACGCGTCTTCAGCTACTTCAACACTTCTTCAGCAATGGTGCCAGGTGACACTTTTTGGTTTGTTCAGTTGGGGGCGCCCCTCGGGCTGCATTATCCCCAAGCTGTGTGGGTCCGTCCCTGCGGCATGTATTGTTCTTCGCATCCATCAGAACTGGCTTTACCCTATCCATGAGTTGCCTTATGATTATCACCCGTTTGTCCGGTGCTTGGCCGCCCTTCGTGACCTCCGCGCGTTGCTAACCCGCTGTTTGCTCATCCCGCCACGGGGGCTGTTGGCACAAGGCATGTGCTAGGGTCCGTCCCTGCAGCGCCGATAAACCTGAGAGATCGAGCTCTGACTCGCGGCGTGCCCCGCGCGCGTCACCTCACCAGGTCCTCGGTGCCTTCACCTTTTCGCGGAAAGATCAACGCCTGGATAGCAAGCACGGCCATGTGTTATGATCTCTCTGCCCGACTAACTCGTACGATCCTCCAGAGCCATACTACGGGCAGCCTCACCAGCCACTCCCTTTTCACGCAGTTCAGTTGCACGTTAAAGGGGGGCTCCTGAGCATCGCGCCTCATGAGCTCCTACTGGCTCTCGAGCCCTCACCCCCTGGCCTTGACCACGGCATCGTGACCTGGCATACCAGCGGTGGCTAAGCCTCGCTCGAGGGCCAGGACCCGAGGACGTAGAGCATCTAGATCAGCGAGAAAAGGGGGAATAATCGGCGTGAGCTTCGCCTAGAAGCCCCGTCACCAGGGCACGGTCACGCGTCGCGCAAGGGAATCACTGCAAGCTCGCAAAGATAAGTCACCCCATACATATCAACGTGAACCTCATGATCCAGTATTTCGAGTCTCGCGACCTCGCCCTGGCATCGTCACCTCCATTTTCAGCCTTCAGGAGCTGCTTGCACGCTAAAGGGGACCTCCTGAGCATCGCACCTCAGGGGCTCTTACTGTACCTCGGGCCGCTCACCTCCTGGCCTTGACCACGGCACCACGACCTGGCATACCAGCGACGGCTGAAGCTTGCCTGGGGACTGGGTCCTGTTGGCGTAGTGCAGTAAGCTACCGCGAGAACGAAAAGGAGCACCATGCCGAAGCGAGATGCGCGATAACTACACCAAACTGGGGATAATGACATTAAGGCAAAAGTATTACAGTTTCTTACACACCCCCGCGGGGCTCATCACGTTTCCATGCAGGGAAAACAAAAGAAGAGGACCTGGAAGAAGCCCGGCCACAGGGCGTCACCGACGACGCTGGGCGGACGCCGCTACTGCACTCCGGGCGTGGCTAGAGCTCGGCGGCTCATAGCTTTCATCGTCGCTGGACTCCGGAGAACCGCTGGATTCTGGGGAGTCGCTGTTGCTGCTGGAGCTGCTGGCAAGGCCAAGGGCAAATTCAGCGCCCGTGGCCGCGCCGCGCGGACCGCCTCTTCCGGAGCAGCACTCCAAGCGCCGGCCATCTTTGCTAAAGACTTTGAAGAAAAGCGTGGAGGCACCATCATACTCGAAGTGGATGGCGCGAGCCCCTTCCTGACAGCAGGCGCGGGCGATCTCGCCCCATCCTCGAGTCATGAAGACGTCGCCCGGGGGGACGACCTCGACCTCCGCCTCAGTAGCTTGGTTGCAACACCCGGTGTGTTGCAACCACAGCTCAGCGAGGCCCCTTGGCGGCATCTCCTCGGCGAAGAACCTCGGGAGCCGGATCCACGTGCGCGGCTGCATTGCCGCCCACACCATGATACGTCTCCATCGTATCTACTTTTCCAAACTATTTTGCTCTTGTTTTGGACTCTAACTTGCATGATTTGAATGGAACTAACCCGGACAGATGTTGTTTTCAGTAGAATTGCCATGGTGTCATTTTGTGCAGAAATAAAAGTTCTCAGAATGACCTGAAAATCCACGGAGAATATTTCTAGAAAATATAAAAAATATTGGCAAAAGAATCAAGTGAAGGGGGCCCACACCCTGTGTAACGCCCCGAGTCCGATGCTCCAGATGCCTTCCTTTATTTTAGTTGTTGTCGTGTGTTTATTGTGTGTGGCATTGTCATAATTGTTTTGCATATTTCTTTTCCCCTATGTTGTTGCCATGATCATGATGAATGTCATTGCCGTATTTTGCTTCTTGCATCATGTTCATCTTTTATTATATTGCATTGTGCCATCCTTGTTTGTTTGCCATGGTTGTGTCACTTGCTTTGTTCTATGCTTCATGTGGTGATATTGCCTTTGTTATTTTGTTGCATTTGCATCATGATCATCATTGTCATGTGCATATTTGTTGTGTGCTTGTTATCTTTGTGAACTCCTTATCCTCATCTTCTTTGCTGTTCCATCTTGTCCTTCCATCTAAACCATCATCAAGTGCAACACCCCATCACTAGCTTCTTCCTTTCAATTCTCACACATTTATTGCAAGTGGCATTTTCCTGTTCCAGTAAATGTTCACTTATTTTCTGTAAATCTTAGACCATGCCTACACACTCTCTGCCAAATTTCAGATCCTTTGGAGTTGTTTTGGTTGGGTTCAAAAATGGCTCAAGTTTGAATTTTATTCAAACTTGCATTATTTTTCTACCTCTAAAAATGCCCAAACAAATTTTATAAAATGGTGCATAATTCCAGGAGTCCATATGTATCCTTACTTCTTTCTATTTCTTACCCAATATCCCTGGCCTTTCCCTTTTGATGGCTGTTTATTTAATGGGCAGAATATATGAAAAGGAAAAGGCCCAACTTACTCGCAGCCACCTGAGCCTCTTCCCTCCTGAACCGGCCCAGCCAGCCTCCCGCAGCCCAGCTAGCCCGCAAGCGATAGGAGCTTCGTCCTCCTGTACGGCAGGCCATCCAGAGGAGCCACGTCGGCACGCCCGATGATTTGACGGCCGTCCGGCGCCCCTAGCCCCTATAAATCATGTCCAAACCCTACCCCGGCCTCTCCTCTATCCATTCAGACCGTCTCCTTCCCTCAATGCCGCCTAGGTAAGTCTCCACGCCCATGCCTTCGCTGCGGCCGCCATGACCCGAGCGAGCAAGAGCTCGAGCTTGGGGTAGCTTCCTCCCCGCGCCTCCGACCCTCCGGCCACCATGGAGAGATCCCCGAAGACCCACTTCTTCAACTACGTCCACTCACGTGTTAGCTTCGGTCCCGAACGTATGAACGCCGATGAGTACTTTCCGTCGAGTTCCGTCTGGCCGATCCTTTGACCAACAGACGTACGTACAGTAAGAAGCAACTAGGCAGGCAGCTGGATGGATCCTCGTGTCTAGCTAGCTAGCGTAGACCAAGTCGTCGGAACACAATACGCGAAGTCGCCGAGTTATAGCAACAGGCTCGTGTGGAGCCTTTGTACTTTTTATTGATTTGATCTGTCTGGCTTACAACGCAGGGGTATATGTACATATATATAGTAGTCTAGAACAAGCCTAGCCCTATACTACTCGGTAATTGTTTCATGTCCGAGCCAGACTGTGACAAACGTGGTTAATTCCAACAATCACCCCCCTAACCACGATGTCCTCACTTTACAGCTTGGACGCCGATCCTTCCCCGTATCTCCGTGAACTTCAGACTTGGTCAGGATATCTACAAGCTGGTCGTCGGTGCAAATGTAGTTGACTTCAATCTTGCCTTCTTCCATGCAATCCCGTATGTAATGGTACCTTATATCAATGTGCTTACTTCTATCATGGTGCACTGGATTCTTACATAGAGCAATTGTGGACTTGTTGTCAACATAGAGCACCACTCCTTCCGGTTCCTTGTCAGTGAGATCACCGAGTAGCCTTTCTAGCCACACACCTTGACCCGTCGCGGTTGCAGCTGCAATATACTCCGCTTCATAGGATAATAATGCGACCACCTTCTGCTTTTGTGATAGCCAACTCACAATGCTTCTTCCCAAGAAATATGCCACGCCCGAGGTACTTTTACGGTCGTCAATATCTCCTGCCAAGTCGCTATCACTGTAGCCAAGTAGCTCCACCATCTCCTTCCGCTTTTCTCTCAAATAAACACAACCGAAGTTAGTTGTCCCTTTGATGTACCTGAGTATTTGTTTCACAGCTGCCCAATGTTCCGTCGTGGGTGCTTCCATGAAGCGACTCACTACGCCAACGGAATAGGCCAAGTCTGGTCGTGTATTCACAAGATACCTTAGGCTTCCGACCACACTTCTATACTCCATTGCATCAACCGCGGGTGCTTGGCTCCTCTTGATAAGTTTAAGTCGAGGCTCCATTGGAACATGACTTGGATTGCAGTCCTCCATGCTACAGCTTTCAAGAATCTTCTTTGCATATGCCTCCTGGCATAGTGTGATTCCCTCCGGCTTTTGATGTACCTCGATCCCGAGATAGTAAGTCAAGAGCCCTATATCACTCATCTTGAAAAGCTCCTTCATTTGTAGCTTGAATCTAGCAATCTCCTCCTCATCTGCTCCAGTTATCAAGAGATCATCAACATAGATACCCACTAGGAGACGATCCTTGCCTTTACCTCGCTTGTACATAGCATGCTCCAGTGGACTTTTCTCAAAACCAAGAGAAACTAGCGTACGATCAAGCTTGATGTTCCATGCCCGAGGAGCTTGGCATAGCCTGTACAATGCTTTGTGTAGTTTCAATACCTTGTGTTCCTCTCCCTTTTTGATGTAACCCGGTGGTTGCTTCACATATACTTCTTCTTTCAACTCCCCGTTCAAAAAAGCGGATTTTACATCCATATGATGTAGCCTCCAAGATTCTTGAGCCGCGAGAGCTATAACTAGCCTCACCGATTCCATCCTTGTGACAGGAGCGAACACTTCCTCGAAGTCTACACCTTGCTCTTGCACGTATCCTTTGGCTACCAGCCTTGCCTTATGCTTCACCAAGTTTCCTTCGGCATCTTTCTTGACTTTGTACACCCACTTGAGCCCTATGATTTTATGCTCGTTGGGTGGATCCACGAGCTCCCATGTTTTGTTGTCTTGGATCGATCCCAACTCCTCGTCCATAGCACGACGCCAACACTCCTCCATGTTTGCGTCTTCAAATTTAGTCGGTTCCTCGATGCTAAGCAGACACCGCCGTCCTCTTCCTTTAATTTTCACATGATTTACTTTTGAAGGCGCTTCCTTTGGATATAAATCCACCACTGTTCGAAGACATAGTGGTGTCGGTGGACGTTCCCTCATCTCTTGGTCCGTCGAAGACGAAGTAACATCATTTGGAGTTGCCAAACTCCCAATTTCTGGCGATTCCTGTTCTTCATAACTAGTTGTAGCTTCAGACGAACCAGCCAAAACAGGTGTACCATCTTCACGTACATGGCCTTCACGTACAAGGACTTCATGTGCTCGTGGTGCAGCACGTGGGCTGCTTTGCTACATGCTGGAAACACCTCAAGCCGACAGGCTCTTGCATGGGCTGGCCGGTGCTATGCCACGTGAGCCACGAGCTGGTGTGGCCTGCTCTGGCCCTCCTGGTGGAACAACGCCACCAGGGCGAGCGCTGCGCGCGCTACTGCCGGGCGTGCCGTTCGTGCCCTCGGACACGTCGGCTGCTGCAGCTTCTGGCGCGTGCCTCTTCGCGTCCTTTTTCTTTGTTGCGCCGCTCGCACTACTCATCGCGGCACTCGACGTCTTCGGTTGATCATCAATGTCTGCATGCTCATAATCATCATAAACAACGTTGAAAATTTCATCGGAAGATGGGTATACCGGCTCGGTGGAGTTCCAATTCCATGACCTCGCTTCTTCAAAGACCACGTCACGCGTCACAACCACCTTATTGGTCGAGGGGTTGCACGCACGGTATGCCTTTGTTCCTTTTTCATAGCCAACCAACACCATTGGAGTACTCCGATCCGCCAATTTGCTAGTATGCCTGGTCATTGTCTTCACATGCGCCACGCACCCAAAAGTGCGAAGATGATCAACCGCAGGCTTGTGTCTGTACCATGCTTCGTACGGCGTCATCCCAACCACACTCTTGGTTGGAGCCTGGTTCAGCAGATAAACGGCCCTATTGACCGCCTCACCCCAAAACTTGCCCGGCATGCCTTTACTCTTCAACATGCTTCGTGCCATCGCCACCACGGTTTGATTCCTCCGTTCCACAACACCGTTTTGCTGTGGTGAATATGGTGCTGTAAGATACCTCTTGATCCCTTGAGCTTCGCAAAATTCCGTGAATGCACGAGACTTGAACTCACCCCCCCGATCGGTACGGAGGGCCTTCAGCTTGGCTTCAAATTCTACTTCAGGCACCATCTTTATTATCCTGAAGGCTTGCAAAGCTTGGTCCTTCATCTTCAACAACATGATGCACATGAATCTGCTGAAGTCGTTGACGACGAGCAAGAAGTATCTGTTTCCGGCAGGGGTGGCCGGTGTAATCGGTCTGCACAAGTCTCCGTGGACCAACTCAAGAGCTTTACTCGCTCTAAAGTTTCCCTCTCTTGGGAATGGGGCTCGCCTTTGTTTCCCAATGAGACAACCGTCGCACACTTGGTCGACATGATTGATGCACGGTAGACCACGTACCATCTCCTTTTCTCCAAGTTGCCGAAGATCCTGGAAATTTAGATGACCGTAGCACGTGTGCCACTTCCATGCCGAGTCATCCATGCTCGACAGTAGACATACCGGATCCACACGATCCAAGTTGAGGATGTAGAGCCTGTTTGGTGACCTCCGCACCTTCATAATCAACATCCTCTGACGATCATACCCCCATAGATAGCCATCTTCGAGCACAATCTTGCAACCACGCTCCTCGAGCTGACCAAGACTTATGATGCTGCTCTTTAGCTTGGGAATATAGTACACATCTGTGAGCACCTTGTGACCGCCATTCTTCAACTCAAACAGGACAGTACCTCGCCCTGCGATGTCAATGGTCCGTCCGTCGCCGAACCGAACCGTGCCTCCCACCGAAACACTGAGCTCAGAAAACTGGTCCTTGTCGCCTGTCATGTGGTTGCTAGCGCCCATGTCAAGGTACCACACGTGCCTCGACGTGTTCACCCTCTTCTTATCGTGAAGATAAACTGCCTCCTCTATGAGCGTGACAACCTCTGTAGTCGGCGCCTTTGGAGCTGGACTATCCTCGTCCATTAGCTGGCATACTTCAACCATGAGCATCATGTCTCCATCATCGCCTCCTTTGGCCATGAGAGCTTTCTCCTTCGGTGGTTACTTGCACTCTGACTTGAAGTGCCCCATGATGCCACAGTTGTGACACTTGATCTTGCGCTTGTCGAACTTCTTCTTTTTCGGAGCGCCGTCGCCGGCGTTCTTCTTACTTTGTTCTTTTGGTGCACGATCTTGGCGAGTGTTGCTGCTAGAGCCCTCGCCACCTCTCCTTGAGTCCAGCGCCAGCCATTGAGCCCGTGTGAGCATGACATTCTCATCGTTCCTCCCATCCCCGAGACTATACCGCATACGCTCGTCATGAGCCTTGTAGCGTCCGACGAGATCGCCGATGGAGAGAGTCTCAAGATCGACGCACTGCTCGATCGCCGTGACAATTTGCAGGTACCGGGGAGGGGCCGCGCGCAAGAACTGCCGGACAACCGAGGTCTTTGTGAGGTCTTCTCCAAGTGCGCGGATCCGATTGACGAGAGTAGCCACCCGTGAAGCGAACGCATCCACGGACTCATTGTTGCCCATGACCAAAGTCCCGTAGTTCCTTAGGAGAGTTTGGAGATTGGCTTGCTTGACGCGGGTGTGTCCCTTGAATATGAGCTTCAAAGTATCCCACGCCTCCTTCGCTGCTTCTTTGGCGATTAGGTGTTGGAGGACATCCATCGGCATCACCGAGTAAATCGCTGACGCCGCCTGCCGATCCTTCCGGTGCTCGTCTCCCTCCTTCTTGAACGCATCGCCTCCTGGGTCGACCGCGTCCCATAGCTCGTTGGCGCGGAGACCACACTCCATGAGGGCCTTCCAGACCCTGAAGTTCTTGCGATCAAATCATGGGTACGACAAACTCGCCGGAGCAGCAAATACTTTAGTCGCACAGGAGTACTCTGCCAGTTGCTTGTTCTTATCGTCGTCCGCCATGATCCTCCATTACTAGAAGACCAACCTTACTCTGATACCAATTGTTAGCTTCGGTCCCGAACGTACGAACGCCGACGAGTACTTTCCGTCGAGTTCCGGCTGGCCGATCCTTTGACCAACAGACGTACGTACAACAAGAAGCAACTAGGCAGGCAGCTGGATGGATACTCGTGTCTAGTTAGCTAGCGTAGACCAAGTCGTCGGAACACAATACGCGAAGTCGCCGAGTTATAGCAACAGGCTCGTGTGGAGCCTTTGTACTTTTTATTGATTTGATCTGTCTGGCTTACGACGCAGGGGTATATGTACATATATATAGTAGTCTAGAACAAGCCTAGCCCTATACTACTCGGTAATTGTTTCACGTCCGAGCCGGACTTTGACAAACGTGGTTAATTCCAATAGCACGCACCACTACGGCCTCTAGATCGACTACCCCGACCCATCTTCTTCCTCTTCTTCCCGGACCCGAAGACCGGCATGTTCCGCGCGTCATCGCGCGTCTCCTTCGTCTCCACGGCCACAACTTCATGTCCTGTGGGCACTAGGTGAGCAGCCGCGTCGCCCAAGCACTTTTTTTTCCGCCTTATATTCGTCCTCTAGGAGGCGATCCATCCATGCCAAACCCCCAGCCACCGTGCTCTGCTGCGGAATGCCCACGAGCGTCGTCTCTGTTCCGCCCGCTCCTACGCACACGCATGCACGCAAGCACAACCTCACGCGCTCACGCACCCGAGCACCACGACTCTGCACGTACCCACACACCTGCACCATGCTCGCTGTAGCTTCTTCATCCATGGTGTCTTCGCCCTTGCTCCCACGCACTCGCAGCACACACGCACGCCTCTCCCGACGCACGCTCATGCGCATTGCCGCATCCTCACGCACGCCCAGCCATGCACACACCCGCTGGCATCGAGCAGAAGCCACCATGGCTGAAACTCGCGAGCTTCATGCTCACGCCACGCACATCCCATCGTTGCTCCGCTTGCCCGCGCGCATCCAACGTCCCTTTTCCGCACGCCCGCCGGTGCTCTACAGCCTCTGAAGTCGCCGTCTTGATCGGGTTTGCCACCGGCAAGATTCCTGTGCGTTCATGAAGGTCAGGGCTTGGCCTTGTCATTTATTCAAAGGAAGCCGTGCTCCTTCTCCAGCGAGATCACAGCGCTAGCCCAGCTGGTTAGCCACACGCGCTCGCATCCGGGAGGTCTGGGGTTTGAGACCCAGCCGGCACCATTTTTGCTCTGTTTTCCTATTATTTTGCACAGTCAACGCTCACTCGGGCCAAGACCTCCTGGGCCGCTGCAGGTTGCTGCAATCCGGCCCGTGCATTTTTTTCCCAGACTGTGTATTTTAGCATTTTCCAGTGCATTCTTATTCACAGAAATGCCATCATTTTGAATTGTTAATAACTAAATATGCATGCATCTAAATTAATCAAACAATACATGTAAAATGCTTAGAATTTTATCTAGTTTCACAATATCCAACTTTCATCCATGTTAAAATATTTAAACTTGTTGTTTGCATTATTTATGCACATATGTCATGTTAAAATGGTTTATTCATATCTAAATAACCGTAGCTCCGTTTTAAATAAACTTTATATGTAAATGGGGTAGAAAAATGCATAGATTAACTTGCTGCACTTTATTTTGCTGTTTAACAAAATTAAAATTGTGTATAGGGCAGAACAGTACCAAATTCGAAATATGCAGAAGAGGATTTTCCGGAATTGTTGTTTGTTGTTCCGGCCTCATTTAAACTTGCCTAGATAGGTAGTTTTATTATGCATCATCTCTTGCCATCACTCATTAAACCGGACATGCATCATACTTGATTGTGCATCATGCCATGTTTATGTGATGGTTGTTTACCATGTTGTTTGCTTGTTTCCGGTGCCTCTTCTTCTTGATAGTTCCGTTAACGTTGCGATTGTGAGGATTCGTTCGACTACGTGGGATCATCTTCTTCATGGACTCGTTCTTCTTCCTAGCGGTTTTTCAGGCAAGATGACCGTCACCTTGGATCTCATTAATATCATTGCTATGCTAGTTGACTCGATGCTATCGCTATGCCGCGTTACCTACCACTCGCTTATCAAGCCTCCCAAATTGCCATGAACCTCTAACCTTTGTCACCCTTCCTAGCAAGCCGTTGTTTGGCTATGTTACCACACTTGCTCAGCCCCTCTTATAGCGTTGCTAGTTGCAGGTGAAGATGAAGATTGTTCCATGTTGGATTATGTTTATGTTGGGATATCACAATATCTCTTATATTATTAATGCATCTATATACTTGGTAAAGGGTGGAAGGCTCAGCCTTATGCCTGGTGTTTTGTTCCACTCTTGCGGTCCTAGTTTCCATCATATCAGTATTATGTTCCCGGATTTTGCGTCCCTAGCGCGGTTGGGTGTTATGGGAACCCCTTGACAGTTCGCCTTGAATAAAACTCCTTCAGCAAGGCCCAACATTGGTTTTACCACTTGCCTACCTACCACCTATACCTTTCCCTTGGGTCATCTTTATTTTAGCCCCCTGGGGCAATGCTTCTCTAAGTGTTGGTCCGAACTAGAGCCCCTTGCAGCGCCACCTCGGGGAAACTCGAGGCCTGGTTTTAGTTGTACGGACTGTTCATCCGGTCGTGGCCTGAGACGAGATACGCGCGGCTACTATTAGGGTGTCGGCACACCGGGAGGTGTTGCTGGATTTGTTTTACCATTGTCGAAATGTCTTGTAACCGGGATTCCAAGACTGATCAGGTCTTCCCGGGAGAAGGAATATCCTTCATTGATCGTGAGAGCTTATCATGGGCTAAGTTGGGACACCCCTGCAGGGTTTGAACTTCTGAGAGCCGTGCCCGCGATTATGTGGCAGATGGGAATTTGTTAATATCCGGTTGTAGAAAACTTGAAGTAAACTCTTCTAAAATACACCAACCGCGTGCGTAACTGTGATTGTCTCTTTTCGGGGTTGTTCGAGAGGAGAACACGGTTTTTGGGTTATGTTTGACGTAAGTAGGAGTTCAGGATCACTTCTTGATCATTACTAGTTGACGTCTGCTTGTTCAGCTCCTCTTCTCGCTCTTGTTTGGTAAGTTAGCCACCATACTTTGCTTAGCCGCTACTGCAACCTCACCACTTTACCCCTTCCTTACCCATTAAGCTTTGCTAGTCTTGATACCCATGGTAATGGGATTGCTGAGTCCTCGTGGCTCACAGATTACTACACCAACAGTTGCAAGTTCAGGTTATGCGATGATCATGATGCGCGAGCGATGTTTACTTGTTTTGGAGTTCTTCTTCTGCTTCTTCGATCAGGGGATAGGTTCCAGGTCGGCAGCCTGGGCTAGCAGGGTGGATATTGCTTGAGTTTCTGTTTATGTTTCATCCGTAGTCGGATGTTGATCTTGTGTATGATGTATTGATGTATTATTGCGGCATTTGTATGCCTTGTATGTATCCCCATCTATTATGTAATGTTGATGTAATGATATCCACCTTGCAAAAGCGTCTTCAAGATGCGCTTCTATCCTTGGTGGGACCTTCGAGGTCCATTAGGATAGGGTCGCATCTTGGGCGTGACACCCTGGCCACAAGGGCGCCCACCCCCCTGGGGCGCACCCTCCGACCTTGTGGGCCCCCTAGACCTCCACCGACCTCAACTCCAACTCCATATATTCACATTCGGGGAGAAAAAAATCAAAGAGAAGGATTCATCCCGTTTTACGATACGGAGCCGCCACCAAGCCTTGTTCTTCCTCGGGGGCAGATCTGGAGTCCGTTCGGGGCTCTGGAGAGGGGAATCTGTCACCATCGTCATATCAACCATCCTCCATCACCAATTTAATGATGCTCACCGCCGTGCGTGAGTAATCCCATTGTAGGCTTGCTGGACGGTGATGGGTTGGATGAGATTTACCATGTAATCGATTTACTTTTGTTAGGGTTTGATACCTAGTATCCACTATGTTCGAAGATTGATGTTGCTATGACTTTGCTATGCTTAATGCTTGTCACTAGGACCCGAGTGCCATGATCTCAGATCTGAACCTATTATGTTTTCATGAATATATTTGTGTTCTTGATCCTATCATGCAAGTCAATAGTCACCTACTATGTGTTATGATCCGGCAACCCCGGAGTGACAATAGTCGGGACCACTCCCGGTGATGACCATAGTTTGAGGAGTTCATGTATTCACTAAGTGCTAAAGCTTTGGTCCGGTACTCTATTAAAAGGAGGCCTTAATATTCCTTAATTTCCAATAGGACCCCGCTGCCATGGAGGGTAGGACAAAAGATGTCATGCAAGTTCTTTTCCATAAGCATGTATGATTATATTTGGAATACATGCCTACATTATATTGATGAACTTGAGCTAGTTCTGTGTGACCCTAGTTTATAACTGTTGCATGATTAATTCCATCCGACATAATTATTCATCATTGATCCATTGCCTACGAGCTCGTTTCATATTGATCTTTGCTAAGTTACTTTTTCATTGCCACTGTTAGGATTGCTACAAAACTACTACTGTTACTTTTGCCACCGTTATCGTTACTTCCATACTACTTTGCTGCAGATATTAAGTCTTTCAGGTGTGGTTGAATTGACAACTCAGCTGCTAATACTTGAGAATATTCTTTGGCTCCCCTTGTGTCGAACCAATAAATTTGGGTTGAATACTCTACCCACGAAAACTGTTGCGATCCCCTATACTTGTGGGTTATCAACACCTTTTTCTGGCGCCATTGCCGGGTAGCATAGCTCTATTCTCTGAGTCACTTGGGATTTATATCTGTTGATCACTATGAGGAATTTGAAAGATCAAAGAACTAAGATTTTCCCTCAACCATGAGGGGAGGTAAGGAACTGCCATCTAGCTCCGCACTTGATTCTCCTTCTGTTTTGAGTAAACTTGCGACACCTATACCTGCTATTGATTCTGATATGTCGCATGTTATTGATGATGCCACTTCTACTATGCATGATGCTTATGATGATACTACTTCTGTGCTTGATAATACTGTGTCACTAGGTGAATTTCTTGATGAACAACTTCTTTGCTTATGATTCTCCCCTAGGGTTACAAAGAATGAAATTACTGAAACTGATGATATTATTGAAGATGATGATTATGATTCTCCCCTAGATATGAATTACCTGTTGTACCTGAGGGTTATGTTATGGATGAAGAAACTGCTAGAGACTTCTTTGCTTGCAATGATAGAGAGGATCTTAAGAAATTGTTAGCTAAGCTGAAAGAAAAATCCTTGAATGCTAGAATGAAATATGATCCCGCTTTTGCTACTTCACCTATCTTTGTTACTGATAAGGATTATTAATTCTCTGTCGATCCTGAGTTAATTACTTTGTTAGAATCTGATCCTTTTCATGGTTATGAATCTGAAGCTGTTGTGGCGCATCTTACTAAATTGAATGATATAGCCACCCTATTTGCTCATGAGGAAAAAAATTCGCTATTACTATATTCTTAAGTTGTTTCCTTTCTCGTTAAAGGGTGATGATAAGTTATGGTTTAATTGTCTTGCTCCTAGTTGCGTGCGTAGTCCCCAGGATATGATATACTACTTCTCTACAAAATATTTCCCCGCTCATAAGAAACAAGCACTTTAAGGGAGATATTTAATTTTGTGCAAATTGAAAAAGAGAGTCTCCCACAAGCTTGGGGGAGGCTTCTTCCAATTACTTAATGCTTTGCCTGATCATCCTCTTAAGAAAAATGAAATACTTGATATCTTTTATAATGGACTAACCGATACTTCCAGAGACCACCTGGATAGTTGTGCTGGTTGTGTTTTCAGGGAAAGAACTGTTGAGCAAGCTGAATTGCTATTGAATAATATATTGAGTAATGATAATGATTGGACACTTCCAGAACCAACTCCGAAGCCAACTCCGAAGAAAAGGGGTATTCTATTTCTTAGTCTTGAAGATATGCAAGAGGCAAACAATTCTATGAAAGAAAAAGGTATTAAAGTAGAAGATGTTAAGAATTTACCGCCTATTGAAGAAATACATGGTCTTGATAACCCGACACAGGTAGTAGAGGTAAACCCTCTCCGTAGATTTGATGAAGGTGATATTCCTCAAAATAAGCCTGCTAGTCAATGCTTGGATGAGTTTGATAATTTTATTGTTAAACAAGAATATTTCAATGCTTATGTTAGTAGACAATTGAAACATAATGCTTACATGCTTGACCACTTGGTTGACTATATGAGTAGAATTGTCAATGATCTTAAGCTTATTAGTAAACATGCTTCCATGGTTACAACTCAAGTTGAACAAGTACTTAAGGCACATGATGATTTGCTTAATGAGTTGAATAGAAAGAATAATGATAATGTTGTTAGGGTTATGACTAGAGGTGGTAAAATGACCCAGGAACCTTTGTATCCCGAGGGTCATCCTAAGAGAATTGAGCAAGACTCTCAGAGAATTAATACTGATGCATTTAGTCATTATAATAAAAAGAAAAAGAAAACTGATAGGATTTTGCATGCTAGTGAACCTGCCGTAGACACACCTGAGAATCCCGATGATATATATATTTCTGATGCTGAGACACAATCTGGTAATGAACATGAACCTATTCATAATGTTAATAATGATGTTCATGTTGATGCTCAATCTGGTAATGATAATGATGTAGAGGTAGAACCTGCTGTTGATCTTGATAACCCACAATCAAAGAATCAACGTTATGATAAGAGAGGCTTTTTTGCTAGAAAACACGGTAAAGAAAGAGAACCATGGGTTTAGAAACCCATGCCCTTTCCTCCTAAGACATCCAAAAAAAAGGATGATGAGGATTTTGAGCGCTTTGCTAAAATGATTAGACCTATCTTCTCGCGTATGCGTTTGACTGATATGCTTAAAATGCCTCCTTATGCTAAGTATATGAAAGATATTGTTACAGATAAAAGAAAGATACCGGAAGCTGAAATTTCCACCATGCTTGCTAATTATACTTTCAAGGGTGGAATACTAAAGAAACTTGGAGATCCAGGAGTACCAACTATACCATCCTCCATTAAAAGAAACTATGCGAAAACTGCTTTATGTGATCTTGGAGCTGGTGTTAGTGTTATGCCTTTCTCTTTGTATCATAGACTTGAATTGAATAAGTTGACACCTACTGAAATTTCTTTGCAAATGGCTGATAAATCAACTGCTATACCCATCGGTATTTGTGAGGATGTGCCTGTTGTGGTTGCAAACGTTACTATCTTAACAGACTTTGTTATTCTTGATATTCCCAAGGACGACAGTATGTCGATTATTCTTGGTAGACCCTTTTTGAATATCGCAGGGGCTGTTATTAATTGCAAAAATGGCAATGTCACTCTTCATGTTAATGGTAATGAGCATATGGTACACTTTCCGAAGAAACAACCCCAAGTTCATAGTATCCATTCTATTGGAAATTTTTCAACTATTACTATTGGAGGTTTTGAATTCCCTCTCCCTACTGTCAAAAAGAAATATGATATTCTTATTGTTGGGGACATGCATATCCCCGTTGAGGTAACCTAGTGTTATTCGAAGATTCTTCGGTTTTATGTCATTCCAAAGAAGTTTGTTAACAAGACTTGATCAACCTTGTTAATGGATTCCTTTTGATGAGCATGAGATGGTTGAATTTAGAAAGCACAACTCTCTGTACCCATATTTTACTTTCTGTTATTTAGAATCAATAAAGCCAAAATAGTATTTCTGTCTGTTTTCTGAATTATCCATGCAATAAAAATGTCCAGAAAATAAAAGTTCTCCAAATGCCCTAAAAATTTAGTATTTTTATAGAATATTTGAGAATTACTTGCACTGAACACACACCAGGGGGCCTCACCAGCTGGCCACAAGGGTGGAGGGCGCACCCTACCCCCCTGGGCGCGCCCCTTGTCCTTGTGGGCCCTACGTGGCCCCCCTCCACTTATTCCAGCACCCATCCACTCCTTCTTCCTCCAGAAAAAATCACTCCATAGCTCAAACTCGTGTTCTTGCTCATCTTGCTGCCATTTTCGATCTCCTTGCTCAAAGCTCCATTCACAAAACTACTTTGGGGGATTGTTCCTTGGTATGTGACTCTTCCAATGGTCTAATTAGTTTTTGTTGTAATGCTTTATTCATTACAAATTTTTGCTGCTGTAGTGACCTTGTTCTTGAGCTTGCATGTCAAATTTATATGGTCCAAAGTAGTTTTGATGCATGATATAGCTTCTAGGCACTTGTAGGAGTAGTTGCTATCAATTTTGTTGAGTTTGGTTCACTTTTATTTTGAGTCACTAAAAATTTCAGAAATTTCCAGAGGGAGAAAATGATGAGGAGATTGCTGAGAGGCTCCTCGAGCCAGGGTTCGAAGGAAAAAGAAAATGAGGAGAGGGAAAAGCCCAAGTATAATCTTCCTCATGCCGCGGAGATTTTCCCGTGTGAATGGCCATGTGATGCATTCTTATAGGCGGCTGGAATTTATGACGATTCCTATTATTTGGCTGGGAATGTAGGCATCACCGACTTCCTCCTTGACCAGTGTGATCAGTACCTCCTACTCACTAATACTTTCGTGCAAAATTTTCATTTTCATGCTAGGAGATTGTCGGTGTCAAAACCGGCGGATCTCGGGTAGGGGGTCCCGAACTGTGCGTCTAGGATCGATGGTAACAGGAGACGGGGGACACAATGTTTACCCAGGTACGGGCCCTCTCTATGGAGGTAATACCCTACTTCCTGCTTGATTGATCTTGATGAAATATGAGTGTTACAAGAGTTGATCTACCACGAGATCGTAATGGCTAAACCCTAGAAGTCTAGCCTATGTGAATATGGTAATGAGTCTACCCCTATCCGGACTACTCTCTTTGGTTTATATACACACCGGAGAGATCTAGGGTTACATGGAGTCGGTTACATAAGAAGGAATCTACATAGTCGGTTGCCAAGCTTGCCTTCCACGCCAAGTAGAGTCCAATCCGGACACGGGTGCAGTCTTCGGTCTTCATGTCTTCACAGCCCATCAATCCGTCCCAAAGGATAACAGGCCGGACGCCCGAGGACCCGTTAGTACAGGACTCCCTCAGTAGCCCCTGAACCTGGCTTCAATGACGAGGAGTCCGGTGCGCAGATTCGTCTTCAGCATTGCAATGCGGGTTCCCTCCTTCCGAACTCCAGAATAGTCTTCAGATGTAATAAGTATATCCAGACCCGTGCATATAATTGCAGAGAATACAATATTCCTCGAGTCCAATTTGCTGATAACTGTTTATGACATTGTATCACGCCTGCCCGGTTACTATTTCCAACCGTTGGCTAGCACGTCGCCCCACCTCTCGGGGCGCGGTTTTACTGGCACGTCTTGTCAAGGCAAAGATCGTGTCCCCTTTATTTACGGGATTTTCATTAATGCAGGCGTGGGTAACCCAACCGTCCCCCGGGTACAACTCTTTGGGGATAGGTAAGTTTCGAGACCCAGGTGGAGACGCTCAGTATTTGGGGTCTTTATATAGGTACCCAGTCTCGTCTTTTTCTTTTGCGCTTGTTTCTTCCTCAACCCCTGCCACCTCGAGTTCTAACCCTCAGGTTCCAATCTCCACCAGCCCCAATCATGTCCGGATCCATTCGTCCAAGCCGGTGGGTGGCTTCTTCTGTTGCGGAGGAGGATATTGCGAAGCTCCGCGTGGCGAGGTATCTGACCCCAGAAATCCTTCATCGACTTCCCGCAAAGGAGCAGGTTATTCCTACCCCCGAATCTGGCGAGAGGGTAGTATTTGTGCCCCACTTCCTCCATGGGTTAGGGTTCGCGCTTAACCCCTTCGTCCGGGGGCTCATGTTCTACTATGGGCTAGATTTTCATGATCTGACCCCGGACTCTATTCTCCTCACCTCGACATTCATCGTCACGTGTGAGGCCTTCCTCCGGACTCCTCCGCACTTTGGTTTGTGGCTCAAGACCTTTGACGTGAGGCCGAAGGTGACAGAGGAGGAGCAGGCAGAGTGTGGCAGCGTCATAATAGGCAAGCTTGCCAGCGCGGCTTGGTTTGGAGGATCTTTCGCCAAGTCTTCCGACCTATGGCAGCAAGGGTGGTTTTATATCAACGAGCCGCGGGGCTCCAAGTGGGCGGCTACTCCTGTGTTCCGACCCGGCCCTCCAATTCAGCTTGCTTCATGGATCAATAAGGGATTGGACTGGGGATCCGTCAACAAAGTGCAGACTCTGCAAAGTCGCATCCGAAGCCTTACCGAGAAGGGCATCGATCTTGTGAACGTCGTTCAAGTAATGCTAGTCCGCCGGACCCTGCCATGTCAGCGGCGGCCTCTCCGTATGTGGGAGTTTAATCCAGAAGGACGGCGGACTCTTCAGCACTTCTTCGGCACCACGCACGAAGGAATGTGGAAATTATATTTCGGGGAATGGGAGCAATGGCCGGACATCACCGAAGATGTTGGCCTTGACTGCAACCACCCGGACACTGCGGTAAGTATTCAATTTCTGAACACCTTCCATTCAAGCATCTCTTGACAAGATACTGAGCAACCCGTCCCTATGCAGGACTGGATAAAGAAAGCGGTGTTAATCTGGTGTCCGGCACCCCTTCCCGAAGACTCTGCGACCGCCCTGCTGACGAGAATGCTGATTCTGACACCGTACCAGGTGTCTGCAGAGGGGGGCGAGAGCGGGGAGCCCAGAGGTGATACCCGCCCTGAGGATGAATTAGACGCTGTGTTCGGGGAAACCGAAACCCTTTTGCCCAAGGGCAAAGGTGTAGAGGAAGCCCTCCATGGCAAAAAGAGGGCCGCTTCCAAAGATCAGGAGGGGAAGCCTTCCAAGAGAGGAAAAATGCCATCGTCGGGCGGCTTGGCCCGGGCGAGCGATGCTGTCGTAGGGCTTTATGACGAGGACGAACCTCTGGCCAAACCGTAAGTGAAGCTGGGGCACTTTGAAACGTACCTCATTCTTTTCCTATTAGTGAAGTAGTCATCCGACATATGTACATCCACGCAGGTCGCCTGGTGTTTCTCAATCGTCCTCCTCCTCGGGAGACCTTCTTCCGGAGATGATGGAGAGTGACACGTCTTCTCCGGCCTCCTCGCCCAACAGGGGGGATGATACCGAGGTGTTGTCCCGAAGGGCTCCTTCCAATCGTCAAGTAGTGCAGGAAACGAAGAAGGTGTTACCCGAAGGTGGTGCCTTTGTCACTCAGGGTTCGGGAATCAAGAATGATGGCCCCGAACCGTCCGGTTTACAGCTGGAGACGATTCTGGAGGCGAGTAAACGGATTCCTTCAAAGGAATGCCGTACTTCGGCGGCGGTTTTCGAAGACCCCGGAGCGCCAAAATGCTGACGGACATGCTGCGACAAGCGTCCATTTCAGAGGAGCACCGTGCCATGATGGTTATGGTGGTGGAAAAGGTTCTATCCGCGAAGAGCGGATTGAACAAGGCCTTCTCGAGCCTTCTAAGAGGTTTTGAGGTTTGTGATGTAGTTTTGTCAATTGAATAATATTGACAGAATGCACCTGTTGTATATGCAGTAGCCCCTGAGACTCGGATTGCCTTCTGAAGGAAGCGATCAGAGGATCAAAAAGATATGCTCAGGTACTAACCTTGATTTAACTTGGAATACAGGCTGCCTCCCCTCCTACGGCTACCCGAAGTATGAAAGTGGCCGATCTGCAGCGAAAGTTGGATATTGCGGAAGATGACATTGCAATGATCAACAGGCGTCTTGACGACTTGCAAGGTATATGTTTTGAGCATTCCTTACACCAATGTGCTTGTAATTCAGGCCTGACGCCGAAAATAGTTTTATATGAAATGTGCATGAGTGCAGATGGTGCTGCCGCCGTTGAAGCTCTTCGGGCGGAGCTAGCCCGGGCCAAGGAGCAGGCCCGGTGTAGTGATGCTGCTGCCGAGAATGCATCGGCTGATCTAAGAGCCAAACAAGCAGCTCGATGCCAAAATGAGGAGAAAATATCCGCACTGGCGCTTCAATTAAAGAATACTGCCGGCCGCTGTGAATACCTTGAGAAGGAAAATAAAGCCAAAATGGCTGAACTTGATAATGCCGTATGAGAGGCGAGTGAAGCTCGGTCTGAGTCTAGGGCAGCTCGTGAAGAGATTCGGCAGGCTAAGGAGATAGCGGCCGGTAAGCCCTTTTTGCTTCAGACTAAGTTTGGCGATCCGGACTATGCTCAGCTGAACCAGGTCTGGAGTTCTCCGGCTGAATTTTTGGACTTGCCGAAGAGTTCTTCCGATGCAGCGCAATTTTACCAAGCACAAGAGGGGTATGCAACGGAGAAGCTTTTCTGGTCGCAATTTGGCGCATCAAAGCGCCCTCTGTTGTTGAATGAACAGATGTCCCAATGGGCCGAGCTTCATAGGATATCCGGCGACGCCATGAAGAACGTCATAATCCGGTTGTGGCCGAATGAGCCTATTCCAAAGAGCTACTTTGGCCTGGTGCGGCGCCTTGTTGATGCGGTGCCACGTATCGACGCTGTGAAGCGGTCGGCGTGCATTGAAGGTGGACGGATGGCCTTTGCCTGAGTCAAGACATTCTGGGGGAAGATGAAGGCCGTCGATGTTGCGGCGAAGAGTCCGCCCAAGGGCAAGGACCATAATGAGCCGGAGCATTATTTTGAAGACGTCCTGGAAGCCGCCCGCCTGATAGAGGGTCAATGCTCGAAGAACATAATGTTCGAGTGAGGTGTATTAGAATTGTAAAAGACAATTTTATAACTGATCTATTTTTATATTTTGCTCAACAGCTTGAATTCCTCCTGTGCGGCCATTTTAATATAATCTGAAAGTTTTCCAGTCGTCGGCTTCAGCCCCCTCGTAGGAAGTACGGGGGTGTTCGGAAAAGCATTCAATCACTCTTTACCCAATGTCTTGGTCCGTGAAGGAGGTGATAATGCAGCGAACCAGGCAATCGGACTATAGGGCGTTAACACCTTCACTTAGCCATAGGAGTTTTATGGTGGGGCTATGACATAGCCCCTGGTATGTATACGGCGCATTATAATATAGTGCCTTACATATGTTGATCTGAAAAGATCCCTCGTGTGACACAGAGAATCACTAAAGATTCGAATAAGTCATCAAGTGGTTGACCAGCCCTCGCTGCATCATGACTGTCAGTTTTTGGCTTTCTCTACTGAGGTGCTCATCCGGTCTAAGCCAGGGCACAATCGCAGTAGTTCTCCCTTTACTACCCTAGCCGATAGAACGGAACGTAGGGTAGCAAGCACAGGAGCTGGGCAACCCAACTATTGACCCAAGACAATGATTCGGAGTTGATGCATATAAGGCCAAACTTGCGACGCCGAAGTGCGCTTTAGAGCTGTTCGGACTTTTACTGGCAACTCATTTGTTCCCATACCGAGCCCCTGGCAGGTTATGCCGAGGTGCATCTGTAAAGCAGCCGCTAAGGCCATACTCATTGTTGAAAGGGTATGGAAGATTAGTTCGGATAAAAGTTTACTGGGAATAGAGCAATATGCCAATGATAAATTCATATAAAAAACCACGAACACCGCTATTTGACATGCTCGGGGTCAGGAACGGAGGAAACAATGCATAGTACAGGCTCGAAATAAAGAGTGTGGTCTTCAAAAAGTTGTGTTGGACCTCCTGTCGCACGTCTGCGCCGCCCGTCCTTGGGGAGGGTAATCCTTAACGGAAGTAGCCCCTTTAGGTGAGTCTATGGATCCGAACTCCGAGAGAGTCTGTAGTAGATACTGTCTTTTTCGTCACCTGTTTTTACGAGATAATAGTGAAAAAAGAAAAAGGAAAACGGATAAAAAACATTACGGGAGTGCTTGCAGGGCTGTCCGTATTGTGCTTCCGCCAATGCCCATGGTATCTTGAGTGCATAGTGATGCACGTGCGGTGTAAATCTTGCTGGTACATGAGGTGGGTGGCGGAAGCCGAACTATTTCTGTTCCGGGAGTGGTCGAACTTCAGAGGGAAACTGTTTCTGGCCCCTGGTGTTCGGCTGGCGAGCCGCTCCGTCGTCTTTATCGCCTGGTGGCCTCCTCCCCTTGTGCTCGGCGTTAAACTTGCCTGCCTGCTTGAAGACCCAACAGTTTCTGTTGGTATGATTGGCTGGCTTATCAGGGTGACCGTGAATCTGAGAAGGTCGGTCCAATATCCTGTCAAGGGTGGATGGTCCATCCTGGTTTGCCTTTAATGGCTTCTTCCGTTGATCGGGTTTCGGATTGTGAAATCCGGCGTTAACCGTTGTGTCGCATAATCTTTCATTATTATTGCGACTGTTGTGTTCGGTTTGTCGTGGCTTGCCGTTGCTGTCTCGGATTTCGGAAGTGCCCGGGTCGCTGGCGTTGTTGCTTTTACGGGCGAGCCAGTTGTCTTCTCCCGTGCAAAAGCGATTCATTAGAGCGGTAAGGGCTGTCATGGATTTAGGTCCTTCCTGGCCGAGGTGACGCGCTAGCCATTCATCCCGGACGCTATGTTTGAAGGCCGCAAGGGCTTCCGCGTCTGGACAGTCGACAATTTGGTTTTTTTTGACTAAGAACCTAGTCCAGAGCTGCCTGGCTGACTCGCCGTGCTCCTGTACAATGTGACTCAAGTCATCGGCATCTGGTGGCCGGACATATGTTCCTTGGAAGTTGTCCCGAAAGGCGTCTTCCAAATCTTCCCAGTTGCTAATATAATTTTCTGGCAAACTGTTTAGCCAGTACCGAGTTGGCCCTTTGAGCTTGAGAGGTAGGTATTTAATGGCATGAAGGTTGTCTCCGTGAGCCATGTGAATATGGCAGAGGTAATCCTCAATCCATACCGCGGGATCTGTTGTTCCATCATATGATTCGATGTTAATGGGTTTAAACACGTCTGGGAATTCATGCTCCATTACCTCATCAGTGAAGCAGAGAGGGTGTGCGGCTCCTCTATGTTGGGCCACACTGTGAAGCACCTCCGGCGGACTCCGCTTACGGTTTTCGGACCGGGCATGGTCGGGTCTGTTGTGTCCGAATAGATAACCGTCGTCACTGGTCGGGGCATGTCCCCGCGATCTGGGTGTCGATTTTGTGTGTCCTGTTCTACCCTCCAGGTCTTGTTGGATGTCGCGAGTGTTCCCCCGAGCTGCTTTATTCTTGCTTGGACGGCCGGATGGGTTGGTATGGTGCTCTGCTTGGGCTGCTGCTTTGTCCAGACTGAACTGTGGTCGGCCCACCATATTATTCGATGGTGGTGTGGGCTCCAACGCCCTGCCATCGTATTGAGGGAGCCACCTACTCTTGGGGTGGCTTTTGTCTGGGCCGCTAAGGCCGTATTCTTCGGCGGCCCGGACCTCGGTCCATCTGTCATTGAGCAGATCTTGGCTTGCTTGAAGCTGCAGCCGCTTCTTCCTTAGGCTCCTTGATGTGGCTATAAGTCGGCGTTTAAAGCGCTCCTGCTCGAGAGGTTCCTTAGGCACGATAAAATCCTTGTTGCCGAGGATCTCCTCTTCCTCGGAGAGTGGGAGATAATTGCTGTCCTCCGAGTCTCCATATGTTGCCTGTTCATCAGGGTTGTCTTGCCCGCTTTCCTGTTCCTCCTGTTCGGATTCTACCTCAACGGGGTCTTCATTGTCCGGAGTGTTGTCTTTTCTGGTGCTAGCAGTGTTTTCTCTTGAGCGATGTGACTTAGAACGGCGCCATAGGCGCCGGTGTTCGGACTGTGTACCAGGAGGTTTATCCTCGACTGGGTCCTCCTTGCCATCGTCGAGAGCATCGTAAGGTGTGTCTATCATACACACGTCATACCAGGAAGTGGTCATCCCGTGTCTAGCGGGTAGTAAGCTCTGGCTTTGCCCCTCATCGTCGTCCATACCATCGATGTCTTCAGAGCGGGGGTCAGGCGTGTTGGTTGGGTCTTCAACAGTGGCTATGAAGTGGGTGGCGGGTGGGAAGCAAAATTCTCCACCATCCGCCGTAAGTTCGAACCGAACATAGTTCGGCGACGAGTCATCTGCCAGGGATAGGTTTTTTAGTGAGTTTAGTAGGTCGCCCATGGGCGAGTGTTGGAAGACATCTGCGGCGCTGAACTTGAAGATCGATAACCGATCGAGCGCGGTATCCGCGGGCTCGCAGGGTTCGGAACTCGACATCGGAGACGAGTCCGGGGTTCCGTTCATGCAGATATCGTATGAAGTGGAATCTGCGTGCGGCTCCAACACCGTAGAATCGGTAGCCCCCATGATGGGGTTGAGCTTCCCATCTTCGGACGACTTGATCTGCTCCGGATCTAAGGCCAGAGCTGCTGCAGGAGCTATCTCCTGGATGCGGTCGATGACAGGTTTAAGCCATGTTCATCGGGGCGATGGGGAGCGGTTGCCGCGGTCTCGAATCCGTCGAAGATCAAGTCTCCACGGACGTCCGCAACGTAGTTCAAGCTTCCGAATCTGACCTGATGGCCAGGGGCGTAGCTGTCGATCTGCTCCAGATGGCCAAGCGAGTTGGCCCGCAGTACGAAGCCGCCGAATACGAAGATCTGTCCGGGGAGGAAGGTTTCTCCCTGGACAACGTCATTACTGACGATCCAGGAGGCCATCGAGCCCTTTGTCTGACGGCACAGTGGAACTCTCAATGAAAGCACCAATGTCGGTGTCAAAACCGGTGGATCTCGGGTAGGGGGTCCCGAACTATGCGTCTAGGATCGATGGTAACAGGAGACGGGGGACACAATGTTTATCCAGGCTCGGGCCCTCTCTATGGAGGTAATACCCTACTTCCTGCTTGATTGATCTTGATGAAATATGAGTGTTACAAGAGTTGATCTACCACGAGATCGTAATGGCTAAACCCTAGAAGTCTAGCCTATGTGAATATGGTAATGAGTCTCCCCCTATCCGGACTACTCTCTCCGGTTTATATAGACACTGGAGAGATCTAGGGTTATATGGAGTCGGTTACATAAGAAGGAATCTACATAGTCGGTTGCCAAGCTTGCCTTCCACGCCAAGTAGAGTCCAATCCAGACACGGGTGCAGTCTTCGGTCTTCATGTCTTCACAGCCCATCAGTCCGGCCCAAAGGGATAACAGGCCAGACGCCCGAGGACCCCTTAGTCCAGGACTCCCTCAGAGATCACCGCCCACGGTAGAGTTTCATTTATATGATGTGCATAAAGAGATGTCGCTCTATGACTTTTGTGAGGTTTGCAAGTTACCTTATGAGGGTAGCATCGATGAGCCACGTCCTAGAGACGTGGAAGGTTTTATTTATGAAATTACCGTAGGGGAAACACGAGGAGTGTCGGGAGCGAGAGTGGCTAGTGTACATTTCCCTGTTTTACGCTATAACTCATTATTTGCTGGGAGATGTTTAATTAGTCGAGGGAAGAGTGGAGGTCTTAGTGGCCCTGACCTCGCCATTTTGCGCCATGCTTTACATAGAGATAGAACTTACAGTCTAGGCGCTATGGTCGCTAAACGGTTGAGTTTAAACAGTACCAAAGGTCCTATTTTCGGAGGTATCTTCGCCTCCCGCCTTGCTAAACACTTTGAGATACCATTAGGAACTATGAAAAAGAGGAGAAATTGTTACCCACTATATATTTAGATTATGACAACATGCAACATGGTAGCACACAAGTTTATTCGCCATGATGAGGAAAAGAGACTTATTTATAACCTGGTATTTAGCGAGGTCACTTTTCAGATTATTACCTTGCCTGTGTCTATTTTGTTCGATATTCATTCAGGCAGGTACTTTGTTTTGCCCGCGGACATCCATGCATACTGGGAGGGGACACGATCCCACCTCCTGAGCCAGAGCCATCACCTGATCCATATGAGGAGTCTATTTATCAATGGGATCCACAGGAGCTTGCTAACCAGTGGAACCCTCAGGATCCTCCTCAGTACACCGAAGAAGGCTACTTTGATCCATGGGCGTAGACCAACTTAGGCCAAAAGCCTAAGCTTAGGGGAGTACGTATTTCTTACCGACATTACATTCATGTTCACACTTTCATTCTAGTTGTCGGTGTTCATCCTCTTTCATTGTAGTATCCAAGCTAGTTTATTTCTTTTTCCCACTTTCTTCTTGTGTGTTTGAAAACCCTTAAGAAAAACAAAAAAAAATAGTTGTAGATTACTTTCTATGCATGCTTAGTTTTAGAATTAAAAGAAAACCCAAAAATATTTCTCGTTCTTCTTTTGCTTGTTGGGATCTTTCCCGTGTAAATAGTTTTCTCGTTCTTGTTTTACTTGCCTCAAAAAAACAAAAACTCCAAAAATATTTCAGTGTCTTTCTTTGAAATTCTTTTCTTTTCTTTGGGGGTCGAGAGGAGAAGACCACGATGAAAATGTTGAGTGGCTCTCATATGCATTATTGTTGATCTAACAAAGATCCCACATTACCTTGTCTTCTCCTTTGAATAAATGTTTGCATATTCCAGTTTAGTCCAATGCACGTGCACTATTATTATTATCCACACCGTTCGATCGTGCAAGTGAACATAATGGTGATATATGATGAAATGATTGAGATGAGGAAAAGTTGGTATGTACTCGACCTATCTTGTTTTTGTAAATATATTAGTTCATCATTCCTGATTCAGCCTATTATGAATGAAGCATGTTTGCAATGACAATTAGAGATTATAATTACTCATGCCATGCTTAATTAGCTAGGAGTTTATAATGGTTTACCTTGCGTGCCAACATGGAAATTAAAATGGTTGTGATGTAGTATGATAGGATGGTATCCTCCTTTGAATGATTCGAGTGGCTTCACTTGGCACATGTTCACGCATGTAGTTGGAACAAAATCAACATAGCCTCTATGATATTTATGTTCATGGTGATTTATATCCTACTCATGCTTGCACTCAATGTTGGTTACTCTCAATGCATGTTTATGACTGTTGTCGCTCTCTAATTGGTCGCTTCCCAGTCTCTTTCTAGCCTTCACTTGTACTAAGTGGGAATACTGCGTGTGCATCCACTTCCATAAACCCAAAGTTGTTCCCTATGAGTCCACCATACCTTCCTATATGCGGTATTTTACCTGCCGTTCCAAGTAAATTTGCAAGTGCCAAACTCTAAACCTTCAAATAATAATTTGTTTTGTATGCTCGAATCGCTCATGTACCAACTAGGGCTGTCAATATCTTCCATGCTAGGTGGGTTATTCTCACGACGAGTGGACTCCACCAATCATTCACAAGAAAATGGCTGGTAACCGGGATGCCCAGTCCCATGCTCAAAACAAATCAAATAATTGCAAACAAAACTCCCCCAGGATTGTTGTCAGTTGGACGTTACCCGTTGTTTCGGACCAGCCGTGGAGTGTGCCTGTTGGTGGTGGGGCAATATAAACTTTACCATTCTGTTTGGGAACCGCCTAAAGTGTATGTAGCATGGAAGATACCGAGATCTCTTGGTTGTTATGTTGACAATGTAAGCATACCGCTTAAAATATTATTTATCTCTGTTTCAAAAACTCGAGCTCTGGCACCTCTGCTAATCCCCGCTTCCCTCTGCGAAGGGCCTATCTATTTAGTTATATTGCTGAATCATTGTCCTCTTATAAAAGGCGCCAGTTAGAGAGCACCACTGTCATTTGTATACATTGTTATTAATTTATATCGAGTATGACTGTGACTGGATCTCTTTTACCATGAGTTACAATGTCTAGTCAGTCCTTGATCTTCAGAGGTGCTCTGCATTCATGTTTTGTGGTCTCCGAAAGGGCTAGTGAGATACCATCTTGTTATATCATTGTTTTGAGAAAGTGTTGTCATCCGAGATTTATTATTCTTGCTCACTAGTTGATTATACCATTCATATGAGTAAATGTGAGACGTAGATGTTATTGTGAATATGATTAGTTCATAATCTTTGCTGAAAACTTGAATGCTGGCTTTACATATTTGCAACAACAAGATCAAACAGACTTTGTAAAAGTTTTTCCTTATCACTTTCAGATTGTCAACTGAATTGCCTGAGGACAAGCAATGGGTTAAGCTCGGGGGAGTTGATACGTCTCCATCGTATCTACTTTTCCAAACTCTTTTGCCCTTGTTTTGGACTCTAACTTGCATGATTTGAATGGAACTAACCCGGACTGATGCTATTTTCTGCAGAATTGCCATGGTGTTAATTTCTTTTGCAGAAATAAAAGATCTCAGAATGACCTGAAAATCCACGAAGAATATTTCTGGAAAAAATAAAAAATATTGGTGAAAGAATCAAGTTAAGGGGGCCCACACCCTAGCCACACGGGTGGGGGCGCGCCCTCCGACCTTGTGGGCCCCCTAGACCTCCACCGACCTCAAATCCAACTCCATATATTCATGTTTGGGGAGAAAAAATCAGAGAGAAGGATTCATCACGTTTTACGATACGGAGCTGACGCCAAGCCCTGTTCTTCCTCGGGGGGCAGATCTAGAGTCTGTTCGGTCCTCCAGAGAGGGGAATCCGTCACCATCTTCATCATCAACCATCCTCCATCACCAATTTCATGATGCTCACCACCGTGCGTGAGTAATCCCATCGCAGGCTTGCTGGACGGTGATGGGTTGCATGAGATTTACCATGTAATCAAGTTAGTTTTGTTAATGTTTGATCCCTAGTAGCCACTATGTTCTAAGATTGATGTTGCTATGACTTTGCTATGCTTAATGCTTGTCACTAGGGCCCGAGTGCCATGATCTCAGATCTTAACCTATTATGTTTTCTTGAATATATTTGTGTTCTTGATCCTATCTTGCAAGTCAATAGTCACCTACTACGTGTTATGATCCGGCAACCCCGGAGTGACAATACTTGGGACCACTCCCGGTGATGACCGTGGTTTGAGGAGTTCATGTATTCACTAAGTGCTAATGCTTTGGTCCGGTACTCTATTAAAAGGAGGCCTTAATATCCCTTAGTTTCCAATAGGACCCCGCTGCCATGGGAAGGTAGGACAAAAGATGTCATGCAAGTTCTTTTCCATAAGCACGTATGACTATATTCGGAATACATGCCTACATTATGTTGATGAACTGGAAATGCAGCCGGGAAAACAAAAGAAGAGGACCTGGAAGAAGCCCGGCCACAGGGCATTACCGACGACGCTTGGCGGACGCCGCTACTGCGCTCCGGGCGTAGCGAGAGCTCGGCGGCATGTAGCTTTCGTCGTTGCTGGACTCCGGAGAACCGCTAGATTCTGGGGAGTCGCTGCTGCTGCTGAAGCTGCTGGCAAGGCCAAGGGCAAGTTCATTGCCTATGGCCGCGCCGCGCGGACCGCCTCTTCTGGAGCAGCACTCCAAGCGCCCACCATCTTCGGCTAAGACTTTGAAGAAAAGTGTGGAGGCACCGTCATACTCGAAGTGGATGGCGAGAGCCCCTTCTTGACAGCAGGCGCGGGCGATCTCGCCCCATCCTTGAGTCATGAAGACGTCGCCCGGGGGGGACGACCTCGACCTCCGCCTCAGTAGCTTGGCTGCAGCACCCGGCGTGTTGCAGCGACAGCTCAGCAGGGCCCCTCGGCGGCATCTCCTTGGCGAAGAACCTTGGGAGCCGGATCCACGTGCGCGGCCGCATTGCCGCCCACACCATGATACGTCTCCATCGTATCTACTTTTCCAAAACCTTTTGCCCTTGTTTTGGACTCTAACTTGCATGATTTGAATGGAACTAACCCGGACTGACGCAGTTTTCAGCAGAATTTCCATGGTGTCATTTTGTGCAGAATAAAAGTTCTCGGAATGACCTGAAAATCCACGGAGAATATTTCTTGAAAATATAAAAAATATTGGCTAAAGAATCAAGTGAAGGGGCCCACTCCCTGGCCACAAGGGTGGGGGTGCGCCCACCCCCCTGGGGCGCGCCCTCCGACCTTGTGGGCCCCCTGGACCTCCACTGACCTCAAATCCAACTCCATATATTCACATTCAGGGAGAAGAAAAATCAAAGAGAAGGATTCATCACGTTTTCGATACGGAGCCGCCGCCAAGCCCTGTTCTTCCTCGGGAGGGCAGATCTGGAGTCCGTTCGGGGCTCCGGAGAGGGGAATCCATCACCATCGTCATATCAACCATCCTCCATCACCAATTTCATGATGCTCACCGCCGTGCATGAGTAATCCCATTGTAGGCTTGCTGGACAGTGATGGGCTGGATGAGATTTACCGTGTAATTGATTTACTTTTGTTAGGGTTTGATCCCTAGTATCCACTATGTTCTAAGATTGATGTTGCTATGACTTTGTTATGCTTAATGCTTGTCACTAGGGCCCGAGTGCCATGATTTCATATTTGAACCTATTATGTTTTCATGAATATATTTGTGTTCTTGATCCTATCTTGCAAGTCAATAGTCACCTACTATGTGTTATGATCCGGCAACCCCGGAGTGACAATAGTCGGGACCACTCCCGGTGATGACCATAGTTTGAGGAGTTCATGTATTCACTAAGTGCTAATGCCTTGGTCCGGTACTCTATTAAAAGGAGGCCTTAATATCCCTTAGTTTCCAAAAGGACCCCGCTGCCATGGGAGGGTAGGACAAAAGATGTCATGCAAGTTCTTTTCCATAAGCATGTATGATTATATTCGGAATAAATGCCTACATTATATTGATGAACTGGAGCTAGTTCTGTGTCACCCTAGGTTATAACTATTGCATTATTAATGCCATTCGACATAATTATCCATCATTGATCCATTGCCTACGAGCTCGTTTCATATTGATCTTTGCTAAGTTACTTTTCCGTTGCCACTGTTAGGATTGCTACAAAACTACTAATGTTAATTTTGCCACCATTACCGTTACTTCCATACTACTTTTCTAGTAAATACTTTGCTGCAGATATTAAGTCTTTCAGGTGTGGTTGAATTGACAACTCAGCTACTAATACTTGAGAATATTCTTTGGCTCCCCTTGTGTCGAACCAATAAATTTGGGTTGAATACTCTACCCTCGAAAACTGTTGCGATCCCCTATACTTGTGGGTTGTCACACCATGAACTCGCGTGCTGTGCCTTCGGCATGAGTTCACGGGTCGGTTGGCCGTGCAGCGACAGCCTGTCCTCCGCGAGCCCGGACAGTGCGACGCTGGGCACTGCCACCCTGCCCAGGGCTTTGCGCGCAGGCTTACAAAGGGATCGGGAAGCTAGGCGGAGGCCGCTCGTACCAAGGCCGCGTCACCTCCTGCCCCTCGCCGGCGTCACGGGATTGGCCAAGCCTCTTTTTCAGTGGAAGTGGCCCAAGCTCCTCACGAGGGGCTTTTCCCTTCTCCGCCGCGAAAAACTTTCTCGTCGGCGCCATGGATGCTACAGCAAGACGGCGAGACAAGGAAGGGGAAGGAAGAGCGAGCAGCGGGAAGATGGAGATGAGCAGGGGGGCTCTGCCCCTCCACCCATTTATAGCTGGAGGGAGGCCAACCGCCGGCCTCCACGATCTCTCGTAATTATGGTTTTTTCTGCATGTAACAGGCTCTTGTCAAGTCGAACGGTTGGCGAGGCCACGTGGGGAAGTGGAGACGTCCACATCCCATCAAGAGCTACACGTCGACCGAGGCCACAGGGGGTTGGGGCCCACGACGCTCCATCCTTGCCCTTTGGCTTCGCCGTGAAGCCAAGCCTGAGCGACCCTTGGGCCCGGGGGCTACTGCCGGTGTTCTGGGAATCGGGGTACCCAGACTTGCCTGCCTGCGGCACGTGGCGTGGCTCCATCGATGGCCTGGTACGGCCCATCTTCAGCATTAGCAGCACAAGACCCTCACGAGGAAGATGACGTCAAGACCTCCAGAAGGAGCAGCCTCCTCAGGCTGGCTCCTGAGGAGTGGAGATTTCTATGCAAGCCGTCACCTCGTGAGGTTCGGATTACGCAAGCCATGACAACCAAGGCCAGGCGGGCACTAGCGGGCGCAGTACAGCAGGTTTCCTCTTTGGTGCTAAGGAGGCAAGCGCAAGCGCGGAGTCCCGAGGAATCAACTAAAGGTTTCCATTTCCATGCTACAAGACCAAGACCGCCAGGACGGCAGGACGGAGGTTGTCGCCGAGCCCACCATGGCGTCACGACCTGAAGCTTTGCAGGTGAAGACCACCTTTTGTCAGGATAAGATGTACTAGTTGTCTCTCTTCGAATTTGGTCGTTGTGGGACCCCTTCCCACCTTCATTTTTGGGAGAGGACCAAGGCCACTATAAATAAAGCCTAGCCACCACCATAGGAGGGGATCTGGATCCAGTCCATCCTCATCCACCAGCTCACACAAACACAAGAACACACCTCCTGAGGTTGTTCTTCCACTATACTAGTTCATCCTCGGCCCACCTGAGGCTAATCCACCAGAAAGCAGGAGTAGGGTTTTACACCGCGAGGTGGCCCGAACCTGGGTAAACTGTTGTGTCCCGTTTCCTTCCGATTCATCGAGCTAGGCCATGGGATCGATGAGTTGGCAGACTAGGGAGGTTGAGTTCTTCTCACGCACCCCAGAGTTCGAATCTATCTTGGGTCTGCGGAGCCCGGAATCCGACAGTGGGCAAGGAGGTAAGTGGCGCTGAATAGAAACAGGGGCAAGGTCCAGAGTTCCAAAAAATCAAAAGAAGAGGATGAAGAAGAAGAGTTTGAGGAGAATGACGACCAATCAGACGAAGACAATGAAGATGACAGTATTGGGGACGAGGAAACTGAAACTGACGATGAAGCTGCCAAGGCTCAAGCAGGAAAGGACGCCGACAAGGGACAACATTCGGGGCCAGTTAGAAGGAGCTCAAGCCTGAAGAATCCATAGTGGTTATGCTGCTGCATCAACTCAAAAATAAGTTTGTACTCTCGGTTGCCTCGGTATACAATGGGAAATCATATCATAAACACTATCGTTACCAAAACTTATTTAGCTTTATCATCGATTTCTTGATCAGTACCATAGTTAAGATATAATTTGTGATTTGTGCCCGCTGGACCAGTGACATTATTATGTAAACCATTTGATAAACCTTTTGAATGCAGTCACAAATATATTTGAAAAAACTGATCTGGATTTATGTAACGTCAACACTACTGTCGACCAGTAACTCAGCAAAAATATGTTAAGGAAATTTAAAATCTTATAGTACATCAGTACTGATAATTCTCACTCGTCAGTACAAGGCAGAGTAACCAAACACACCCATGAACACCTCAAAAAACATCATTTCAAAACAAGCCATGACTGATTCTGCCAGTCCTAGTTCAGAAAGTCCATCAGTACATAAAAATAATTACCTCAAGCAAACAGAAAAAATTAAAAGTGAAAATATAATACACCAATACTGATGAAAAACTAATTTATCTGTAAAAATACTTTCAAAGATTATGTTGATATAAACAATCCTTTCAAAAAACAAAAATTGTTTTAGAAGGTTAGCATGACACGCATACTCTGAACTTGTATTTGCTAAGTTCAATTACACTTCAATCACCATTCCAAGTACCCACAGTAGAGGAGTACAAAGCGCCATCATCACCAACCCTGACAATCCTTTCAAAAAACAAAAATTGTTTTAGAAGGTTAGCATGACACACATACTCTGAACTTGTATTTGCTAAGTTCAATTACACTTCAATCACCAATCCAAGTACCCACAGTAGAGGAGTACAAAGCGCCATCATCACCAACCCTGACACGTGCAAGTGGGATAAGCAGCTGATAAGTATAGCTTGACAAGATGGATCAGTGCGACAGCAAAAAAACCTGAGTGTAAGACTTCAGTGCAAAAACAAGACTTAACCTCCACACTGAAAAACATCACAAAGTATACGTCACTTAAACATTACAAAATGCCATCATCACTGACCCTGAGACGTGCAAGTGGGATAAGAAGCTGATAAGTACAGTTTGACAATACTAGTTAGTGCGGCCAGTAAATACCCTGGCAAAGAAATTGGCTTGGTGGGGTTCGCTCTTGAGGCGGCCATCGGAGGATACTGCTCACACCTCAAGGTATCTTTCCTCCACCATGGCATCTTCTCTTTCAACGTTTCTTGCAAGGAGGTGAGTTTTTTCTTTCTGCACCGGAGGAGTTTTGTCTGCGATCAGTTCAAGTGTTTTTTCCACCTCTAGGGTCATGGTGGCCCTGATTGGCAGAAGGAATTTCGTCTTTGGCAATCTGAATGCCAAGAGGAATGGGTTTTAGTTAGCCCGTCTAAGAGGAGAGCTTGCCTTGGTTTAGAGGCCATGAAATTTCCTCCGGCCAAATCTTCTCTCCGTGCTCGCGTGGCCAAATCTCTTCCTAAGAAACATGCTATGTTCGCCACCTTCATGCAATACCCGGCGCGTAAGGGCTATAGCTATGGCCCATCCACCGATGAGGTGGCCACAGTCAGAGCAGCGGGTTACCGTGTCTCGTCTCATGAGGATGCGGATGATCTTTCTCCGGTGACCACCCCACCGCCGGCAAGGCTAGCGATTCAGTTTGGAACAATCCCGCCTTCCCCGGAGGATTTATCTCCTGCCCGTTTAAACCCTGGAACCTCGGGTGGCCGATTAGTTTTCACATTGGAAGGTTTGGATTCTCCTGCACCCACTCAGCCGCCTCTACCAGGCCATGTTCCTCAGTTGGGCTCCAGGGTACAGCCCATCTGTCTGTCTGATGACGAGAGTGGCAGCCCATCACCTCTGGCCTCTAGGGCTTCATCCCCTGAGGATATTATCCGAGACCTGCAAAGTTTTGACGTTATGATTGAAGATATGGCTGCGAGTTATTGGGACTGTCAGCATTGCTTGGCTATGCGCCACACATCAGAGACATGCACGAATCCGGTCCGGTGCCGTAATTGTTTTCGTTCGGGACACGTTAAAAAAACTGCACCGGCAAGCCGCCTGACTTGTCCGTCTGGGTGCCTAAAGTCCCATCGCCGGGTTTTGGGAAGCGGGACCTAACAGAGGACTTCCTTTCTCCCCCTGTCTCTCTAGTTTCCCGAGACCAAACGACTCCGGAGAAAACCCCATCCTCTGCTTCTCCGCCGCCACCATCGCCGCCTGACCGCCCTGTCGAGCACACCCAAGCTTCCCCCAGCTCTGGTCCGGCTCCTGCTCCGCAGCCTCCAATGGCGGTGTTTGAGATTGACCCGCACCGCTTTATCCCTGCGGGCTTCGACATTAAAGATGGCGGAGCAGATCGTCTACCCCGCACCTTCTACACGTCGGCCGTCCCGCCACCCCGAGCGCATGAGCAGTACATGGTGGCCATTGTG
This sequence comes from Triticum aestivum, assembly GCF_018294505.1. Classification (NCBI taxonomy): domain Eukaryota; kingdom Viridiplantae; phylum Streptophyta; class Magnoliopsida; order Poales; family Poaceae; genus Triticum; species Triticum aestivum. Next base: position 143,741,625 of record NC_057805.1, read on the forward strand.
GAGCCGATCCCGCCTCCAGAGCTAGTTGGGGTCCGTCGTCAGCAGGTTCTTGATTTCCTAGTTCAAGTGATGCATGTTCCAGTTATTTCTGCTCAGACTTGGTATCAAGGAGTTGGTCTGTTCGAGATGGAAGATCTAGTTGTCCGGGGCTCTTTTAATCTGCATCCGCCGTTTCCCTTAGGGGTTGATGATGATGGCAATGAGTTTTTTGTCCGTTTTATCCCGCATAATCAGGGTGAAGGTTTTCGTGCTATTCATGGCCAGCGGACGGGGTGGTTGATGTTCATCGGCATCCCTTTAGACTACAGGAACACCCAGTGCATTGCTGATATGGTTGGCTCTTTCGGACAGTTCCACTACTGGAATAGCACTGACAGGCGTAAGGTTAGAGCTTTGGTCCGTGCCTCGTTCCCTGACAATGCGCTAGTTCCTCGTTCGGTCACCTTTCGGGAATTTGCCAATTGGGGCGACGTCATGGTGTCTTGGTCTGCTGGTTGCTATATCTTATCAGGGGAATTTGCTGGTGCCATGATCCCAGCGGATGAGGATCCAATGCCTCTCAATGGAATCCCCACCCGTTGCCTGGAGTTCAGGTGCCGCAGCCGTTTTGGGCAATGCCTCCATACCCTGCTCTGGGATGGAACGCCGTTCCTCCGGGCCCTCATCAAGGACAGAATGAGGGGGCGGGATGGGCTGACAATGTGCCGCAGGCAGCAGGATGGGGCCCGTGGGAGGAGCAGATTCAGCCTGATCATCAGCAGCAGCATCAGGAGGTCCAACCTGTCCAAGACCAGAATTCTATGATTTTGAACCCATCTGCGGATTCTTCTGATGATGAGGATATGGCTGAGGTCCAGCAGCCTCTACAAGCCCCACCAATCGTGCAGCTGGAGCCGATTCATCTTGGTCTGGTCTGGGTTTTTTATGGGCCAGTTCTGCCGTCGGCCATGATCTGGGAGAGATCTTTCAAGTCTTTGTTGCCTGAATTCTTCATCAGGGATATACCAGCTTGTCCGCCTAGTTCTTCTGCGATGTTGCTACAAGTCAAATTTGGGTCTGCCGATCTGCAAGAGAAGTATCAGCTTTTTTCTGCTCAGCATGATGTCCCCGTTCCTGGACCCAGCTCTTCGGTGGTCATTGAGGAGTTGGCACCTGAAGATCACTCGTGCTCCACTTACCAGGTTACACCTTCTCCCTCCCAGGTCTCTCAAGAGGATTTTCAGTTTTCTTCGGTTACACCTTCTCCACTGGGCAAGCGACCACGTCAGTCTGCACGCTCAAGGCGCTCTATCACGCTTGTGGAGCCAGTTCTGGACTTCTCCACTAGAAGGATGACGCGCAGTTCTGCCAAGAGGACAGGCATGAAGCCAGTCTCTGCCATTCCTCCGAGGTCTACCCCCCAGCGTCGCCCGAAGGCCAAGAAGCTTCGTCTTGATGATGAGCCCAGCATGCTCCCTCTCCCACCTCCGACGCCTATTCCGACGCTGCAGGCCATTGGAGTGGCTTTGGGCATTGATCCATCCGAGTTATCGGTGGAGAAGCTTATGGCTTCTCCCAATCCTGCTGCAGAAGGCGATGGTTCACATGATGCTTGACGGCCCACGAAGATTCATGGAGAGTTGGGCGCTTTTGCTTTTGTGCCCGTTTTTTGTTTTCAGTGACTGTCTGCAACACTTGGTTACTATTATTGCCACTTATGTTCCGTTTATGTCCATGCTGTTAAGCAGCTGGATCTGCAACTATACCCCTGCGCTGTTTTTAATGGATAATTGCTATTTTCACAACTGGAATGTGCTCTGTTGGAATGTGCGTGGGCTCAATTCTGAGGCTCGACAGCGTGATCTACGTGCCAAGATTGAGGAGAGCAGATGTTCTGTTCTTTGTCTGCAAGAAACTAAATGTGAGAGCTTTGATATTCGTACGATTAGATCCTTCTTCCCTAGGCGGTTTGATCAGTTCGCGTTCTCCCCTTCTGTTGGAGCCTCTGGCGGGATTCTCGTTGTTTGGAATTCCTCGATCTTTCATGGTCAGCTTGTGGATATTCAGAGGTTTGGTGTTGTTGTCTCTTTCCAATCGTTGCAGAATTATGAAAAATGGACCCTAACCTCTATCTATGGGCCATGTGAGGGCCAGCCTAGGGACGACTTCGTTAGTTGGCTTTATCACCTACAAATCCCCCCGGATGAAAATTGGCTCTTGTTGGGGGACTTTAATTTCATCAGATCTTTGGAGAACCGAAACCTCCCGGGTGGTGATACCAACGATATCGTCCTATTCAACGAAATAATTGGTCACCTTGGTCTTTTGGAGTTGCCCTTGAAGGGTCGTAGCTTTACCTGGTCTAATATGCAGCAAAACCCCCTGCTTGAGCAACTTGATTGGTTCTTTACTACTGCTGATTGGATTTCACACTACCCAAACACTGTGGTTACTCCACTAGCCAGAACTTCCTCTGATCACGTGCCTTGTGTGGTGTCCATTGACACTACCATTCCTGCGGCCAAGATTTTTCGGTTTGAAAATTTCTGGTTGGATATGCCGGGGTTCATGGATTGTGTCTCCAAGTCCTGGAATGCACCTGTCTTCTCTGATCTTTCTGCTTCCACGGTTATCACAAGGAAATTTAAGCGACTGCGGTATGATTTGAAAATTTGGAGCAAAAAACTATCATACATCAAAAAGCTTATTGTTGATTGTTCAAAGGTTATTCTGCACTTTGATCAGCTGGAGGAAGTAAGACCTTTAACACGGCCGGAATTCAACTTCCGGAAACTCGTGAAGTTTCACTATGAACATCTGTTAAAACTTCACTATATATATTGGAAACAGAGGTGCACTATTAGGTACATCAAGGTTGGCGAGGAGAATTCAAAAAAATTTCATGCCATGGCCTCTGAGCGTATGAGGAGAAACTCCATCTCCAGTCTGAAAACCAGTTCCATGCTTGATCCAGTGACTAATCACGCTCAGATGGCGGGAATCCTTTGGGCCTCGTTCAAATCTAGGATGGGCCAGGCCCAAGGGATCTCTATGGGCTTTGATTTGAATCATTTAATCCAACCCATCCCGGGACTGGAGGAGCTATCCTTGGCATTTTCTGATGAGGAAATTCACAAAGTTTTGAAGGATTTGCCGGCGGATCGGGCACTTGGCCCAGATGGCTTTAATGGGATGTTCGTCAAGCGCTGTTGGCCTATAATTGAGGGGGATTTCTTGAGGATGATTCGGGCTTTTTATGAGGGGAAGCTTTCGTTGGAAAATATCAACTCCTCCCTCATTACGCTCATACCCAAGATCATGTCACCAGAAGGGCTGGATGATTTCCGGCCAATCTCCATCACCAACACTTGTCTTAAATTCCTAACAAAATTGCTGGCCAACAGATTGCAGCGGGTGATCCTTAAGTGCATCCACAAAAATCAGTAGGGTTCCTTAAGGGTAGGTCGATTCAGGATTGTCTGGCCTGGAGTTTTGAGTATATTCACCAATGTAAACAATCCAAGCGTCCAATTGTAATCCTTAAGTTGGACTTTGCTAAGGCCTTTGACACTGTTGAGCATGAGGTTATTCTTCAGATGTTGCAGCATAAAGGGTTTGATGCCAAATGGATTCTTTGGATTAAACAGCTGTTGTCTACAGGTTCTTCATCTGTGCTGTTAAATGGCATTCCTGGAAAGCAATTCTTGTGTAAGTGTGGCGTCAGGCAGGGTGATCCACTCTCTCCTCTGTTGTTCGTCATCGCAGCTGATCTGTTGCAATCTGTGGTCAATCAAATGCTGGTGTCTGGCACACTCTCTTTGCCTCTTCAGACCCATGACAGGGATTTTCCCATCATCCAATATGCGGATGACACGATCCTATTTCTTGCAGCTAAGGATGATGAGCTTGTTGCCCTCAAGAATATGCTGCTTACATTTCAACAATCCACTAGTTTAAAGGTCAACTTTGCTAAATCCTCAATGATCCCACTGAATATGACTAATGAGGAGGCTGACAGACTTGCTGCTATTCTTGGTTGTAAAATTGGCCAGCTTCCATTTACTTATCTTGGATTGCCTTTGGGAACTAGAAGGCCAAGGATCATCGACCTCATGCCCTTAGTTGACAGTCTTGAAAGGAGGTTAACTGCAAGCTCTTCTATGCTGAATCAAGGCTCTTGTTTGCAGCTTCTCACCTCTGTCCTGACCTCTCTGCCAATATACTTTCTGTGTAGCCTCAATATCCCAGCCGGGATCATTAAGCAACTAGACAGAATCTTCAGGCAATGCCTTTGGAGGGGTAATAGTGATGTTCCAAAACAGTCTCTGGCTGCTTGGGAGCTCGTTTGCAGGCCAAGAGATAAGGGTGGTTTGGGCATTATTAATCTGAACATCCAGAACAAAGGACTGCTTCTCAAGCATCTTCACAAATTCTATAACAAGGTTGATGTTCCTTGGGTGACCCTGATATGGAATAGCTACTATGATCATGGGGTTCCACAGGCAACAGCTACTGCTGGATCTTTCTGGTGGAGAGATGTTCTGAAGCTGCATGAGGCTTACACTGCTATTGCATCAGTACATATCAACATGGGTGATTCTGCTCTGTTCTGGACTAATTCCTGGCACATTGGGGGCTCTGCTAGACCCCTCTGTTGGAGATTGCCAAGGTTGTTTTCTTTTGTCAATAATGGCAGGATCTCTGTGAGGGAATTTCTTCAATCCCAGGATCTTTTCTCCATGTTTTATTTGCCCCTTTCTCATGAAGCTGCTGCTGAGTTGCACATACTGGAAAATTGGATCATGCAGTTAGACAGAGACCCCGCCTTACCTGATGTTTGGATATGGCCTGGTCAATCAGGAGGGTACACTGCAAAAAGTTTTTACAGGATCATGCACTCCCACTTGCCTACAATACAACCCTGCAAATGGCTTTGGCAGAGTAAGTGCACCATGAAGATCAAGGTGTTCGGCTGGCTTTTATTCTTTGACAGACTTAACACCAAGGATATGCTGGTTAGGAGACACTGGCGCTCAAACCAGGATGACAATCTTTGCCTCATCTGCAGTGAGCTGGCGTATGAGAATAGGATACATCTATTTTTTAACTGCACCTTCAGCTGTAGAGTCTGGAACTATTTGGGTATTGATTGGTCTGGAGGCTCAGATATTCTGCAATGTCTCCTGCACGCCAGGTCCAACTTCACACACCCTTTCTTCGTTGAAGTTATACTAACAGCAGCATGGAATATTTGGATTGTGCGAAATGGCAGAACCTTCAGAGCTGAGAGAGCTACTTTCAGTGCTTGGAAGGGTAAATCCATCCATGATATTTCTTTGCTTGCTCACAAGGTGAAGAACTGTAACAAGCCAAAGCTTTTGGCTTGGATTGCTTCTTTGTTGTAAAGCAAGTACAGTTAGTTAGCAAATAGGTAGACTCTTTCCCCTTTTGTTTTTCTTCTTTGTATAGTTTGTTTTTACTTGTACAGTGGTACTTTATCTAATAAAGGACTGTGGGGCTTTGCCTCACAGTAAATATTCAAAAAAAAGAAATTGGCTTGGACGGTTGGTTCTTCCAGGCCACCGCATGTGCCACCCACTGGGCGGTTGCCACGACAGACTGCGACTGAGCCCCACGACCACTGCCCCCACGTCCCCGGCGAACCGCCTCCCACACATCCCCGTCCACGCACAACAAATAACCCATTGTCTTCCATCTCTGCCTGATTCCGAGAACCACCATTGCCACTTCCATCTCCACTACAAACAACCCAGAAACTTCTCTCTTCCATTCCCAAAGTCTCCGGAGGAGGGCACTGGCAGAGGAACCGTCTGCCAAGCGTCACCATGGCGAGACGTCCGACCAGAGCAGCAACCTCGACGACGTTCACGTCCCCGGTGAGAAGCGCGAGTACACTCGACCCCCCACAGGGGTTGAGCTCCATGGCAAGGAGATGTTGGAGATCGTCTGCACTAGAGAACCAGACAAGGCCGACGAGATGATCAACATGCTCTGGAAGAAGGCTGGCGGCTCATATCCTAGGTTCGTTGGCGTTGATGTGGAGTACACCAGGGAAGACGAACCTCCGTAGAGAGCAGCAATTCTGTAGTTGTGCGTGGAGGAACTCTGCCTGGTGTACCACATCGCATCGGCCACAAAGTGGTGAACCATCCTACTCATTTTCCCTATTTGGTTCATCTGTTTAATTAGTACTGTATCCTCAAAATTTCATTAAACTTGTTTCCCAACTAGATGTACTAGTGTAGTTTGTGAAAGTGGATGCACTACTGCACTTCCTCAAGTAGATGCACTATAACGTATTTTTGAACCTGATGCACTGGATTACTATTTGAAAATCTTGTAGAAGATTAATTTCTGAAGTTGATGTACTAGTGTAGTTTCTTATCTTGATCCAATAGTGTAGTTTCTGCACTCGATGTATTAAAAGATGTTTCTGAACTTGATGTAGTGAAGTAGTTTATGAAATTGGTATGTTGTTATTTTCATAAGCAAAAAAACTAAGAACTTGGTGAAGCACTGGTATGTGTTGTTCTATTCAACAAAAGTAAAGTAAACTAGTACTAACGCAGCACATACATCATTGACTCAAACTGTATATATTCCAAAAAGAAAAATAACATGGTGTACTTGAATTTAATTTCGGAACTTTGTTTACTAGTTTCTGAAGTACATTCATCCATTAATTATACCATATAAGCATCTACTTCATGGATTCATCACTTGTAAAACAAAAAGAACTGAAGAATTCAAACATCAAAATAACACTAATCTTGAATATGTCTCTCCCCTTGCAGGCCCAAGCGCCTCAACGACATGCTGAAGCATGAGAAGTTGTTCAATTTGCCAGTTTCAGGATTGAAGGTGACATAGAGAAGCTGAAGATGTCTGGTTTGGAGATCAACACCAACAAGTACATCGACATTCAGCGCAATTGGAGAGTTCCATACACCAAAAAAGAGTACGACTCCTTGGCTGGTGTTGCAGCCAACGTCATCCAACCATTCTACAAAGACATGAAGAAGAAAATCGACGGGAAGGAAGACCATAAACTGTGGGGGACCGGCCCGCTGCCAAATTACCTCATCGAGTACATAGCGATGGATGCGTACGCCATCTACAAGTCATGGAAGATAATTGGCAACATCAAAATAGGTTGGGTAATTTCAAAAGAGCAGGAGGCTGACCCCTACTACCACTGCCACTATGTGGGATGAAGAGACATCAAAGTCTGCCTTCGTGCTGCTTGCGCTTGTGCTTGCCTTTAATCTTGTTGTTTCAAATTTGTAGTTTGCTCTTGTTAGGTTAGACCAGTTTGCTTATGTCTTGTGTGTCAGGGTTGAACCAGTTTGCTTATGTCGTGCTTGTCACGGTTGAATAAGTTTGCTTATGTCATCAAGTACATTGTTTGCTTATCTCATTATATAAGTTTGGTAGCTTCGTATTTTGTTTATGCATCATTTCAAATTCAAAGTAGCTTGTGAATGGAACTTTGTGGCTGCTCTTCAGTACTAGTTATGAAGCAACTAATCACACAAGGATGTTCCATGTGTAGTTTTGATTCAGTATTGTATGGAAAACATAACGTTGAAAACAATCAGTACAATTTGAGTTGCTTAACAATGCTTCAAAAGTTGAAGCAAAAAAATTTAGTACTTCATGTACTGTTCTCATCCATATGTAGCTGCTAGAAAATTAACAAGTACTACAATAGAAAAAGTTAAGAAGCATCAGCACACACTTATATTGGTCACTTGCAGACTAAGAAGGACAGTACTAGTACACTTGAACGGACAGTACATATTTACTACAATAAAAAGTACAAAGAAGCATCAGTTCGCACTCCCTCAAAAAATGTCAGATTAAGGACATAAGTGCTACTATGAATGAACTCTCAGTACAACTTAGTTTACATGCAAGTACTATAGTGCTAAAAATGATACCAGAAGACCCTTGAGAATAATCACAAAAATAAACACAAAAAGAAGGCAAAAACTCAATGAAAAGATAACACTTCCAAAAACCTCACAAGAACTACAACAAAAAGTATCAGTCCACATTACTGGTGGAGTCAAGTACTAGATTCAAACAAAAAAAATTGACCGCCCGAAGACAGGCAGGCCGTGACGCAGCTAGATACTTGAACTCGAGCCCACGGCGGAACCGTTGGCGAATCCCTAGTAATCGGCACAACGCAGGGCCAGCCGACCAGGGCCCACAGGTCATGAGAGAGTGCGAGAGCCGTGTATAAGCGCTCAGGTAAGTATTCACAAGAGTTCGACTAGTAGGACTCGGCAGCGCTTATAAACAGATCGAGAGCCCCCTCCCATAGTGAGGTGGGACTAAACCCAGAGCACACGCACATCCAGCAGTCCTCGAATCGCCCGCGTGGGCCATTTGGGCCGGAAAAGGGCCCAATAGCCTCCATCGTCTCCAAACACCCCACCCATAAGGCTAGTTGAATAAAGCAGAGCGCGGGGCAAAGAAGTATAAACTACAAAAAATGTTCGCAAACTAAAAATGGAAAAGTTCAAATACTTGTTTGCACGCAATAATTTTGAATAAAAATATTTTTAGCTCTGCACCACAGATGATAAAAAAAAGAAAAAATATGATACAAAAACAATGACACATTAAAAAGCGGAGAACTTAATAGGCTATTTGTTAAATGTACATAATTTAAACCAGCGAACTAAATATTGCTTTCAAGTTCAAATACTAAAATGCAAGAATTTCAAATAGATATTGTTTGTCAATTATGCTAAATTTCTTATTTATATAAAATCTGACTAGAGCTCAACTAATGATTTCTTCGTAAATAATCTCAATCCCAAAAAAAGTCAGTTCAAACATACATATGACATCAGTACTACAAAACCAAGAAGGGTCAGGCCACTCACCCTACATCCACACACCACTGTGACACCAATTTTTCAAAACCTTACGTTGTATGAAATTACAATTCAGTACCCACAGCACTAAACCATAAGTACACTAAAAAGAGAGTACAAAAACTATAAAGGCCTAACTTAGGTTGGGACAGATGAAAATAAAATAAGTCCCAGTTTTGAGCAACAACTCGTAGTGCACTGAAAAAAGTTTTCAGATCAACTAGGGTATAAGACTTTAGTGCAGAAATAAGACTTAACCTCCACACTGAAAACATCACAAAGTATACGTCACTTAAATAGTACAAAATGCCATCATCACCGACCCTGAGACGTGCAAGTGGGATAAGCAGCTGATAAGTACAGCTTGACAAGACAGGTCAGTGCGACAGTAAAAAAACCCTTGGCTTGGACAATTGGTTCTTCCAGGCCACCACCCGCGCCACCCACTAGGTGATTGCCACGACGGACTGCAACGGCGACCCCACGATCGAGAAGAACCGCCTCCCCCACGTCCCAAACCACGCCCTCCAAAAGCCCCAAATCGACTCCATCCCTGCCACATCTCCAAAAACCACCATTGCCGCTTCCATCTCCACTACAAACAACCCACGAACATCTCTCTTCCGAGCCCACAGTCGCCGGAGGAAGACAATGGCGGAGGAACCGTCTGCCAAGCTTCATCGTGGCGAGACGTCCTACCAGAGCAGCAACCTCGACGACGTTCACATCCCCGGCGAGAAGCACGAGTACACCCGAACCCTCACAGGGGTTGAGCTCCACGGCAAGGAGACGTTGGAGATCGTCTGCACCAGCGAACCAGACAAGGCCGACGAGATGATGAGCAGGCTCAGGATGAACCATACATTGCAGTTGGATAGGATGCATGAGTTTGGTATACTATGTATTCTATTAGTACCGCTCTGAAAGGTTAGGATGCTTTGGGTTGCGGCCTGAACTATGTATCTGTGGATATTACACTTTCAGCATGCTATTTCTTATTTTTAAGACTTCAATTTCTGTGAATTGTAAATGAACTATGATACTTTATATTGCATGCTCAACTATGTGTAGGATCACTACCGCTTTCTCCCCTGCTTGTACTGTCCTTGCCATGTTATCTCCTAAATGCTTACTCTTGCCATGTTATTCCCTAAATCATTATTCATTTCTTCCTTGCTCTGCTTATGCATCATGTATTTAGTACCAAAAAATGAGGTATGCTTCTTTTCATTAAAAAGTCTTTTCTTGTCAGTATATATGGAAGTATATGGGACGGCTTCCATAGAATACTTGTTTCTGTACTATATACTGGATGAAAATAATTTCCTTGCATGCGAACATGGCATGGCTAATTAGTAGTTGCACTACATTCCTGAAGCTTTTTTGAACTATTGGGAGACATGAGAAAGTTGTTGCACAGAAGTAAATGGTTCTTGTTTCCATTTCCAACAAAACCAAGGCTAAAAGTTGCTACTTCTGTAGTACTCCTGTATACAACAAATAGTGTTCAGCTAGACTGTCAATCTTACAGTTTGTTACTGACCGCTGCCTCTGTAGGCTTATTTCCGGCGCTGGTGGAAAAGCACCTGGGGCTGGGACGAAAGCAAAGTTGTAGCTATCATGCATTGTGCATGCAGGCAATTAGAATTTACGAAAACAAATAGAAATTGTGATTCTAATCGGATTCATTGTATTACATGATCTTTTGCATATCAGACTCTCCTTGCTGACACCTGGTGAAGTTGTGGTCCAGGAGAAGAATGAAGATTTTATAGCTCTAGCTTTCCCCTTCCGATAGTCATTCTCTCTTTCTCTAGGTTTTCTAAACTGAGATTATATTTACTGCCAGATTTTGATCTGATATACCGTGAAAATTTTACTAATTTTCATATCCGGAAGTAGCAGAGTTCACCAAAGGCCGACAACTGAGATTGTCAATGTGTACATGGCATGCATGTTTCTGTATATTTCTTTTGCTGGCACCAGTTACATGTTGTGCTAGCACTTCCTATAGATGCTCAAAAATATTAAATGTGATGGAGTAGTGTCACCATTTATGCAACCCTATCCAGGAATTCTTTCATCTCTCTCTCTCTATATATATATATATATATATAACTATATATTGATGCAAGGTGGGAGAAGAAGCATGTGACTGGCCTATACTTTGTTTTGTTATGGTCCTCTCCTATTTAATGGTAGATATGATGTATAGGTCGAAGCATCTGATGTTTCTTTCAGTGCATATTTGTGCTCTACGACGTCTGATGCACACATAGTTGAACCTCTTCTTCCATGTAATACTTTGCCAAAGAAGAATTTATTTGTTAGTGCTTTTGCTCTTTTCAGATATTAGCCTGGGTGTATAAACATACATGCCGCACATTGTATTCAAATTTCAATGCAAGACTAAACTAGGGGATTAATCATTATGGAAGGGAAACGATTGAATAACAAATTGTATAGATTTAGTATCACATCATTTATTTGTGACTGCATGATCTTAATTGCGCATCTCTGAAAATATTTTAGGCTGTTGCTCTTGGGAAGATTAGACTGATGTGGTGTTGCTTTATAAATAAATGACAAGCTAGCTTACAGGTTCGATTTAGGTGTGTAGGCAAAGGCAAAAAAACAGTCATAATCTCAGGTATAGGCATGCACATGCATGGCCACTTATCACAAAATAGGTAGGCACAGGTGCAGTATTGTGATTTTCAGCAAGAGAAAGAGAAGTGCAGTTAATTGTTCAGATTTTATGCTACACTTGAACCTTGCCCTAATAACTAGAACGGTTGTGATGTTGCTCTATTATAAGTGCCTTGCTTAAATGCTTGGTTAGGTCAGAGTGTGTAACACAAAGAAGGCTAGTAGAACCATGCTAGAAATAACATTAATGTGTTATAAGCTTCAGATAAGCCAAATATTTTGTGATAAGCTTCTATGGAAGTTACCTGGGTTTGGGAAGAAAGCAAAGATGAAGCTATCATGTGTTGTGCATGGAGGCAATGCTTGTGTATAGGTATGCCGCATCTGCTATCTGACACGGCACCAGTTTTTATAGCAATTTGAATTTGTGATTCTAATCCGATTCATTGTATTACAGGATCCTTTATGTAGCATGTCCTTACCGGCACCTGGTAGAAGTTGTGATCCAGCAGAAGAATGCCGGTCTTATAACTCTTGCTTCGCCCGGCTGACAGTCCTTCGTGCTCACCTCTTGGTATAACATTCAATGGTAGTGATAGCTTTGGGTGTGCCTCTGCACCCTTTCATGTAATTGTGTTTCCCCAAGAAATTTTTTAATTGTAATCTCATAGATTTTACACTCAGAGAAACAATTGGAGTAATGGTTAATGATCCAGTGTGGAGAAAATAATATGAAATGAAATGTGGGTTTACTGGCTTTATTTTTCTTTCCCATCATACAATGTATCTTTATGTTTTCCTAAATTTTAATTAATAAAAGGGTCCTGAGTATTGCCAAATTGTGAAGAATTTATTCTATATTGTTTTGCTTTAGAAGTTTCTCCATGACGGCACTTTGCAACTGGAAAAAGCATAAGGCCGGCGACCCATTTTTTTGTTCTATAGGCATCCCTTTGCACGCACATTCTGTAAATTAGACTAAGCAGTGAGACTTCGACAATTGTGTTTGCTGTCATCACCCTTTCAAACAATATATCATCTTCCGGTTCATTTTTTAATGCAAGTTTACAGCTACTCGGACTTCCTAATTGTAGGCTCACTATCTTGACCTACCGATGATTTAATTTGTGGCATTATTACCTTAAAAAATATTTGCATTTAATTTTCTTTATATATAGGGTTATAAGTTCTGACCAAATGTACTTAACCCGGTTGAAGGGTAATGATCATACGTCTGTAATACATTGTATGGCCCAAAATAGGTCCTATTCTTCTACCTTTTCTAGTCGATAGCTATTCACATCTATCACCTTAATCCAAAGAAGAGTTTGAACTAATGCTTTATTTCTGTCTTGCTCAAATATAAGGTTAAAAAAAAATGCAAATACTTTCAACGCGAACATGGTTTTAAACGGGTCTCTGCGTCATTTGACGCAACGGGTCATCTAGTTTTTAAATAGATAACTAAGCTCATACGTTGCATGCATGAGATTGAACTAGGCCTAACAGCCTCCATCGTCGTGGTCGATGCCATGTTCGAGCCGAGCACAAGCTCTAGCCCAGCTTGAACAAGCACGTCTCCAACCCTCTGCCGCCGTGGCAAGGTGCACCGAGGTCCTCTCCGTCTTCTTCCACTACGGGCGCGTCTCCACGAGCTTAGGATTAACCTCTTCAACATCATCTTCCTCCTCTGCTTCCTCAGCTTAATGGACCCGAGCACCACCGCAAAGATCAGCGCCTTGTCTCGCCCTCGGCATCGCGTCTCCGGTCTCCTCGTTGTATCCCTCGAGCCCCTGGTGAGCAGCCGCTCCTCCCAGCCTCTTGCCCTTGTCGAATCCGTCCGCGTAGCCGTCAATCCCGTCGTGCTCGAGGCCATTTGGACGCCATGGCAGCGAGCAAGCTCCTGCTTTTACCTTTGCGCACCCCACCTTTGCATGCATCTACACATGGGCGTCCCGGCACCCACGCACCGCGTCGCTCGCAGTACCCGCAACCCCTTGCCCATCGCCTCGTCGCCCGGCCCGTTCCAGCCACTGCAGCAACCGAGGCGAGCATGAGCTCGTCCTCGAGTTCCCACAACTGCCGCCTTGCACACGCTTGCTCGCGCACATCACCACGGGAACCCTTGTCGGTTTCCGCATCCCCGCCGTCGGCATGTGGTCGCTACGGTCGCCGTCTTGCTCTCCGGCGTCATCACCCAGTTCCCGTGGGATCCACGAAGGAGTCTTGGCCTTTGATTCGGTTTAAGACCAACCACGCCCTTGTCATGCACAACATGCAGCAGTAGCGCAATGGTAAGCACACAATGCACACATCCGAGGAACCTGGTGTTCGAAACCCATGTGCGTGTCCCCTATTTCTTTTGTCTAACCCCATGCATGAGGTTATACACATGCCGCGCGCGCACAGTTCGGCCTCATTCGCTGCTGGGCCGTTGCACTGTGCTGCTTCTGGCCCAGGCATGTTTTTTTCCTTGCTCTATTGATTTATCATTTTCCAGTGCATGCGTAATTACAAAAGGAGGACATCCTGTTTAACAACATTAAAATTGTGTTTTAGACAGAATAGTACCAAATTCAAAATATGCACATGGGGATTTTCCGGAATTGTTGTTTGTTCTTTCCGGCCTCATTCAAAATTGCCTAGATAGATAGATTTATCATGCTTCACCTCTTGCCATGATCAACAACATTTAATATTGATGAGTAGCTTAAACGGGAGTGAACTAAATGTTTGATTGTGGAGTTCCGTCAATATGCAACTCGTTGCATATTGCGCTCCACTTAATTTGTAATAATGTTTGTTGCATTTTGCCATGTGATGCCTCATTAAACCGGACATGTGTCATACTTGGTTGTGCATCATGTCATGTTTATGCTTGTGTGCTTACCATGTTGCTTGCTTCTTTCCGGTTGTGCTTCTTCTCGATAGCCCCGGTTTCGTTGTGATTGTGAGGATGCGTTCGACTACGTTGGTTCCTCTACTTCATGGACTCGATCTTTTACCGAGCGGGATTTCAGGCAAGATGACCATTACCTTGGATATCACTACTATCTTTGCTTTCTAGTTGTCTCGATGATATCGCCATGTCGCGCTACCTACCACTTGTTTGCCAAGCCTCCCAAATTGCCATGATATACCTCTTGTTGGGAAAAGTTGCATCGAAAACAAAAAAATTCTACGCACACGCAATGATCTTGCCATGGAGATGCATAGCAACGAGGGGGGGAGTGTGTCTACGTACCCTCTTAGACCATAAGCGGAAGCGTTTCACAACGCGGTTGATGTAGTCGAACTTTCTTCACGATCCACCTATCGAGTACCAAACGTACGGCACCTCCGAGTTCTGCACACGTTCAGCTCGGTGACGTCCCTCGCCTTCTTGATCCAGCAAGACGTCGAGGTAGTAGATGAGTTCCTTCGGCACGACGGCGTGATGACGATGATGCCGAAGTGATCTCCGCAGGGCTTTGCCTAAGCACTACAAAAATATGATCGGGGGAGTAAACGGTGGATGGGGGGCGCCGCACACGGCTAGGCAATTGTCTAGTGTGTGCTAGGGGCGCCCCCCACATATATATAGGTGGGAGGGGGAGGGGAGAGGCCAGAAGGCGCCCCAAGTAGGACCGAATCCTACTTGGGCTCCTCCCAAGCCGCGCGCCCCCACTACCATATATGCTAGAGGGGGAAGCAAAGAGGAGGGGGAGAAAGGGAAGGGGAGGCCGAATCCCCCTTTCCTTTCTCTTCCCTTCTTTCTTTCTCCCCCTGGTTAGGAACATATGGGGGGCGCACCAGCCCGTGGTGGCTGGTGCGTTTCCCCTCTTGGCCCATAAGGCCCATATCTTTTGCCAGGGGTGCCCAGAACCCCTTCCGGTGACCCGATATGTACCCGGTACCCTCCAGAACACTTCCGGTGTCCGAATACTATCGTCCTATATATCAATCTTTACCTCTCGATCATTTTTCCATGTGATGCCTCATTAAACCGGACATGTATCATACCTGGTTGTGCATCATGTCATGTTTATGCTTGTGTGCTTACCATGTTGCTTGCTTCTTTCCGGTTGTGCTTCTTCTCGATAGCCCTGGTTTCGTTGTGATTGTGAGGATGCGTTCGACTACATTGGTTCCTCTACTTCATGGATTCGATCTTTTTCCGAGCAGGATTTCAGGCAAGATGAACATTACCTTGGATCTCACTACTATCTTTGCTTACTAGTTGTCTCGATGCTATCGCCATGTTGTGCTACCTACCACTTGTTTGTCAAGCCTCCCAAATTGCCATGATATACCTCTTGTTGGGAAAAGATGCATGGAAAACAAAAAAATTCTACGCACACGCAATGATCTATCCATGCAGATGCATAGAAACGATGGGGAGAGTGTGTCTACGTACCCTCTTAGACCATAAGAGGAAGCGTTTCACAACGCGGTTGATGTAGTCGAACTTTCTTCGCGATCCACCGGTCGAGTACCAAACGTACGACACCTCCGAGTTCTGCACACGTTCAGCTTGGTGACGTCCCTCGCCTTCTTGATCCAGCAAGACGTCGAGGTAGTAGATGAGTTCCTTCAGCACGATGGCGTGATGACGGTGATGGTGAAGTGATCTCCGCGGGGCTTTGCCTAAGCACTATGAAAATATGATCGGGGGAGTAAACGGTGGAGGGGGGCGCCGCACACGGCTAGGGAATTGTCTGGTGTGTGCTAGGGGCACCCCCACATATATATAGGTGGGAGAGGGAGGGGGAGGGGAGAGGCTAGGAGGCGCCCCAAGTAGGACCGAATCCTACTTGGGCTCCTCCCAAGCCGCGCGTGCGCACTGCCATATATGCCGGAGGGGGAAGGAAAGAGGAGGGGGAGAATGGGAAGGGGGAGGCCGAATCCCCTCCCTTTCCTTTCTCTTCCCTTCTTTCCTTGTCCCCCTAGTTCGGACCATATGGGGGGCACACCAGCCCCTGGTGACTAGTTTGTTTCCCCTCTTGGCCCATAAGGCCCATATCTTTTGCCAGGGGTGCCCATAACCCCTTCCGGTGACCCGATATGTACACGGTACCCTCCGGAACACTTCCGGTGTCTGAATACTATCGTCCTATATATATCAATCTTTACCTCTCGACCATTTTGAGACTCCTCGTCATGTCCGTGATCTCATCCGGGACTCCAAACTTTTGGGGAACGTAGTAATTTCAAAAAAATTCCTACGCACACGCAAGATCATCGTGATGTATAGCAACGAGAGGGGAGAGTGTTGTCCACGTACCCTCGTAGACCGGAAGCGGAAGCGTTTAACACAACGCGGTTGATGTAGTCGTATGTCTTCACGATCCGACCGATCAAGTACCGAACGCACGGCACCTCCGAGTTCAGCACACGTTCAGCTCGATGACGTCCCTCGAACTCCGATCCAGCCGAGTGTTGAGGGAGAGTTTCGACAGCATGACGGCGTGGTGGCGATGATGATGTTCCACCGACGCAGGGCTTCGCCTAAGCACCGCTACGATATTATCGAGGTGTAATATGGTGGAGGGGGGCACCACACACGGCTAAGAGATCAATGATTAATTGTGTGTATAGAGGTGCCCCCCTGCCCCCGTATATAAAGGAGCAAGGGGGGTTCGGCCGGCCAAGGGGAGAGGCGCGCCAGGAGGAGTCCTACTCCTACCGGGAGTAGGACTCCCCCCTTTTCCATGTTGGACTAGGAGAGAGAGGGGGAAGAGGTGGAGGGGAGGAAGGAAAGGGGGGCGCCGCCCCCCTCTCCTTGTCCTATTCGGACTGGGGGGAGGGGCGTGCGGCCCTGCCTTGGCCTCCTCTCCTCTCTTCCACCTAGGCCCACTAAGGCCCATTAAGTTACCGGGGGGTTCCGGTAACCTCCCGGTACTCCGGAAAAATCCCGATTTCACCCGGAACACTTCCGATATCCAAACATAGGCTTCCAATATATCAATCTTTATGTCTCGATCATTTCGAGACTCCTCGTTATGTCCGTGATCACATCCGGGACTCCGAACAACCTTCGGTACATCAAAACATATAAACTCATAATATAACTGTCATCGTAACGTTAAGCGTGCGGACCCTACGTGTTCGAGAATTATGTAGACATGACCGAGACACCTCTCCGGTCAATAACCAATAGCGGAACCTGGATGCTCATATTGGTTCCCACATATTCTACGAAGATCTTTATCGGTTAGACCGCATAATAACATACGTTATTCCCTTTGTCATCGGTATGTTACTTGCCCGAGATTCGATCGTCGGTATCTTGATACCTAGTTCAATCTCGTTACCGGCAAGTCTCTTTACTCGTTCCGTAATACATCATCCCGCAACTAACTCATTAGTCACAATGCTTGCAAGGCTTATAGTGATGTGTATTACTGAGTGGGCCCAGAGATACCTCTCCGACAATCGGAGTGACAAATCCTAATCTCGAAATACGCCAACCCAACAAATACCTTTGGAGACACCTGTAGAGCACCTTTATAATCACCCAGTTACGTTGTGACGTTTGGTAGCACACAAAGTGTTCCTCCGGTAAACGGGAGTTGCATAATCTCATAGTCATAGGAACATGTATAAGTCATGAAGAAAGCAATAGCAACATACTAAACGATCGAGTGCTAAGCTAACGGAATGGGTCAAGTAAATCACATCATTCTCCTAATGATGTGATCCCGTTAATCAAATGGCAACTCATGTCTATGGCTAGGAAACATAACCATCTTTGATCAATGAGCTAGTCAAGTAGAGGCATACTAGTGACACTCTGTTTGTCTATGTATTCACACAAGTATTATGTTTCCGGTTAATACAATTCTAGCATGAATAATAAACATTTATCATGATATAAGGAAATAAATAATAACTTTATTATTGCCTCTAGGGCATATTTCCTTCAGTCTCCCACTTGCACTAGAGTCAATAATCTAGATTACATAGTAATGATTCTTACACCCATGGAGTCTTGGTGATGATCATGTTTTGCTTGTGGAAGAGGCTTAGTCAACGGGTCTGCAACATTCAGATCCGTATGTATCTTGCAAATTTCTATGTCTCCCATCTGGACTAAATCCCGGATGGAGTTGAAGCGTCTTTTGATGTGCTTGGTTCTTTTGTGAAATCTGGATTCCTTTGCTAAGGCAATTGCACCAGTATTGTCACAAAAGATGTTCATTGGACCCGATGCACTAGGTATGACACCTAGATCGGATATGAACTCCTTCATCCAGACTCCTTCATTTGCTGCTTCTGAAGCAGCTATGTACTCCGCTTCACACGTAGATCCCGCCACGACACTTTGCTTAGAACTGCACCAACTGACAGCTCCACCATTCAATGTAAACACATATCCAGTTTGCGATTTAGAATCGTCCGGATCAGTGTCAAAGCTTGCATCAACGTAACCATTTACGATGAGCTCTTTGTCACCTCCATAAACGAGAAACATATCCTTAGTCCTTTTCAGGTATTTCAGGATGTTCTTGACCGCTATCCAGTGATCCACTCCTGGATTACTTTGGTACCTCCCTGCTAAACTTATAGCGAGGCACACATCAGGTCTGGTACACAGCATTGCATACATGATAGAGCCTATGGCTGAAGCATAGGGAACATCTTTCATCTTCTCTCTATCTTCTGCAGTGGTCGGGCATTGAGTCTTACTCAATCTCACACCTTGTAATACAGGCAAGAACCCTTTCTTTGCTTGATCCATTTTGAACTTCTTCAAAACTTTGTCAAGGTATGTGTTTTGTGAAAGTCCAATTAATCATTTTGATCTATCTCTATAGATCTTGATGCCCAATATATATGCAGCTTCACCGAGGTCTTTCATTGAAAACCTCTTATTCAAGTATCCCTTTATGCTATCCAGAAATTCTATATCATTTCCAATTAGCAATATGTCATCCACATATAATATCAGAAATGCTACTGAGCTCCCACTCACTTTCTTGTAAATACATGCTTCTCCAAAAGTCTGTATAAAACCAAATGCTTTGATCACACTATCAAATCGTTTATTCCAACTCCGAGAGGCTTGCACCAGTCCATAAATGGATCGCTGGAGCTTGCACACTTTGTTAGCTCCCTTTGGATCGACAAAACCTTCCGGTTGCATCATATACAACTCTTCTTCCAGAAATCCATTCAGGAATGCAGTTTTGACATCCATTTGCCAAATTTCATAATCATAAAATGCGGCAATTGCTAACATGATTCGGACAGACTTGAGCATCGCTACGGGTGAGAAAGTCTCATCGTAGTCAATCCCTTGAACTTGTCGAAAACCTTTCGCAACAAGTCGAGCTTTATAGACAGTAACATTACCGTCAGCGTCAGTCTTCTTCTTGAAGATCCATTTATTTTCAGTGGCTTGCCGATCATCAGGCAAGTCAACCAAAGTCCATACTTTGTTCTCATACATGGATCCCATCTCGGATTTCATGGCTTCAAGCCATTTTGCGGAATCTAGGCTCACCATCGCTTCTTCATAGTTTGTAGGTTCGTCATGGTCTAGTAACATAACCTCTAGAACAGGATTACCGTACCACTCTGGTGCGGATCTTAATCTGGTTGACCTACGAGGTTCAGTAATAACTTGATCTGAAGTTTCATGATCATTATCATTAACTTCCCCACTAATTGGCGTAGGTGTCGTAGAAACTGGTTTCTGTGATGATCCACTTTCCAATAAGGGAGCAGGCACAGTTACCTCATCAAGTTCTACTTTCCTCCCACTCACTTCTTTCGAGAGAAACTCCTTCTCTAGAAAGGATCCATTCTTAGCAACGAATGTCTTGCCTCCGGATCTGTGATAGAAGGTGTACCCAACAGTCTCCTTTGGGTATCCTATGAAGACACATTTCTCCGATTTAGGTTCGAGCTTATCAGGTTGAAGTTTCTTCACATAAGCATCGCAACCCCAAACTTTAAGAAACGACAACTTTGGTTTCTTGCCAAACCATAGTTCATAAGGCGTCGTCTCAACGGATTTTGATGGTGCCCTATTTAGAGTGAATGCAGCCGTCTCTAAAGCATAACCCCAAAATGATAGTGGTAAATCAGTAAGAGACATCATAGATCGCACCATATCTAGTAAAGTACGATTACGACGTTCAGACACACCATTACGTTGTGGTGTTCTGGGTGGCATGAGTTGCGAAACTATTCCGCATTGTTTCAAATGTAGGCCAAACTCGTAACTCAAATATTCTCCTCCACGATCTGATCGTAGAAACTTTATTTTCTTGTTATGATGATTTTCAACTTCGCTCTGAAATTCTTTGAACTTTTCAAATGTTTCAGACTTATGTTTCATTAAGTACATATACACATATCTGCTCAAATCATCTGTGAAGGTGAGAAAATAACGATATCCGCCACGAGCCTCAATATTCATCGGACCACATACATCTGTATGTATGATTTCCAACAAATTAGTTGCTCTCTCCATAGTTCCGGAGAACGGTGTTTTAGTCATCTTGCCCATGAGACACGGTTCGCAAGTACCAAGTGATTCATAATCAAGTGATTCCAAAAGTCCATCATTATGGAGTTTCTTCATGCGCTTTATACCGATATGACCTAAACGGCAGTGCCACAAATAAGTTGCACTATCATTATCAACTCTGCATCTTTTGGCTTCGACATTATGAATATGTGTGTCACTACTACCGAGATTCATTAAAAATAGTCCACTCTTCAAGGGTGCATGACCATAAAAGATATTACTCATATAAATAGAACAACCATTATTCTCTGATTTAAATGAATAACCGTCTCGCATCAAACAAGATCCAGATATAATGTTCATGCTTAACGCTGGCCCCAAATAACAATTATTAAGGTCTAATACTAATCCCGAAGGTAGATGTAGAGGTAGCGTGCCGACGGCGATCACATCGACTTTGGAACCGTTTCCCACGCGCATCGTCACCTCGTCCTTGGCCAGTGTTCGCTTAATCCGTAGTCCCTGTTTCGAGTTGCAAATATCAGCAACAAAACTAGTATCAAATACCCAGGTGCTACTGCGAGCTCTGGTAAGGTACACATCAATAACATGTATATCACATATACCTTTGTTCACCTTGCCATCCTTCTTATCCGCCAAATACTTGGGGCAGTTCCGCTTCTAGTGACCAGTCTGCTTGCAGTAGACGCACTCAGTTTCAGGCTTAGGTCCAGATTTGGGTTTCTTCTCCTGAACAGCAACTTGCTTGCTGTT
Organism: Triticum aestivum; assembly: GCF_018294505.1. NCBI lineage: Eukaryota > Viridiplantae > Streptophyta > Magnoliopsida > Poales > Poaceae > Triticum > Triticum aestivum. The sequence continues at coordinate 143,763,393 of NC_057805.1, forward strand.
CTTCTTGAAGTTCCCCTTCTTCTTCCCTTTGCCCTTTTTCTTGAAACTAGTGGTCTTATTGACCATCAACACTTGATGCTCCTTTTTGATTTCTACCTCCGCTGCCTTTAGCATTGCGAAGAGCTCGGGAATTGTCTTATTCATCCCTTGCATGTTATAGTTCATCACGAAGCTCTTGTAGCTTGGTGGCAGTGATTGAAGAATTCTGTCAATGGCGCTATCATCCGGAAGATTAACTCCCAGTTGAATCAAGTGATTGTTATACCCAGACATTTTGAGTATATGTTCACTGACAGAACTATTCTCTTCCATCTTGCAGCTGTAGAACTTATTGGAGACTACATATCTCTCAATCCGGGCATTTGCTTGAAATATTAACTTCAACTCCTGGAACATCTCATATGCTCCATGACGTTCAAAACGTCGTTGAAGACCCGGTTCTAAGCTGTAAAGCATGGCACACTGAACTATCGAGTAGTCATCAGCTTTGCTCTGCCAGACGTTCATAACCTCTGGTGTTTCTCTTGCAGCAGGCCTGGCACCCAACGGTGCTTCCAGGACATAATTCTTCTGTGCAGCAATGAGGATAATCCTCAAGTTACGGACCCAGTCCGTATAATTGCTACCATCATCTTTCAACTTTGCTTTCTCAAGGAATGCATTAAAATTCAACGGAACAACAGCACGGGCCATCTATCTACAATTAACATAGACAAGCAAGATACTATCAGGTACTAAGTTCATGATAAATTTAAGTTCTATTAATCATATTACTTAAGAACTCCCACTTAGATAGACATCCCTCTAATCATCTAAGTGATTACGTGATCCAAATCAACTAAACCATAACCGATCATCACGTGAAATGGAGTAGTTTTCAGTGGTGAACATCACTATGTTGATCATATCTACTATATGATTCACGCTCGACCTTTCGGTCTCAGTGTTCCGAGGCCATATCTGCATATGCTAGGCTCGTCAAGTTTAACCTAAGTATTCTATGTGTGCAAAACTGGCTTGCACCCGTTGTAGATGGACGTAGAGCTTATCACACCCGATCATCACGTGGTGTCTGGGCACGACGAACTTTGGCAACGGTGCATACTCAGGGAGGACACTTTTATCTTGAAATTTAGTGAGAGATCATCTTATAATGCTACCGTCAATCAAAGCAAGATAAGATGCATAAAAGATAAACATCACATGCAATCAATATAAGTGATATGATATGGCCATCATCATCTTGTGCTTGTGATCTCCATCTCCGAAGCACCGTCATGATCACCATCGTCACCGGCGCGACACCTTGATCTCCATCGTAGCATCGTTGTCGTCTCGCCAACTATTGCTTCTACGACTATCGCTACCACTTAGTGATAGAGTAAAACAATTACATGGCGATTGGATTGCATACAATAAAGCGACAACCATATGGCTCCTGCCAGTTGCCGATAACTCGGTTACAAAACATGATCATCTCATACAATAAAATTCAGCATCATGTCTTGACCATATCACATCACAACATGCCCTGCAAAAACAAGTTAGACGTCCTCTACTTTGTTGTTGCAAGTTTTACGTGGCTGCTACGGGCTTAGCAAGAACCGTTCTTACCTATGCATCAAAACCACAACGATAGTTTGTCAAGTTGGTGCTGTTTTGACCTTCGCAAGGACCGGGCGTAGCCACACTCGGTTCAACTAAAGTGAGAGAGACAGACACCCGCCAGTCACCTTTAAGCAACGAGTGCTCGCAACGGTGAAACCAGTCTCGCATAAGCGTACGCGTAATGTCGGTCCGGGCCGCTTCATCTCACAATACCGCTGAACCAAAATATGACATGCTGGTAAGCAGTATGACTTATATCGCCCACAACTCACTTGTTTTCTACTCGTGCATATAACATCAACGCATAAAACCTAGCTCACATACCACTGTTGGGGAACGTAGTAATTTCAAAAAAATTCCTACGCACACGCAAGATCATCGTGATGTATAGCAACGAGAGGAGAGAGTGTTGTCCACGTACCCTCGTAGACCGGAAGCGGAAGCGTTTAACACAACGCGGTTGATGTAGTCGTACGTCTTCACGATCCGACCGATCAAGTACCGAACGCACGGCACCTCCGAGTTCAGCACACGTTCAGCTCGATGACGTCCCTCGAACTCCGATCCGGCCGAGTGTTGAGGGAGAGTTTCGTCAGCACGACGGCGTGGTGACAATGATGATGTTCTACCGACGCAGGGCTTCGCCTAAGCACCGCTACAATATTATCGAGGTGTAATATGGTGGAGGGGGCACCGCACACGGCTAAGAGATCAATGATCAATTGTGTGTATAGAGGTGCCCCCTGCCCCCGTATATAAAGGAGCAAGGGGGGTTCGGCCGGCCAAGGGGAGAGGCACGCCAGGAGGAGTCCTACTCCTACCGGGAGTAGGACTCCCCCCTTTTCCATGTTGGACTAGGAGAGAGGGGGGGAGAGGTGGAGGGGAGGAAGGAAAGGGGGGGCGTCGCCCCCCTCTCCTTGTCCTATTCGGACTGGGGGGAGGGGCGTGCGGCCCTGCCCTGGCCTCCTCCCCTCTCTTCCACCTAGGCCCACTAAGGCCCATTAAGTTACCGGGGGTTTCCGGTAACCTCCCGGTACTCCGGAAAAATCCCGATTTCACCCGGAACACTTCCGATATCCAAACATAGGCTTCCAATGTATCAATCTTTATGTCTCGACCATTTCGAGACTCCTCGTTATGTCCGTGATCACATCCGGGACTCCGAACAACCTTCGGTACATCAAAACATATAAACTCATAATATAACTGTCATCGTAACGTTAAGCGTGCGGACCCTACGGGTTCGAGAAGTATGTAGACATGACCGAGACACCTCTCCGGTCAATAACCAATAGCGGAACTTGGATGCCCATATTGGCTCCTACATATTCTACGAAGATCTTTATCGGTCGAACCGTTATGACAACATATAACCTCGGTATGTTACTTGCCCGAGATTCGATCGTCTGTATCTTCATACCTAGTTCAATCTCATTACCGGCAAGTCTCTTTACTCATTCCGTAATACATCACCTCGTGACTAACTCCTTAGTCGTTTGCTTGCAAGCTTATGATGTGTATTACCGAGAGCGCCCAGAGATACCTCTCCGATACTTGGAGTGATAAATCCTAATCTCGATCTATGCCAACTCAACAAACACCTTCGGAGATACATGTAGAGCATCTTTATAATCACCCAGTTACATTGTGATGTTTGATAGCACATAAGGAATTCCTTTGGTATCGGGGAGTTGCATAATCTCATAGTCGAAGGAATATGTATTTGACATGAAGAAAGCAATAGCAATAAAATTGAACGATCAATATGCTAAGCTAATGGATGGGTCTTGTCCATCACATCATTCTCCTAATGATGTCATCCCGTTATCAAATGACAACTCATGTCCATGGTTAGGAAACCTTAACCGTCTTTGATTGACGAGCTAGTCAAGTAGAGGCTCACTAAGGACAGAATGTTTATTTAAGTATTCACACATGTATTTAAGTTTCCGATCAATACAATTCTAGCATGAATAATAAATCTTTATCATGAATAAGGAAATATTAATTAACAACTTTATTATTGCCTCTAGGGCATATTTCCTTCAGTCTCCCACTTGCACTAGACTCAATAATCTAGATTACATTGTAATGAATCTAACACCCATGGAGTCTTGGTGTTGATCATGTTTTGCTCGTGGAAGAGGCTTAGTCAACGGGTCAGCAACATTTAGATATGTATGTGAAGGAAATATGCCCTAGAGGAAATAATGAAGTTGTTATTTATATTTCCTTATATCATGAAAAATGTTTATTATTCATGCTACAATTGTATTAACCAGAAACTTAGTACATGTGTGAATACATAGACAAACAGAGTATCCCTAGTCTACCTCTACTTGACTAGCTCATTAATCAAAGATGGTTAAGTTTCCTAACCATAGACATGTGTTGTCATTTGATGAACGGGATCACATCATTAGAGAATGATGTGCTGGACAAGACCCATCCGTTAGCTTAGCATAATGATCGTATAGTTTTTGCTATTGCTTTCTTCATGACTTATACATGTTCCTCTGACCATGAGACTATGCAACTCCCGAATACCGGAGGAACACCTTGTGTGCTAGCAAACATCACAACGTAACTGGGTGATTATAAAGATGCTCTACAGGTGTCTCCGAAGGTGTTTGTTGAGTTGGCATAGATCGAGATTAGGATTTATCACTTCATGTATCGGAGAGGTATCTCTGGGCCCTCTCGGTAATGCTCATCACTATAAGCCTTGCAAGCAATGTGACTAATGAGTTAGTTGTGGAATCATGCATTACGGAACGAGTAAAGAGACTTGCCGGTAACGAGATTGAACTAGATATGAAGATACCGACGATCGAATCTCAGGCAAGTAACATAACGATGACAAAGGGAATGATGTATGTTGTTATGCGGTTTGACTAATAAAGATCTTCATAGAATATGTAGGAGCCAATATGAGCATCCAGGTTCCGCTATTGGTTATTGACCAGAGATGTGTCTCGGTCATGTCTGCATAGTTATCGAACCTGTAGGGTCCACACGCTTAACGTTCGATGACGATTTGTATTATGAGTTATGTGATTTGATGAATGTAGTTTGTTCGGAGTCCCAGATGAGATCACGGACATGACGAGAAGTCTCGAAATGGTCGAGAGGTAAAGATTCATATATAGGACGATGGTATTTGGACACCGGAAGTGTTCCGGGTGATACCGGGTCACCGGAAGGGGTTCCGGGCAACCCCTGGCAAAGATATGGGCTTAATGGGCCAAGTAAGGGAACAGACCAGCCCACAAGGGGATGGTGCGCCCCCTATAGGGCCATCCACGTGGGGAGAAAGGGAAAGGAGAGGAGGAAAAGGAAAGTATGAAGTAGGACTCCTACCTCCTTCCCCTCCCCCTCCTTCCTTTCCCCCTTGTCCAAATATGGTAGGGGGCGAATTGGACTAGGGGCCCAAGTAGGATTCCTCCTACTTGGGCGCGCCCTAGGCTGCCTCCCTCCCTCTCCCTCCTTTATATACGTGGGGAGGTCACCCCTAGAACACACATCAATTATTCCTAGCCGTGTGCGCCCCCCCCCCTCCACAGTTAACACCTCGGTCATATCGTCGTAGTGCTTAGGCGAAGCCCTGCGCCGGTAACTTCATCATCACCGTCACCACGCCGTCGTGCTGAAGGAACTCTCCCTCGTCCTCAACTGAATCAAGAGCTCGAGGGACGTCATCGTGCTGAACGTGTGCTGAACACGGAGGTGCCGTATGTTCGATACTTGGATCGGTTGGGTCGTGAAGACGTTCGACTACATCAACTGCGTTACTAAACGCTTCCGCTTTCGGTCTACGAGGGTACGTGGACACACTCTCCCCGCTCGTTGCTATGCTTCTCCTAGATAGATCTTGCGTGATCGTAGGATTTTTTTTGACATACTACGTTCCCCAACAGTATGTATTTTGGAAATTTATATGTCTCCCTCCTTGACTTGATCACGGATGGAGTTGAAGCGTCTCTTGATGTATTTGGTTCTTTTGTGAAATCTGGATTCCTTCGCCAAGGCAATTGCTCTAGTATCGTAACAAAAGATTTTCATTGGACCTGATGCACTAGGTATTACAGCTAGATTGGATATGAACTCCTTCATCTCGACTCATTCATTTGTTGCTTCCGAAGCAGCCATGTACTCCGCTTCACATGTAGATCCCGCCATGATGCTCTACTAGGAACTGCACCAACTGACAGCTCCGCCATTCAATATAAATATGTATCTAGTTTATGACTTAGAGTCATCCGGATCAGTGTCAAAGCTAGCATCGACGTAACCATTTACGACGAGCTCTTTGTCACCTCCATAAACGAGAAACATATCCTTGGTCCTTTTTAGGTACTTCAGGATGTTCTTGACCGTTGTCTAGTGATCCACTCCTGGATTACTTTGTCACCTCCATAGTTGAATCGAGTTTGACTACGCCCGGTCCTTGTTGAATGTTAAAATAGCACAATTGACAAAAAAAATTGTGGTTTTGATGCATAGGTACGAACGGTTCTTGCTAGAAGCCCGAAGTAGCCACGTAAAACTTGCAACAACAATGTAGAGGACGTAAAACTTGCAGGGCATGTTGTGATATGATATGCTCAAGAAGTGATGGGATATAAATTGTTGTATGAGATGATCATGTTTTGTAAAAGTTATCGGCAACTGGCAGGAGCCTCTTGGTTGTCTCTTTATTGCATAAGATGCAAGCGCCATGTAATTGCTTTACTTTATCGCTATGCGATAGCAATAGTTGCAAAAGCAATAGTTGGCGAGACGACCATTTGATGACACGTTGATAAAGATCAAGATGATGAAGATCATGGTGTCATGCTGGTGATGATGGAGATCATGATGGTACTTTGGACATGGAGATCAAAGCCACAAGATGATGATGGCCATATCATGTCACATATTTTAATTGCATGTGATGTTTATCTTTTATGCATCTTATTTTGCTTAGTACGGCGGTAGCATTATAAGATGATCCCTCACTAAATTTCAAGGTATAAGTGTTCTCCCTGAGTATGCACCGTTGCTACAGTTCGTCGTGCCGAGACACCACGTGATGATCGGGTGTGATAAGCTCTACGTTCACATACAACGGGTGCAAGCCAGTTTTGCACACGCACAAAACTCGGGTTAAACTTGACGAGCCTAGCATATGCAGATATGGCCTCGGAACACTGAGACCGAAAGGTCGAGCGTGAATCATATAGTAGATATGATCAACATAGTGATGTTCACCATTGAAAACTACTCCATCTCATGTGATGATCGGACATGGTTTAGTTGATATGGATCACATGATCATTTAGATGACTAGAGGGATGTCTATCTAAGTGGGAGTTCTTTAGTAATATGATTAATTGAACTTTAATTTATCATGAACTTAGTTCTGATAGTTTTTGCATATCTATGTTGTAGATCAATAGCTCGCGTATAGCTCCCCTGTTTTATTTTTGATATGTTCCTAGAGAAAACTAAGTTGAAAGATGATAGTAGTAGTGATGCAGACTAGGTCCATGATTTGAGGATTATCCTCGTTGCTGCACAGAAAAAATAGTTCCTTGATGCGCCGCTAGGTGACAGACCTATTGCAGGAGCAGATGCAGACGTTATGAATGTTTGACAAGCTCAGTATGATGACTACTTGATAATTTAGTGCACCATGCTTTACGGCTTAGAACCGGGACTTCAAAAACATTTTGAACGCCACGGAGCATATGAGATGTTCCAAGAGTTAAAATTGGTATTTCAGACTCATGCCCATGTCGAGAGGTATGAGACCTCTGACAGTACTTTGCCTACAAGATGGAGGAGAATAGCTCAATGAGCATGTGCTCAGATTGTCTGGGCACTACAATTGCTTGAATCAAGCGGGAGTTAATCTTCCAGATAAGATAGTCACTACTAGGGAAAACCTTATACACAGAACTTTAGCAGTAGCGCTTGTTAAAAAAACGCGCTACTGCTACACAGCAGTAGCGCGGGCGGAATAACCGCGCTGCAGATACATATATAGCAGTAGCGCGTCCCGTTGTAAAAGCGCTACTACTAAAATTCCCACCACTAAGCCGATAGGCTACACATAGTAGTAGTGATCTTTTAGAAACAGCGCTACCGCTAATATTTTTGTAGCAGCGCGTTTATGTGTAAGGCGCTACTGCTAATGAAAAGAAAATGAAATGAAAAACAAGTAGAAAAGTAAATGAAAATGAAAGAAATAGAAAAACGAGAAAGGAAAAAAATAAAATGTAAAGAAAAAAAATGAAAAAGGGAAAAAAGGAGAAAGGCATAGCAGTAGCGCGTTTCTGAAAACGCGTTGTAGCTAACTTAGCTATAGCGCGTTTTCAGAAACGCGCTACCGTTATGTTTCACTTAACCAGCGGTTTCCCTCCCCCCGGCCACCACTTCTCCCCCAAATCCCTCGCCCCACTTCGCCGCCGTCTCCCCAATTCGCCGTCGCCCCACTTCGTCGTCGTCTCCTGCCGGCGTGGACGCCCGCAACCTCACCGTCTCCCCCGAGGCTGCCCCCATCCTCACTGCCGCCGCCCAAGGCCACCTTCAGCCTCACCGCCGCCGCCCGAGGCCGCCCTCGACCTCACTGCCACCCGAGCCAGCCCAGGACCACCGCTACCCGTGCCCGAGCCCGCCCTCCCCGCCCCTGCCTCCATCGCCGAGCACCTCCCCGCCACCGTCCCTCCCCTCTCTGTAAGCCCCCCACCACTCCTCTCTCTCTGCATTTTAGAGCAAAAGTTAGTACAGCAAAAGTTAGTTTATAGCAAAAAATTTAGTTTAGAGCAAAAGATGATAAGTAGTAGATGTTAGAGCAAAAATTAGTTTAGAGCAAAAAATTTGGTTTACAGCAAAAGTTAGTTAGGGCAGTAGGTTTTAATTAGGGCTTTTGTTTTCATAGATGTTTTTTAAAAGAAAAAATGAAGAAAATGTTGTAGCAGTGCTGCTTGTAGTATATAGTGATAATAGTAGATGTTAATTAGGTTAGGGCAGTAGTGGTACTAGTAGATGTTAATTAGATGTTTTTTAGTTAGGGCAGTAGGGTTTTGCTAGGTTAATTAGGTTAGTAGTGCTGCTAGTAGTAGTGGTGCAGTAGGTTAATTAGGTGAAGTTAAATGAATAACCTAAATGAATGAAATTAGTAGTTAACTGAATTTTTTTCCTTTCATCATTATAGAGCACTAAAGTTAACTGAATTTTGCTCTATTAGTAGTTAAATGAATTTTCTTCTACACTTAGTTTTTGAATTAGCTTGTGACATTTGGACATGTGGTTGCTCGTGTATATTTGGACATGTGTTGCGGTGTCGAAGATGGATATTTGAACACTGTTTCCAGGGAATGAAGCCGAGTGGCCTATGTTTTGCCGGAATGTTGATTCATTTCCGTTCCAGCAAATTTTAGGTGCTCGATTTGTCCACTTTTTAGCAAAGGTCATGCCGAAATTTTTCGTGAATTTCGGCATGACTTGTGTTTCAAACTAGGACATATCGAGTGCCCGGGATTTGCCGCACCGGGAAGGAGTCAACATTCCTGCAAAACATAGGCCTTTTTATGTCATTATTCATTTTATTAGGTCTAGAATTAATTGACTATATTTAATCGTAGGAAACATGGCTAGCAACGATGAAGGACAGGGTTCTGTTGAGTGCGACGACGTCTACCTGGCGGCAGGCGAATTTTTGAGGGAAGCCAACAATCAACGGTTGTTGTTGCTGGGCCCACGTGTCGCATCAGGGACTGATACCGACATGCAGACCGGCGATGAGACTGAGAACGGCGTCGACACCAGCGCCGAGACTAGCGGAGCCGGTCTAGAACCAAAAGCAACGAGGCCATGGCGCCCAAACCAGCTCATGACTACTAGACTGGTGGTCACGGAGATGGACGACGGCATTTTTTAGCCAACAGCGCCCGAGAAAGCGCGATCGTGCTACGACAATCAAATAGGCAACATCATATGGACAACCTCCACCATCAACGATGAGAAACTACAGAAGATAGATAATATGAGGCCCTCCCTCCTAAAGAAGCTGCACCAGATATTCTTGTTCCCGGGCCGGAATGAAAAGGATAATAAAGATCCAGATAAGGACCCGGCAATGAAGAAGATAAACAAACACGCCATGTCCAAGTTTAGCGACGCGTTGGCCGCCTGGAAAACAAGGGTGAAACATCGGATCGTCAACAAAAAGGAACCCTACTCCAAGATTGTGCAGGATAATCCGACAATCACGGAAGAGCACTTTGAAATATTCAAGAAGGCTTGCAAGGCCGAAGCTGCCAAAAAAAGTCGAAGTACATGAAGGGGCTTCAACAGAGGAACATGGGGTGCCACCACCTCGAAAGCCGTGGTTGCGGCGGGAAGAGGTCCATATGGGCCAAGGAGGACGCGGAACGCGAGAGTCTGGGCATCTCAGACCCCTTGGCGGACTTCACCGTCCCGCAGGAGCGTGACGTCCTCAGGGCACGACACCATTGGGACTCAGTCAACAAGGTTTTCAAGACGGACCCAGTCACGACGGAGTTCATGATACTGCTGGTAATTTTATTTTCTGATCAATTCGACTGCCACGTTATTCATATTTGTAAACGATCCTTATTCCTTTTGTAGAGAGAGCAGCACAGGATTGCGACCGAAAGCGACTCGCCATCTGAGGCGTTGGCGAGGCCCAAGTGGGACACTCCATTCAACCGGGCGTTGAACATATTGAAAGGACTTCCGGTGGAGACTCGGCTGTCGGATGGACGCGTGCACGGTGTCAGAGACGGCGCCACGTGGAAGAAGTACTACCGTGAGACCACGGAGCAGAGAAAGGAAAGACGGAGGTTAACTAAAGAAGACATCGACAAGAAGGTTGAGATTGCGGTTGAGAAGAAATCATCTAAGATAGTCACAACAACGGTAGCTGCCGCAAAACAGGTGGTTGTAGATATTGTTGGGGAACGTAGTAATTTCAAAAAAAATCCTACGCACACGCAAGATCATGGTGATGCATAGGAACGAGAGGGGAGAGTGTTGTCCACGTACCCTCGTAGACCGACAGCGGAAGCGTTATCACAACGCGGTTGATGTAGTCGTACGTCTTCACGATCCGACCGATCAAGTACCGAACGCACGGCACCTCCAAGTTCTACACACGTTCAGCTCGATGACGTCCCTCGAACTCCGATCCAGCCGAGTGTTGAGGGAGAGTTTCGTCAGCACGACGGCGTGGTGGCGATGATGATGTTCCACCGACGCAGGGCTTCACCTAAGCTCCGCGACGGTATTATCGAGGTGTAATATGGTGGAGGGGGGCACCGCACACGGCTAAAATATCGTATATCAAGTGTGTCCTTAGGTGCCCCCCTGCCCTCGTATATAAAGGAGCAAGGGGGAGGCCAGCTGCCCTAGGCGCGCCAAGGAGAGAGGGGGAGTCCTCCTCCTAGTAGGAGTAGGACTCCCCTTTCCTAGTCCTACTAGGAAAGAAGGGGGGAAGGAAAGAGAGGGAGAGGGAGAGGGAAAGGGGGTTGCGCCCCCCTCTCCTAGTCCAACTAGGACTCCCCTTGGGAGGGGGCGCGCCACCTCCTGGCTGCTGCCCTCTCTCTCCCCTCAAGGCCCACTAAGGCCCAATACTTCCCCGGGGGGTTCCGGTAACCCTCCGGCACTCCGGTTTAATCCGAAACTTCTCTGGAACACTTCTGGTGTCCGAATATAGTCGTCCAATATATCAATCTTTATGTCTCGACCATTTCGAGACTCCTCGTCATGTCCGTGATCACATCCGGGACTCCGAACAACCTTCGGTACATCAAAACATATAAACTCATAATATAACTGTCATCGTAACTTTAAGCGTGCGGACCCTTTGGGTTCGAGAACTATGTAGACATGACCGAGACACCTCTCCGGTCAATAACCAATAGCGGGACCTGGATGCCCATATTGGCTCCCACATATTCTACGAAGATCTTTATCGGTCAGACCGCATAACAACATACGTTGTTCCCTTTGTCATCGGTATGTTACTTGCCCGAGATTCGATCGTCGGTATCTCGATACCTAGTTCAATCTCGTTACCGGCAAGTCTCTTTACTCGTTCCGTAATACATCATCCCGCAACTAACTCATTAGTCACAATGCTTGCAAGGCTTATAGTGATGTGCATTACCGAGTGGGCCCAGAGATACCTCTCCGACAATCGGAGTGACAAATCCTAATCTCGAAATACGCCAACCCAACAAGTACCTTTGGAGACACCTGTAGAGCACCTTTATAATCACCCAGTTACGTTGTGACGTTTGGTAGCACACAAAGTGTTCCTCCGGTAAACGGGAGTTGCATAATCTCATAGTCATAGGAACATGTATAAGTCATGAAGAAAGCAATAGCAACATACTAAACGATCGGGTGCTAAGCTAACGGAATGGGTCAAGTCAATCACGTCATTCTCCTAATGAGGTGATCCCGTTAATCAAATGACAACTCATGTCTATGGCTAGGAAACATAACCATCTTTGATTAACGAGCTAGTCAAGTAGAGGCATACTAGTGACACTCTGTTTGTCTATGTATTCACACATGTATTATGTTTCCGGTTAATACAATTCTAGCATGAATAATAAACATTTATCATGATATAAGGAAATATATAATACTTTATTATTGCCTCTAGGGCATATTTCCTTCAGTCTCCCACTTGCACTAGAGTCAATAATCTAGTTCACATCGCCATGTGA